>NW_006434835.1:11101736-11117760 GCF_000325575.1 Pteropus alecto
TCCGGACCCCAAAAGGGTAAAGGCTTTGTGCTGCAAGGGAAATTTGGAGCCTGACTGAGGGCTTTGGACTTAGGGGACCATCAGTAAATCCCTAAAATATTCACAGGTAGAGATTAAACACAACTCTCCCTAGATGGGAAGATGTGGGCGTGGCATTTTTCCTTCCCTCATTTCATTCATCTCTTCAACAAAAGTTCCTAGGGCCACTTTACGAGATGTATCTGATGCTCACCAATATCTGTTTCTTTTCTTCTTCCTGGAAGTAGAAGACCTTATTTCCAGACCCCTTACAGTTAGGTGGGGCCCAAGAACGAACGCTGGTCAATGGGTTATGAGCAGAAGTGATGTGAGTCACTCCCAGGCTGAAGCATAAAGAGCAGTCGGGGGACCCTCCTTCATTCCCTTTTCCTGTCAGCAATCAAGACTTTGCTCCAGATGGTACAGCTACGAGTGACAGAGCCTTCATCAGCTTAGGACGCCGAGTGACTACATGAAGCAGAATCCCTGACTCCTGATCTGTGATGGACAGGAAGCTTGAGCAGGAAGTAAAATGTCGTATTAAACCACTGGGATTTCCAGGTGAATTTGCTAACCTAACCTAACCTAGCCTATTCTGAGTACTATAATGGCCAATCCCATTAAAACTTGTCCCTAAAAAAAGAGTTTTGGGGGGAGGGGTCAGAAATTAGCAGAATGTAGAGAGCCTGAATGAACACAGTGAGAAAACCTGCAGAAAGGAGGGCCCGGTGGGGAACCAAGAGGAGCTGTGCCAAGTTCACAGCCTCTAGAGGTCAATCCCATCCAGTCCCATCCCAGCCAGCAACAACCCCGCTACATCTGGAAATCTGCTCCCCTTTGCTGCTTACCTAGCCCTCCCCGGCCATCCATCTGAGCTGCATGAGGGGTAAGAAGGAGAAGGTGGGGGTGGGGACAGGACCAGCTACATAATTCAGGGGGCCCATCGCTTCCTTCCCTGGGTCCTCCTCTCCTTGATCCAACTCCTTGATCCAAAGAGGCAAAATGAATCGAGAAAAAGAAGTTTAGTCTCAGCCCCACCACCGACCGACTATGTGACTCTCTGGGGTGTATGATCTCAAGGCACTGCTGGCTCTAAAATCACAATTCTTCCTGAGAAGACTTATATCACACCGGGACAAGTCACAACAGCCGTGGAGACTAAACCGCCAGTCCTCCTGACAAGAGATGGGGACGCGGGGCTACATGGCTTCACTTCTTCCCAGCGTTTCTGGAGCCCACCTCCTTGTGGGGTCCTAGGGCTGCTCTGCTGAGGTCACCATGGTGTGATTTCACACTGTGGGGGCAGCTGCAGGCGGGGGCTTCACCGTGGAAGCAGCCAGAAGCCGCTGTCCAGCTGGCAACGTGGATTCTCGGGCCAAGGCCATGTGTAAATCACCCATAAACTCACTCTCTTGCTCCCCACCCAGCTCTAATGGACCCCACAGAATAATTTATGATGCCCAGGTGGGGAAGACTTCATCTGCCACCCAGGGCCATAAAGCCCAGGGTCGCCTGGTGGTTCCCCCACCCCCCACAGGCCCCACACACGTGCTTCCGAGCTCCAACACAGAGGGCCTGTTTCACTTCTGTGAAGGCCTGGATGTCACAACTTCAAAATAAGGACGTGGGCAGAAATTCAGGACTCCCAGAGCCATTTATCACCATCACTACCCCCAGGATACAGAGCAAAGACTGATATACTCCCATAGCATTTTATAAATGTTTTCCAGAGATCTATTATATTATTAAAATCAAAGCAATACCTATAAAGAGTTTTTAAAAATCAAGTAACATACAAAGTTATACAATGAAAAGAAAAATGCCTACATCTAACACTGAAGAATCGTCTCATGAGTAGATTCTAGTCCCCACTCTACAGAAACTGTATGAAGAGAGGTCCAGTGGTTTGCCCGAGGTCACTCAGCTGGTCTGTAATGGGCCAGGCCCTCTGGCCACCTGAGGCGACTAGTCCTTTGGGATGGCATTTGCTATATTCTGCATCCTAGCGCTGGGAGGTTAGAAGTGCCTACCGTCTGCTCCTAAACCCAACACAGCCTTGATACAGTGCCCACCCTGAAGAAAAGGGCTCTGGTTCTGGTCCTTCCTGTGCAGGCATAGGGCCTGGTGTCTGGCACCTCGTCCACCAACAGACCCCTCTGCTCCCAGCTCCTCGGTAGAGCTGGCTTCCCCTGACCCGAGACACTGAGAGTTTGAACTTGGGCTGAAGGGACATGGAGAGAGAGAAAGAGAAAGTTTCAAGTCTGGCAACTGAAGGATGGAGCCCTAACAAGCACAGCAGACTCAAGGGGACAGCAAAACATACAATGGTTGCTTGAATGAAGGATAAAGAAATGAGTACTTCATTTGGGGACAAATTGACTTGCAGCGTCATTGGGCCCTGGGGGAAAGATCCAGCAGGCCACGAGAAAGGCACCCCAGAGCTCACCAAGGCCCAACTGCCAGCTGGAGGAGCGCAGGCCACCTCCGTGATGGCAGGAGGAAGCCTGTGCCATCCTTGCCTGGCCCAGCCAGAGCTGTGTGACCTGGGACAAGGCCCAGAATCACCTGAACCCCAGGAGCCCAGGACAGAACATCATATGGTCTTCAACAGAATCACAGAGAAGAGGAGAAGGCTATCTATGATCATGACATTCTCCCCACCGTGGGGCAGGAGTCCCCTCAGCAGCCTCCCTGACAAGCCGCCAACCTCACTTACCTTAAATACCTCCTCCAAGGGCATTCGCACCCCCCAGAGGTCAGCCGATTCTCTGGTTGAAACTGTATTTCTTTGAAAGTTGTTTTTTGGTGGGGTGGAGGGGTTCTAGAATCTACCTTTTGTAGTTTCTGCTAAGTGACTCAAGTCTAGTGTCTTAAAGCAATTTTTTGCAGTATTTTTTTCCTCTATAACATGTAACTAATGACCTCCAAATGCATATCCATGGGCATCCGTTCATGCAGTAATTCAACACATTTTACTGAGTGGTCAGGGAAGGCTTCATTGAGTAGAGACCTCAAAACCCAGAAGCAGCATGAGGTACAAAGGCCCTGAGGCAGCAAAGTCTGGGGCACAGGTGGCATGGGCTTCAGGACGGGCACGATTCTGCGGAGCTCAGCTAAACTGTACCCTCTGCTCTCCATTCTATAAAGAACCGGGAACACATTTATAAAGAACCGAGGAAGACGTTTTAGAGATGAACCTTGAATCTGCTCTCACTTCCTTTTAAAGTACACAAGTGCTTTTTTATTAGCAACAGGTTATGCTGGCAACACACCTCGCAGTGAAGACGACTTCCCAAGGCATGGCCACATCATGTCGAGAGCGCCGTCCCCCACGACACAACCAACCCAACCTCCCTGTTGGAGAAGAGGAGAGAGCACTCACCTCCCTCCCTGTCCTGACCTCTCCCGGACCCTCTCCAGCCTGTCCGGGCCAATCAATCAGTCTCCATCCTTTTTAAAATCACGACGTGCAGCTCACCACACAGAAGACGGGGAAGAGGCACCCTGTGTATCCATTCACACACAACTCAGGTTGCCTTAGCCCAGACGGTGACCTCCACGACGAAGAGTCGGCACAGGGCCGCCCTCCCTCTTCCCACGCACGTCACCTCCAATCCCAGAAACATGTCTCACTCGGATCTTTTCCCTTTTTTTTTTTTTTTTTAAATATTCCCAAGAAAATCTGTATTTAATTTATGGTCAATTTATAATGGAAATAGACCATATAAAATATATACAAACGTGTAGAACTGTATAGAGGGCTGGGAAGGAGACAGTTGAGTTTAGCGATAATTAACGCAAAAGGTCTCTTCTTTGCTGCCAGGTACACGTTTGGATTGTCCAGACTTTCATTAAACTTAAACCAGAAAGGGCTCAGGGGCCGAGGTCCAAACATTGCTCAAGTCTATGGAGGATGTCAGGACACGGAGCCGACGACAATACATTTCACCAGAATTGCCAATGTCTTGTTTAAGTTTAGAAGATGCCTGTATTGCATTACTTGGACAGAGGGAGCCAGCCCGTGTGCCACAATCAATTTTCTGGAGAAATGAAACCATTTCCAACCAAACCAACCCCAAACCGACTCGGGGCCGCAGGGTTTGCAAAGCGTCCGCCAGGCACACGGGACACCCATCTGTCCCCAGAAAAATGCTGCTTCCAGCACAGGGCCGCCCTGCTTGAGTCAGAGAAGAGTTACAGGGAACCTCAGAGTTGCCAAAAGCTATTTCCAGGGGACTTTGATCAACTGATGCTGTAATCCCTGAAGGGAAACATACTTCATTTAGAAGGTATTCTTTGGTGTCATTCCCAAGGAGAAGGCACACTTGTTTTTGGAATAACAGAGTTCTCTCTCCCTCTCTCTCTCTCTCAAGCTCTCTCTCTCCACCCCACTCCCCGTGCATAAGCACTAATTGTGATGGTGCACAAACAACCTTGCTGAACACACTGAGAGCTCTTAGAACATTCTGTCGGCCAGCAAAGCATGTTTTCAACAGTGCCCAGCTAGGAGCCAAAATCCTAGATGGCGGCAAGACCATAGCATAAGGGCCAAATCCCAGGCTCCAGCCTTTCCACGCTGGCCTCCCCCAGCCTCCACCACTGAGGACCCCTTGTCTCTGCCCCCATTCAGGGTGAGACCCCATCGTGGGAGAGACGGGCCCCCTCAAACACATATGGGTCCCTCGAATCCTCTCAATGCCATGATGAAGTGTGGTACGTTTAAATAAGCTTTTCCTGGCATATTCGGACACGGCTTAGATCAATTACCTCATTTTTCAACAATGAAAAGATTAAACAGTTGTTAAGGGTTATAAAATGATTTAATATGCTATTAAGCAGAGATGCAAACTATCAAAGTTTAAGTGTCCAGAGAGAGACTTAAATATCATCATATTCGCATCCAATTTGTGTGCAGCTCCCCCCACATCCCCTCCCAGAAGTCCCAGCTACCTCCATGGGGACACACCACCCCCTCAGAGGTGGCTTTGAAAATGCAGTTCTTGTCTGTTGGTTCCATGAGCCCTTGTCATAGATGGGAAACCAAGCTCAGAGTGTTCACGACACTCTTTTTTCCTTGAAATAGAGAACAAAACCAAATTTCGAGACATTTAGAGGATATGTATTCACCGGATGATGGGAAAAGACCCTTAAGTACCTTATCTGAAACCAGAGGACTCTAACTCTGAACTCTTACTGCTTGTCATACTCATTCACCGCTGGCAACCTTTCAAAAGGTAATTTTTTTTTTGCAAATTACCTTGTAAAGCAAAATTAAAAAGCATCCTTTTCTTCATCTGTCTCCTTTCCTAGCATCAATTTTTTTTAAATACTGGTTTTTCAGTCTCGCTTTATTCTCCCAACGGTTCAGCCTGAAAACCTGCAGCCCCGGATGCTGACACCCCCTCAATTTGCATAGCGCGAGGTTCACATAATCCAAGGAAGCAAAGCGAGCATCCTGCCTCAGTTCACCCCTTGGCCCGTAGACGGATTCCGACACTGTGGAATTCCCCCGCCCGCCCCCCCAGAGGATGACTCAGTAACCTGTTGTATCCATTGGAACCGCAAGAGGGGCGCCAAGGCGGGCCGGCTGCGTGAGGAGCCCTGCGTCGGGTGTCACAGAACACAGATGTGCCCCCACCTCCCTCCCGTCTCTCACCCTGTTCCCCCAGAACAGCAGCTCCGGGAAGGCAGGCCCTGCAGACTGCGGTGTGGTCACACGAGGCTTCCTGTCCCAGCCAGGCCCCCAGGAAGCCTTTAAATACAACGACAACGGAAAAGGAATCCAGGGCCGCGAAGCCATGGGGCCCTCCTAACGATCTGGGGCGACCAGGTGAAAGATTGTTTGAGAAGATGTTTTGCAGAGTGAATATCTCCAGACCCCAAACTACTGCTACCCGATCGATGTCCAAGGGCCCAGACAGCCTCTGTCAGGGTGAGATTTGATTGCGATTATTCTACAAAGTACACATTCCATGTTTTTCAAGGACCAGTCAGGCTCCCCAGATCAACAGTACATGAGAATGGCCCGAACATGGATGCCGTCTTCTCCCTACAGGGGGCGCTCGCCTGGCAGGGCATCTCCTGCCGCTCAGCACAGCGGGCCTGGCCTGGTGTGTGATCCCGTGGTTTTCAGAGTGTGGCTCATAGGCACTCACGAGGCAAATGAAGTGAGTTTCACCGTACGAGTGGCCTTTCTTCTCAAAGAAGGAATCCGTGCCTGAGCACAAGGTGAGCGTGGAGCGGCCGAAACGTCTTGAAGAGAGAGACTGCCCATGCCCACTGTGTGTGCAAGGACTGAACTCGCAGTTGGCTCTTCAAGGCGATGACACCCAGCAGCCTGGTGACTCCGGAGTTTCTCCTTCCCGCTTCCTCCTTCCGTCACCAGCCTGCTACAGATACAGAGAATTGCGATTCAATTCCTTTTGACTCATTTTTCTTTTCCAGTTGTGCCCCAGACAGCTTGTGATTAGCAGAGGCGGGGGTCTCAGAAACAGCTTGAATCCTCTCTTTATCTACCCCAGCCAGCCGCACCTGCCAGGCCTCTGGTACCGAAGGATGGGCATGTATCTCTGAAGTAGAACACAGCCCTGGAAGGAGCTGAGGTGTATCCATCAGCCGCATCCAGAGCAGCTGTGCAAGAGGCCAAGGCAGGTTCGTGCCGTGAGAAGGTCTCCTCTCCCGTTTCTGAAGAGTGGAGTCCCAGCGCTGTTTCTGTAGCAGAAAGATGCTCTAGAAAAGGCGGGGGCGCAGGGGCGCCGTGGGGAGTGGGGGGAGCTGCAAGCATCGACAGAAAGCCATCTTCCTGGACAACAGGCTCTGTCCTCCCCAAAAGGTGCCCCGCGCACACCTCAGAGATGGGAGCAAAGCTCCACCGAGGAAGGCAGACTCGGGGTTCTGTTACGTGACAGCAAAATCTAAGTCGAAATGATCCAAATCATGATCGTCATGCTTCGGTCAGTTTCTGCCATTTGAAAACTTGTCTGAAAAGAGGGAGGACGAGGCGGCTGGGACCGGAGCAGAGGTAGGTGAACTGAGGGCGCTGCACCTGGGAGGGGCCCTGGCCAGGTGTCCCCAGGCCCCTCTGCCACCTGCCCAGCTTTGCTCTACCATCAGAGCACTCGTGATCCCTGCCCAGAGCCTGGGCAGGAAAGCCTGCACCCACCGCAGGCTGCAGGGGCCGGGTTTCCTGAGAAGCAGTTAGCAGAACTGCTCCCTCTGTGATCGTGGGTTTCCCAGCACACAGAGGGCATCTAGCAAGGCTGAGTGCTCGCCTGAGATGAACTGAGCAAATGCTAATTGTTCATTTGGGAACATAGTGTTTAAAAAAAAAAAAATGGGATAAAACTGATGTCCTGCATGCACATAGTGGGGCTATAAAAGTTGCCCGGAATGGCCTTTTCTCCACTAGTCAGTCTCACGCCAGGAGCAGAGGGCAGCAGCGTCCACCTTCCCAGCCCGGCCGCTGTGCATCGGGGCATCTCCCTGAAAATCGGTGAAGGAAGAAAGGTAGGTAAGGAGCCCCTGCTGCATGAGTACCCCAGAACCCATATGCCATTTGAAAGACCCAAAGGCCCCCCGCTAGGCGCCCAGCACACCCAGGAAGCACTTCCAGGATCCCCAGGCCAACCTCGTGCCCTTCTGCCCCGACCTTTATACACATATATCACGAAAGCCTCCAGTGACCTTTGAGATCAGTGTCAGTACACCCCAGGTTCCAGATGGGGTGAGGGTCACACAGGTAGGAAGCCCACTTCCCCCCACCCAACCATGTTCTGTCTCACATTGAGCACGTGTGCATGCACACATTTTCACACTCACACACACATGCATATTCACACACACACACATACACACACATTCCCACACACATCTGTGAGTGGCACTCCCTGGCACACCCTGGTGGCTGGTTGCCCTCAGGTCCAGCTTCCAGAAGAACCACAACTCTCTCACTTTTTCCTGGGGGACAAGCAAAGGGCAAGCTTTGGGATCCAAATACCATAAGTGACAGATCACCACACTCAGATTGTCTCGCTTCAGTGCAATCACAACCCCATGACCCTTCACAACGCTCGAAACGGTTCTCGTCACATAATATATGAACTATGCGTAAACAACTCTGGGTTATGGTGAGGTTCCCGAAACGAAGAGAATTTCAGCCATAGCACTGACATTTTGTTTCTGGAAATTAAAGCCTGGGAACCATGGAAGTAAAATCCATCGATTTATGAATTGTATTTCCTTGCATACTTCAATTCCCAGTGCTGTGGGAAAACAGAAACGTGATCTTGTTTCTGATGGCCCTGACCACAGGTCACCACTCATTAAAGTCAGGCAGTGTGGCCTGACCACTCTGCCCCTCCTCAGCTTTCCACTCATGGGAAGAAGCTGGGCTCTCCAAATGAGGCCCCCGCTAAAGCCCGAGTGATCTAATGCTTCAGGAACAAGAGCACACCCGAGCAAGACGGACTCGCTACTTGCTGCTGGGAGACGGGCACCCCTGCCCCTGCCCAGCCATGGCGAGGCGGCTGGAACACGTCGGAGATGCTGAGAGAGGTGGCCAAGGCCTCGGCAGGAACCCCCGCTTCTCAGAGGCCAAGTCTGCATCCATTATAAACCAGTTGGGGCCACGCTGCCTGGGGAGTGCTTTGTGTGTCTGCCTGTCCCCTGACTGTGACCTTCTGCAGGCTGGACACACACAGGTCCCCAGTGCCCAGCAAGCTAGAGGCCTTACTAGTGTTCACTGAATGATGACGGAGGAAGGTTTTTAAATAATTCTAAGGAAGGAACGCCTTCTGGTGTGGAGGGAAACCAGGGGAAATATCACAGACGAGGTGAGATTTGGGTCTGGACAGGCAGGATTTCAGCAGGCTGAGCTGGCAACGAGCACGAGAGAATGTACGAGGCGGAGGGAACCGCGTGGGACAGCGGAGCGGGCGATGTCTGGGGTGCGCAGAGGAAAGAGCAAAGAGCAGGAAGTTCAGAGTGATGGGCGCTCTGGAGAGGAGAAGGGACTCAAGACGTGGGGTGCAGCGGTGAGGATGAAGGGACCCATAGTGATGTTTCTCACGCTGGATTCCCCAAGGGCCTGGAGGGCTCGCGTCCACGCTCACTGTTCCCCGGGCGCCTCCATCTGCAGGGGACCCTCAGCCACGCTGGCTTCCCTGCTCCTTCCTCCAGGACTGATCTGTCCATCCCTCAAGGCCCCGCTCAATCTCCACCTCCTCCAGGAAGTTTCCCCTGAACTCCTTGATGGACAATAATGTCCCTCTTTCTCTCCTGCTCCAAGTTCTACTGTGCTCCCTCTGTTCTGCCCAGCCCAGCCATCGGCTCAGGGCTGTGACGAGGTGGAGTAAGCATTTCAGAGGTTCGCAGTATCCCCACAGTGGACCCTGCTCTTGCACCATGAGCCTCCCCCGCAGCGTGGCTCATCCCAGGCCAGACGGTAAGACTGCGGGAGGGACCTGCCCATCTTGAGGGAGATCACCATGAGGGAGGCCAGGCGGCCAGCCCAGCCCCTATCACCAGGGACTCTGATCACCCTCCCAGCCCTTCGTCCAGCAACCAGAGCTTCCAGCCCCTTCTCCAAGGGTCCTGAAGAAAGAGGCTCCTGCACCGGGCTCAGGAGGCAGCTACACCCTCTGCACCTCCCCCCAGAACCACTCAGGCCCCCCACCTCACCAGCTCTCCACAGCTAAAGACCACAGGTCACCACTCATTAAAGCCAGGCAGTGTGGCCTGGCCAGTGCCAACTCTCTCTGGACATCATCACATTCAGCCAGCCCCAGCCCCAGGAGGCCAACTGACCCCGGCTGCCAGCACCATCCATCCCCAGGGGCAACTTGCCTGGTCAGAGTGGCTGGAAACAGCCCTGCCCCATGAGCAATCCCACTTTTACGAGGCCAGAGTGAAGGCGGTAGAGGCAGGAAGAAGAGGCGGGGGCGGGCAGAGCTGTGGTCTTGGTGTTGCCCCCTGAGGAGGGAGCTGGGGAGACTGGCTGCGATGAGAGGTGGGCCTACACATGGGGCCTCCATCTCTGAAGACGTCAGAACCAGTCTTGGGCCTCCAGGTGTCAGCAGCACAGACACAGTTTCCAGGACTCTGCCCCTCGTCACAAGGAAAACACACACCACATTTAGTGGATTCCTTAGGGCTGAGCACTTGCCTGACAAAAATATTCTTCATTCAAAAAGGGTCCTCCGGTGAGAGGTGGGTCTACACATGGGGTCTCCATCTCTGAAGACGTCAGAACCTGTCTTGGGCCTCCAGGTGTCAGCAGCACAGACACAGGTTCCAGGACTCTGCCCCTCGTCACAAGGAAAACACACACCACATTTAGTGGATTCCTTAGGGCTGAGCACTTGCCTGACAAAAATATTCTTCATTCAAAAAGGGTCCTCTTCGAGAATTAACAAACTCCTCTCAAATATGTAAGTGATCTTGGGAGAGCTAGGTGAGGCCCTTCTCTGGAAGTCACACTACTTAAGTGGTAGTCATTCACCCCTTAGTATGAATCAGCTTAATCAGATTGCTTTCCCGATGCCTTCTGGTAGAATTCAACTTCCTGAAAGAATGGATTCTGTGGGGAACTGATACAGGTGGGTCATTTTGGAGCAAGGGGCACAATACAAGGCTGAGAAGAATAAGGGAGAGAAAGAGGATGACGGCCTCTCAGACGTGGGTATCACATTAACGTGCTGAGGCTGCCGTAACAAAGTCCCACACGCTGCACGGAGTAACAACAGAAACTTACCGTGTCCCAGTTCTGGAGGCCGTAAGTCCAAGATCAAAGTGTCGGCAAGGCTGCTTCCTTCTGAGGGCTGTGGGGCGACTCTGTGTGCTGGCCGTCTGTGGGGTCACTGGCACGTAGAAGCATCACCCCATCTCTGCCTTCATCCTCAGGCAGCGTTCTCCCTGTGTGCTTGTCTGTGTCCAAATTACCCCCTTTTGTAAGGATGATGTCAACTGGGTTAGAGCCCACCCCAGTGCAGTGTAGCCTCATCTAACCAGTTACATCGGCAACAGCCATATTTCCAAGGAAGGCCACATTCTGAGGTCCTGGGGGACAGGACTTCAGCACATGAATTTGGATTCGACCCATAACAGGCACCTTTTCTGGGATGGAACTGCCCAGAAGAGAGCAAAGCTGAGTGACCTTGAGTAAGGGGCTCCCCCCCGACCCTCAATCTGTGGTGTGGGGTGGTGGGTCCCTTCCCGCTTGCCCTCCAGCCTGTTGAGAGGGTCCGTGAGGACGGGCTTGTGGTCTGCAGGCATCAGCGCAGTGGCAGTGTCTCAGCAGCACCTGGCCTGACTAGATCTCCAAGGCTCTTCCAGCCCTCAAATAGGGCGGTGGGCCTAGCTACCCACACTCTCAAGCCCCAGGGATAGGGAACTGGGACACTGCAAGGTGCAAAAGTACCAGCCTGACACCAAGAGCCCTGGAGACTTAAATACGTAAGCCTCAGAGAACGCAGGAGACCTCCACAGAAAAGCATTCCATTGAACGATTCCATTAAATTCCTGACGTTGCCTACAGCTTGTACTTTCAGGGCCGCAAAGCGCCATCTCCGGCCTAGAGGGGCCCACGTCTTCAGGGCAGAGCCAGACAAGGGGATACACCTCCCAGCACCAATCACAGGCCAGTACACAGTAAGCCCTCAAGGAGCCTTAGACTGCCGAAAGGGAGGCCCTCCTATGGAGCGAGGGCGACACCCAGTGGCCACCTAGAAAATGGCACCCTCGGGCCCCGCAGCTGGGTAGGAGAGAGAGAAGATACAGGATGAGCCTGTGTACATACATGCAAGTGGCTATGTCACATTTGAATGCCACATCGTCTGGACTCCAAGTTGAGACCCTAGGTCCTAGTAGGGACAGCAAGTCATCCTCCTCATCGTTCTTAAATGAGCCACACCCAGAGACACAGCACCTAGAAATCAGGTCATTTCTTCTTGGCCTGTCCATGAACTCGGTGTCTTTGGGCTTCATATGATGAAGGGCTGGCCTTGTGTCCCAAATCCCTTCCACAGATCCATGGGTGTGGGGAACAGTCAAAGTGTCAAAAGCAGTATCCATAGAATAGAAAGAAAAATGAGGTGCAATTTCTGAGCAAGTAGCCAATACCCCAAAGAGTCACATTTGTAAAAAACAGGTCGGGTAAAGCCAATCTGCCCATCTCACAGACTCGGGGGACTCATCCAGCTGCCACTGTATGCTATTCAGACAGAGGAGGCCTACACAGAAGAGTCAGTAAGTGGCAGAGCCAGAGCTGGAGTCCAGGTCCTCACATGCTTGATTCTGAGCTAACAGCCAGAGATGGCCCCGGCTCGGCCCACCTGCTCACCTGGAGCTGACCTCACCTGGATGGGGTGACACTGCTAAAGCCCCTGGCCCGCGCTGACCCTCCCGCCTTCTACCCAGGTAGGTCACCATGCTCCCCAGGTAAGTGTGTCCAGCTCCCCTATCCCTGCCTCCTCCCCGCCCGCCACAACACACCTGCTCCTGTGCCACAGGCTCTCCTTGCTGCCCCCGGTCTCTGGTCACAGGGCGCCCAAGCCACCCTCTCACTGCCCCCAGGTCAGCGAAGGATCAGACAGAAGTGCCCTCAGGGGTCCCTGCAGGGTAGCAGCAAGGGCCCCATGCTTTCTAACTGACTCTCCCCGGGGTCTTCCCAGGCCCAGTGGAGAGCAGTGGCCTCGCCAGGACCTTCTGCAAGAGGCTGAATCAGAGCTTTCTGAAAAACAAAGCCTTTCACCTAGAACTTGTGGGTGAGAGGAGACAGACCTTTGGGTTCTTATGGTCCCATGTCCCCAGAGCAACCTCCTGTCCCCCACCTCAGTCGAGATCTCTGCCACCATGAGCACCCCAGCAAGAGAGACGGCAGGAGAGATGGGAGACAGTGAACTGAGGGGTTCACACCACAGCCTGCCTTCCGGCTGCGGGGGTGCCTGCTCCTCAGTCCATCTGCCCTGCCCTCTCCAGCCCTGGGGCTGCTCCCTTGGGATCAGCCCTGAGCATCGCCCTAAGGGACCCTGGCGCCAGGGAGCTGAGGGCTGCCACGCCCCCTCCCCACTCTTCCCACTTGAGATCCCTGTGTGCCATTCCCCTGGACGTCCAGCTGGTCTCCCACTGTGGCTGCGAAGATGTCTGCAGAAACCCTATATCCAGGGCTCTGTGCTGGGCCGTCACGTGGTCAACCAGGTGCGCCTCGTTCAACCACCTGAGAAACAGGAGCCACTTAGCAAACTCAAACACCAGCGGGCAGATGCCAGGCGCAGTGTGGATGAGCATCGCCCCGCCCTCCAGACCGAGGCCGGCTGGGAAGCCGCACCGCCCCCGGGCCTGCTCTGCCTCAACGTGGCACAAGCTCTTTTCCCGGCTGCCGCGTCCTCATGTCCTAAGAGCAGAGACCACAGGCCCGACCGCACCCTGCGAGGACTGACCTGCCAAGCCTGAGAGAGCAGAGCAGCTCTGTGGAGTGGACAGAGAAAAGCCGGGTCCCGCCTCGAATGGCTGTGACCGCCACAGGCGAGGAGCCGGGACCAGACAGGGAGGAAGACCTCGCCTCACTTCCCGTTCGTCCTCCCTCTGCTGGAGGACCGGGGAGGCCAAGGGGAGGCCAAACTCCGGAGGAGCGGAGAGGAGGCAGCCCACGGGAGCCTCGAGCTCGGCTGAGGCTTGGGGTGGACTGAGAGCGACCGGGGAGGAGCCTCCGATGCGATGGCAAAGCCATTGGTCCGGCTACGACGTGAGTGACAGGAGCCAGCTCAGAGCCTCAGAGTAGCCGGGACGTGGGGTTTGGGGACCTGAGGATGCAGGGAGCTGCTGGGAGCTCTTGAACAGAACAGATGCGATGAGAGTCAGATCTCTAACTCCTGAAGCTCTTCTCCGCGTCTCTACCTGCTCTGTCCTACTGCTCCTCCCCTGCTCGCCTCCACCTGTCTGTCTACTAACAGGAGACGTGTGGCCTCGGGCCCACCAAGACCTGAGGGACTTGGCCCAGTCTCCCCTGGGACCTGAGAGCTTTCCTGTCCTTCTCGCAGGCCGATAAGTTGGTTTTCCCTTGCTGTGAGCATAAAGGCGTCGGAGCTCCTGGAACCTGGGGAAGAGACCACCTACAGCTGCTCCGCGTTCTGTTCCTATTCCATATGGCCCCGAGGAAGACTCTGTGAAGAGAGCTACGTGGAGCCACCTGAATGGGGCGTAGAAGGCATGAGGCACAACAGTCAGAATGCTGGGCCTCCAAGGACTGAAGCGACTTCGTCCGTTCATTCATTCATTCATTCATTCATTCATTCTATGAATGGAAGCCAAATTTTATATTCACATGGAATGCGGTCCCTTAGTACTTAGTCCTTATCAGCCATGAGCTAGATGCTTTGCTGGAAGCAAACAGAGCATTTAAGGTGAAAGAACACGGGCCTAAAGGTAGACAGGCTGTGTGCAATCTCTCCCACCAGGCGACCGCCCGCTGTTGCCTTGGCCGCAGAAGTAATGTCAACAATACTGGGGCCAGGGAGGTCCCTCCCGCGTGTGCTGTACTCCAGCGACAAGTCTGAAGTCACCTAGGTGGGTTTCTTCAGCCCCTCTGGCCCTTGCTCTGTGGTTGGCTTTTGGGAACTCTGAGCACAGGGCACCAGCCACTTAACCCTGCCCCAAGGAGGCGGCAGGGAAGAGACTAAGCGGATGCCTTTGCTGGGTCTCACATTCGGAATCGAGTGAGACCGTTGATGCAAAGACCTGCACAGGCCTCTCGTGTGATCTCCGACCCCGGAGAGCAGAATGAAAGCCGGGGTGTCAGGCGAGCGAGCCTCACTTCTCTGGTGAGTTTCCTACACGTGCTGCCTAAGAAACGTCACCAGTGGGGAGAAGAAGCAGGCTGGAGAGGGGTCGAAGGGAGTCTCGCGCCTGATCCGAGGGGGCATTGTCCAGGCCAGCGGTCTCCCGAGGGCAGAGGAGGCGGTGAGAGCCACCCCCTGCCACGCTGTGTGGCAGTGACACTGGGAAGTTCTGTCCAGCGGTCCTGCCCACCTCCGCCTCCCATCGCTCCCCATGAACCCAACCTTCCAAGAGCTGCCTCAAGTTATGGCCAAGCTATCAGCTGACCCTTCTGCAGAACTCTCAAAACAGCCCTGCGCATCCAGCTCCATCTCAGCTGGACCTGTTTTGTTCTCTCAGGCTGAGGAACTCATGCTTGAAGGGGCCATGCACTCAATCTGGGTGAGTTCTAACGGCTCTTTGGCCAAATCCACCTGGCTCTCACCCTTCCGGCTTGTCTGGTGTCTGGCTAAGCTAATGTTTAGGCATTTTATGAGATGCTTAACATGTCTGGTTATCCTTCTAGAAAAAGGTAATCCTGGAAGAAAGTCCACATGAGCCCAGAATCTCCCTGCCTCAGTAACCCACCCCGCCTCCCCACCACCACATCCACCTGGAGCTCTGGCCAGGAAGGTGTATGGACCCTCGGCCTGGGTTCGCCTATGGGGTTATGGGCCTGCCAGCCAGTAGGTCAGGCTCTGAAAGGGGAGTTTAGAAAGCATGCGACTGGGAACCACTGGCGACCCTGACACCCCCGCCTCTTTCTTCCTCAGAGAACGGCACCCAAAGGTCCTGGCCACGGTCCTGGCTGGCTATCACTTCCTCGTCACAGTGCTGGCCACTGTGCTGGCACTACCCAAGATGATGTGCTTGTCATTCGAAAAGTATAAGAAGCGCGTTTAACCAGCACACATCCTGTCAGTGGCGTTCTGGTTCACGGGTCTTGCCCCCTGCCTCACATGACAGAATTCTGCACCCCACGGCAGAGACCCTCCAAGCTCGTTGCCCTGGAATGCGTTGTATAAGGTGAGATGGATGATCCCAGCCATACTTCCTATTAGCAAGGAAGAAATGTGGGGACAAGGACAATTACCCCACCCCAGAGTCCTTTGGTGGAGAAGCAAAGTGCCCAGGAGCCGAGTTCTCGGCGAACGCTCTCCACGGCTCCAGGCGGCCTGTCCCGCTGTCCCACGAG
>NW_006434835.1:11117787-11127995 GCF_000325575.1 Pteropus alecto
GTGCAGTCGTGTTCTGCAGGGCGCTGCTCGTTGAGTCCAGTCGCCCACTTTTCTACATGAGCGTGTTTCCCCAGGACGCCCAGGTGGCCATCCTCGCCCCCTGGGGGGCCATAGTTACCTCGGCCCCAGGAGCTCCCAGCCACCCTCTGACTCCAGAGGTTAGCGCTGGCAACGGCTCTTCTCTCCTCTGCACGTGATCTCATGGCCTTAGGCGCAGGTCTACCCTTGTGGGGCCCTTCCTGGCCAGTCCTCCAGCGGTCTCGGAGGAGAGAGTCAGAATGTGTCCCTCAGGCCCAGTTACAGAGCTTGTCTCCTTTCCAAATCATGCTGTAATGGGCAGAGCCCTCAACTCAGCCCACACTCCCCTCCTGGCCCATGCGACTCTCTGAAGGGCAATGTTTCTCACTCTGAAAATGGGTGGTCCGTCTTGTTAACCCAGCGCGTCATGGGTTGGTTAGCTGTAAGGGCTGGCGGAGGGGAGGGCGGGGGTGTAGCTCTCGGCCTTCGTGATGAAGAGCCCCGACCTCTGCTGAGTCATAAAGGCTTTAAGATGCTGGCTTCTCCCCACTGAGGACCTCAGGCCCCCAGTTCATTATCAGGATTTTAGAAAGACCAAGAGCTTCAAAGAAGAAGGAAAACACAGTGTAGGCCTTGGCTTACATCAAGGAGACCCTAAGAAGGGCCCCTAAGAAGATAGGATTTGCATGGATTCGCCGACTAAAACTTGAACTGCTTTAAAAAGCAAAAGGCCCGAAGTTGGGGGTATGAGCTGATTGGCATAAGTACTCAGAGGAGGGAGAATAGCTCTCAAGAGAGTGAGAAAGACTTTAGCAAGGAAGTAGCAATCCAGAACCTTCCTGAAAGGGGAAGAGGTCTGTAAGCTTGAGGAACAGAAGGTGTGTAGCATGCCCGAGCATGGATGGTGGCCGTGAACCAAGGCTGTTGTAGCTGGACTCCTGGGAGGCAGGAGAAAGGCGTAACCCCAGTTCCTGATACTTCCTTCCTGTGGATGGAGCTCTGCCAGCAGTGCCCCCCAGCATCTCTGCACCCCTCCACCTATCTCCATCCCCCAAACGTCCCCCGCCCCCACACACACACAGAGTGACTTCCCTGATTAGCAGTCGAGCACTAAACTGCACAGCTGAGCCACTTCCTCCCGTCCCTTGCTCTCCTGGGAGTGGCCTGCTTTCAGAGTCTACACTCCCGGAATGGCAGCAGCAGCCCCGCCCCCCCCAACATGGCAGTGCAGTGGTAGGTAAGTCCCTCTAAGCTATAACCTCCCACCCAGTCCTCCTCCCAAGAAGCCCGACATCCCCGCTAAATCTGCATGTCTACATCAGCAGTTGGTTCAAACCCCAGCTACATTTATTGGGTCCCTCAAGACGCCACGAGCCTGGGCTGGGGAGGGCTGGCAGGGAGCGGCCGCTTTCACTCTCTCCCTTTCCAACCCTGCCCATGGAGCTCATTCTTGGATCCCATGAAACTTGTATCATTAAAATAAAGTCCCTCTTGACTGGAGTTGATTCTGAATAAGTTTTTGATCCTTGCACCTAAATTTGTCCCAAGGCAGAAACGGCAAGAATTGGCTTCCCCGAGAGCTGAGTCACTTGTCTTCCTGTGTGTCGGTCGACCTCTCAGTCTGGGTTAAAGTAGAACCAGGCAGACAGCACTCTGCTGGTGGCGCCCAGCGCTCCACAGTCAAACGCAGTGTGGTGGGGGCTGTGGACTCTATCCCACCTCCACCGCAGAACCAGAGAGCCGGCCGCCCACCCTGGTGCCTGGTGCCAATCAACCGAGCAAAGCAGGCCTGACTCAGGCACTGTGGGGGCCAGTGTGGTTCTGTCAAAACCCCTGATTTCTCAGGGGTCGGAGGAGGGCGGGGAGGAGAGGGAGGAGCTAAGTTTACCCCGACTGATGCCACTCTCAAAACCAAGAAAGTCCTGGATAAACTGGGACAAGTTGGTCACGCTAGCAAGAGCTTAGGTGCTAAAAATTAAAAAGAAGGATCAAGGACTCTATGAACTCTGACTCCAGTTTAATTTAAGGCTAATTAAAGCCTCATTTAAATCAAGACTCATTCCTTTTGGTAAAACAGAAATAATGTCAATCCAGAAGGGACACCAGGAAGCTTAAATGAGAACTCATGGAAGACACCAGGCATTCGCCTTACTGGAAGGTTCTCTCACTGCCCCTAGCAGCTTGCCTTCCTCGGTACCTCAGGTTTTCTGGGCATTTGCCGTTCTGCTTCCCGCACTCACAAGTCAGACCATAACCAGCATCTGAGTGCATGGAAACATCACGGACCTCCTCTCCCGAAGTTTTCATGCCAGCATCCTTCCCTGCAGCCCCCAGCCAGGGACCCTCAACACACCTGTGCCTTGGGGCGCCCTCTCTACCTCAGGGGTGTCATTCCGCTGTCTGCATACATAGCGCTTCTCTGAGTTAGGTCTCTGGGCCTTTGCACAGTCCATCACAGGCTGGGCCTGCGGGCTCCCGTTCTGCAGGACAGCCCCGGCTGGTCTAGTTGTAGTTTGTTGTTTCCCAACTGTATAACCTGTAAACCAGAGCCTTCCCTGTTTGTCCACAAAGGAGTATTAGTGGGACCAGGCAGAGCACAGAGGGTTTTGTAGGATAGTATGATATTACAGTGATGGATATATGTCATCGTGCATTCATCCAAATGCATAGAATGTACAACAGCAAGAGTGAACTCTCAGGAAAACTATGGACTTCGGGTGATGATATTGTGTCAGTGCAGGTTCAATCTGGGTAAAATGTACCATTCTGGTGAGTGATATCGATAATGAGGGAGGCTATGCATGTGCGGGGTTAGGACAGGTATGCATAATCTCTGTACCTGCCTCTCAATTTTGTTGTAAACCTTCTCTAAAAAGAGTCTTTTAAATAAATAGTAACAAAAACATAAAATAGATGATTTCTCAAGTGCCCTTCAGCTAAAGTGTCATATGACTCTGATTAAAATTATATGCCCATAAGCAATTCAAAAGGAATTATGTCTAGAAATCTAAAAGCTAGCAGCCAGCCTGAGGAGGAAGAGCACGTACGTCAAGACATTCTGCTCCCCAGCCCGGACTGCTGGCCGGGGCGTTAATTGGTGATGATGGAACCCAGCGGTGTTTTAGGACAGCCAAGAGGAAGAAGCCTGAGGAGGCTATACATTAGTCATGTCTGAAAATCCCTCTCGTTGACATGGTCAGCCAGAAGAGCTGGCCACTGCCGCTGGCCCAGATGAAGGACTTATGGATCTAGAAAAAGGAACAGTTAGCCAGCATTGCTTTATTTGCTCCATAGCCATGACTTTTTCCAGGGAGGAATTCACATAAAACTATTGGAAGCAGAAGTCTGGATCAATGTGATAACTCGATATCACCGATTATGCAAAATTACCTGATGCTGATTTGGGTCCCAATTTGAGAGAGGAAACATGACACCGCACCAAGAAACTCAAGTCCTTGAGAGACTCAGGAGGACAAGGGGAAGGTGTCCGGCATCTGCCCTGTCCTCCTCCCCCCTGCTCCCAGAACAGACAGGCGGGAGACACGGATGGGTTACCCCTGGACATCCAATGCCCCATGCTGACACCTGGGAAAAGTGCCAGAGACACACACACAAACACAGTTGCGGCCCTCGGGGTCTCCGGCTCGAAGGGGGAGACAAACACACAGGAAATGAAAGCGTATAATTAGATACTGAGCCCAATGATACAGACAAGTGGTTCTCTAACCGGAGCGTGCCTCAGTGTCCAACGCTGCTGGCCTGTGGACCACATTCAGCGGCAAAGGTGCTCTGTCTAGACTACACTGGAAAACGGGAGAACAAGGAAATAAGTTTGGAATGATACTGGCAGCGAAGGGTTAATGGTGGTTGGGACTTGAAGAATGGGCAGGACTTCAATGAGGCAAAGAGGGCATTCTGGGAAAAAACACCTCAAGCAGAGAGGCAGGGAGGTGGGAGTAAGAATTACAAGGGTAGAGCAGTGTCACCATTGTCACATGCCGGCCTCCCTGACAGACGAAGGCCTGGGGCTCCACGTGCAGGCAGCACACTCCATTCGCCCTCATCCCCTCCCCAATCAAGAAGCCACTCCGATTCCAATAAGTCTCCTGGCAGCTGATCTTCATAATGGAAACGATGATCGTTTTTGAGAGCCCCACTGACAGCTCCCAATCCCGCCTGCTCAGCCAACTTGGACGGTGTCTCACCTGGCTTGTCGTAATGGCTTGTTGTTTGGCAGCCTGAAGTGACTCCCACTTTTCTTCTCCAGCGTCAAGCCAGAAGAGCTTCAGTCTTCCAAGAACCGAGTGTCTTGAAGGCACACAGCGTGGTTATGAACTTAGCAGGCAGCCAGAGCAAACCAGTGTGTTTCGTAGAGTGCTTAGTCATGAGCCCCGCTCCTGATTCAGTCAGGGTCATGACCAAATAAGAAAATAAGAGCTCTCTCTCTCCACCCCTCCCCTGGAAATCTTTAGGTTAGAGATTTGTTCTAACAAAATGTTCATCCCTTTTCCCACAGAGCTGCACTTGTGGGTGCAAGAACACAAAGGCATGTGTGCAAAAGGTCTTTCATTCGGAAATTGAGCTAATATTTATTGGACAGTGTTTTAGTTTCCCCAGGCTGCCATAACGAAGTACTTCAAACTGGGTGGCTTATAAGAACAGAAATGTATTTTCTCACAGTTCCGGAGACTAGAAGTCTGAAATCAAGGTGTCAGCAGGGCCAGGCTTCCTCCAAGGCCTCCAGCGTAGGCGGCTTCCTTGCTTCTTCTAGCTTCCGGTAGCACCAGGCACTCGCTGGCGGTGGCGGCATCACTCCCACCTCTGCCTCCAGCTCCGCTCGGCATCTTCCCCCATGTCTGCCTGTGTCTAAATTTCCTTCTCACAAGGACACGGATCATGTTGGATCAAGGGCCCGCCCTACTCCAGTATGAGCTCATCTTAAGTAACTACATCTGTATGTAACGACTCCATTCCCAACAGGGTCACATTCTGTGGTACTGATGGTTAAGACTCCAACATATCTTTCTGGGGGATGCAATTTAACCCATAACAGGTACCTGATATAAAGCCACATTAAAACATAAAGTCCCTGCTGAATTTGACCTTGTCTTTGAGCGGGCTTCCTTCCTCTAAATTGAACTAGAACAGTGAGCTATTTTAAATAAAATGGAAACGTACCTGTAAATCAGGCCATATTCTCAAGATCGACTGAAAAGCAAGGCATGGAACGCTTGCTTGCCCCACCCCTAATAGCCAGTGATCAATCTGCAAGATCTAAATAGCAAGTCCATTAGCAGAGGTGACAACTAATTCATTTATTCATTCAACATACTTGAGGCCCTTCTGAATGCCAGGCACTGTTCTAGGTGCTGGTGATACAGGCGAGGACGAAACAGATGAAAATTCCCAAACTGACATAGCATGTCTTCCAGCGGGGCGAGGACAGGCAGACAGAATGAACAAACACCTGGTAAGGGCGGAGAGAGAAAAAGTGAGAGAGAGGTATGATCGGGATCTGCATTTTTAAACAGGGCAGCCAAAGGAGGGCCACCATAAGGTGACAAAGGCCTGAAGGAGGGAAAGGCTGGTCATGGGGTGAGGGGTGCAGGGAGGGCACAGCAAAGGACAAAGTTCCACAACATAGGCCTTTGTGAGAACTTCTGCTTCTTACTCTTAGTGATGAGAGAAGCCATTACATGCTTTCGAACCCTCTGTCTACTGGCTGTGTTGAAACAGACTTCGGGGTGTGGGCCAAGGCACAAGACTAATTGGGAGACCGGCAAAGAAGAGGAGGTGACATCTTGGCCTGGGGTGGAAATTGCTGGACTCTGTGCTGAGGTTAGAACCCATGCCGTTCACTGCTGGGGGCTCAGGACAGAAGGGGTCTGGCCCCAGGAAGTGAGAAAGTGGAAAAGCTTGAGGAGACCCAAGAGCTCGGTTCTGGATGCTTGAAGTTTGTCTTATAGCCACTAGGTAATCTTAAAAAGAGCACTCTAATGAGGTGGAAATAGGCTCAAATAAATGTGGTGCCAAAGGATATATGCAGAGGTATTCTTGATACAAACTGGTCTAGAGGGCATAGAGCCGCAAAGGTGGCGAAAGGAACTAAAACTAATTTTTTAAAGATGTGACTAGCGGGAACAGGAAAATGAGCCCTTTAACCCTTTGTTTCTAGCTGCTCTGGTGAAAAGTGGTTGGCTCTAGAGGGGAATGTGGAGGAGGGGCTCTCACTCTTCATTTATATCTCCTGCACCATTTTATTACCAGATGCAGGTATTAATTTTGTAAGGGAAAAAAAAATGGCAAGTATTTCTAATGTGGATTTAAAAACCATGGGCCTAAGCTGAACAGGGTAGAGTTCTATGTTCTTACTAGAAGAATGTGCAAGATAACAAATGATTTAAGTTACTGATTACTGATATGTAGACCATCATTCTCGGCGCCTAATGCACACATGTCTATGTTTGTACATAGCAAAGTCTGCAACAGGCACAACTTCACAGCGGTCACCCCTGGAGAGTGAGTATGGGAAAAGGGCCTTAACGGGGCAACTTTCACTTTTTACGATATTGCATATTCCTCGGCAGTTCTTGCCAACTTTTAAAAGTACTTACATGTGTTTTAATTCAAGGTTAAGGCCGTCCCTATACTTTTCTTCAGTCAGAGCGCAATTAAACCTCCACGTAATCCAAACAGAAATTACTGAATATTTTAAATAAATAGGCAGTAGAAACTTTTCAGTCCCCCTTCTCTCTTATTCCTGCAAGAAATAACTTATGTGACGATATTAATGACAAACTCTATTAAAGTTGTTTTTGTTTCCTCTGCAGAAATGTCAATACACATTTCTTAAGCACGACTCTTCTCAGAATACAGAATGAACACATGACAAGTGTTCATTTAACTCATGAATGAGAGAGCCCCCCAGATAGTAAAAGAGCATTTGAGGAACTAAGTATTTATGATCAATGAAAACAGAATTCAAGAATCAAGTACCCAGATAAGACTCAAAACCGGTCAATATCCTCCAGGGTTATGGTTTCTAATAGCCAGAAATCATTTGCATCTCCTCTGGACAAAAAAAAAAATCTACAAATTACATGCAATCTCACAGAGCCTGGGCCCTAATCAAGAGTAAACAGAAAATCAAAGAAGGACGCAGCCCCACAGAATGAAATTGTCCCTGGGTGGCTCTGTTAGGCTATGCTCATATAATATTGAAAGGACATGCAATCCTCCCTTTGCCTAATTTATAAATGTTGGATATTTTTCTCAACATTAGATACAAATTTACATATTGGCAGCTGTGGCTTTCAATTTTCCAAATGGAGTTTGCTCTTAATATTAATCTACTTTTCACCATCTTTTGTGTCTGTTTTCAATCAGGAAGGAAAATTACCAACAAGCAATTCAGGAATTGCAATAATAATCCACTATAAAAACTAAATATATTTTCATATTGTTTTGATACTCACCTTCATGGCTACCAAAACACTTTATGAACAATTTAGGAGCAATTTAAATTTTGTATCAGGACAAAAAAAGAAAGAGTCTGCATATCTGCTTCAAACTGATGGCAGCAACAACAAAAAATCAATTCATACTAACTGTAGTTTCTAATGTTTATACGGAATTGGACACAACTTTGGGCAAGTTACTGAATTTCTTAGCCTCAGCTTCTTCTGTGAAAAATAAGACCTTCACTAAACTACTACATGTGTAATTGGATGCTGACAGATACAAAATTGGGATTATACTGCTGTGTTCTTATTTCATTGTTATATGCACATTCACAGGTCATAATTTCTACTTTTTGGACTTCTGTGTAGTTTTTTTTTATCATTTGTTTCTTGCTACATGCATGTGTACTTTACCTTCTTGTGATTTTAAAAAGTATAAATTATTTTTTAAAATCTTACCAACTGCCTCGTTTTTCAAAAACAAATTGTCTTTCTCACCCTTCTTTTCTCTTGGTAAAAAAAATAAAATGGTCTTTTAATAACCTCTAACAGTAGATTTGAAATTTAACAAATCTCTCTCTCTCTGACCAAATGCCATTTTACACTGCAATCTCTTTTACATAACTTACTGTCACATTTTTGAGAAATGTAAAAAAAGTGAATTTATCTAGCAGCTATTAAAATTACACTTAGCTCATATAGCAGCTGTTTAGTTAGCTCTTCACTAGACTCCTGAAAAATGATACCATGTGTTGGTCAACAATTTTTTTTAAACAGCCTGTTCACTCAAATACATTACATAAATATGCCATAAAAAGTAAAATTTCGCCATCACTTCAGAAAGAGACGTACCCTCCCATTTTCTCAATACAAGTTTCTAGCCAGAGGGTATCACGTGAACCCAACTGAAGTTGTGCTGCTCATTTAGATGAAACCAGAAGAGGCAGCAATTTTTTTGGACACTTCCATCTATCTGGTTTATGTGTGTGTGATCAGGTGTTTTGAAGCACTCTCATATATAGTCTCTAATTTGCTTGAAATAACTTCATTGAGTATAGTTTGCCTGCAAGAAGACTATGAGATCAAAAAGCTTCAAAAATTAGTTTTAAAAATGGTACAAAAACTCTGAATATATTTAAAACTATCGAATTGTACACTTTAAATGGGCAAGTTGTATGATATGTGAATAAAGCTTTTTTTAAGGGTACAGAAAGAAAAAGATGAGTAAAGGCTCATGCCGTAGTTTATGTAATTTTTGTAAACATAATTACGTAGTTCCAAATTGTTATTACTTATATAAAATTGTTTTCATTGCTCAATTGATATATTTTCCTATCTGTAATAAGTATTTAGGTATCTTGAGCTAAAATGGAATTCACTGTTTTTCTAATTAAATATTAATAAAAAATATTTTTTCATTTAATGGCTTTTCACTTAGTATAAATAAGTATTTTCAGGGACAAACTAACGTCATTAAGTGTGAGATAGGTTTAATTATTTGAAACTTAAGAGTTAAATTTGGTATTGAGATGAATGTCGGTGTCAATGCTGAACTGATTTGCCCTAAGTGGCAGAGTCGAAATATATTCTGCCCACTGAGAAGGACTTAAGACCTGCAAAATGTCAAGGGAGCCAAGACTGTGTATATCCTTGGGAAGACAGGCCAGTGAAAGACAGAAAAATCAGGAAAGATACAGAAAAGGGGAGTTAGATAATGACTAAAAGCTGACTTGGAAATCTAGTTTGCTATCTCACCAGCCAGACTATAGTTTGCTTTCACAAAGTAAGTCAATTGGTTTCATTCGGTTTGAGATTTCAGGAAAAAAATAGCTGCATGATTAAAAGAATAACTTCCTAAGCTCAAAAGTAACTTAAATCTATTTAGCTCTCTTGCCTGACTTTGTGAAGGACAAACATTGTAAAAAAACCTCACAATTTTCTCCCTTGTTTTTACAGAGAGAAAAACTGAACAACAATATAGTTTGGGTAATTTTCTGACAGAAAAAGGAAATGTGAGAAATTTGAATGGCAGCAAACATAAAAGAATATCTTTAAGACATATCAAAGATATTATTTATCAATTATAAATTTAGAATCCAAATGTGTAATGCCTAAAGTTTTGAAAATAATAAATGATGAAAAAATATTATTCTTTACTTATTTCAAGTTAAAACAAAAAATGAGAAAAATAAGTACCTGAGTTCTAATCAGCAAGTGCTGATTCTACACTTGAGTAAATTTTTTTTCTGCTAAAGGATGGAGAAACATTGAATAATAAATACAACCAAATGAAATTTTTAACAAGTTTTTTTTTAATATTACATCTGATCTCAGTCAAAAGTATGAATAAGAGAAAATGAGAAAACAAAGTTATTGAATCATTATTTAAGTATTTGGTGTTCTTGGTAGGATGGCTTGAAGCTCTCCCAAGGTCTAGAGACCTTGCTTTTTAAATATGTTTTCTTAAGGGGGATTTTTATGCATTTTAACACAACTTTATAAATTCTTTCAAAGACATTTCAGCAAAGATGTTATACTGGAAAATGTGAATAATTCCAGAAATATGGAGACTTTTAGTTTCATTTCAAACTTCATTTCCTTTTAATATTCATTCACCAGCAGCCCAAATTCTCCATGTATTTTGCCAGATATTATTTATTAACTGCAAACTGGGCAATTACTTCTGCTTCATGAGATCACTTAAACTCAAACTAAAAAAAAAAAAAAAAA
>NW_006434835.1:11128070-11151961 GCF_000325575.1 Pteropus alecto
CTGATTAGGGTAATTTCCACCCCAGGACAGTTTTTCCACAGCAATAACAAACTAGTTTGGGAGACTCCAAGATGAAGGACCTGCATCTTTGAAAGTCAAACCTCGACAATAAAAACAAACAAAAAATGTAAATGAGACATGGCTGGCTTTGTTTGTTCTCCCTTCAAATTCTTCCCAATTCTTGATCGCTACACCATAGCCTAATCATTTGTTGGCAGAACCTAAATAGATTTTTTAAAGCCTTGTATTTACTGAGCTCTATCAGCTCCTCACCTCTCTATCCAATCCCATCCCACTCCCAATTAGCTATATAAAGTTTGAACAGTGCCTGACTTATAAGTATCAGTAAATGATGACAGTAATTATTGCCACTATCCAGAGACAGAAAACTATGTTCAATATTTAAATGCTAACCTATTTTATCAATGATATCTAGAGAAAATCAAGTGTGAGTTGAATTCTTTCAAATTGCTCTCATGTAGGATATCTCTTTATTTTTAAGCCCAAATATTCTCTCTCTAGCCTGGCTACATAAAATAGTTTTGTGCTCAAAGCAAGTGCCTTGGGAAGACAATGGGCAGGGGATTATTCTAGATTAAAAAAACTCAAAGGGACATAACAAAATGCAACATAACTTGATTGACTCCAGATCTGGAAATATAAATGTACACATTTTGGAAACAATTGAGGAAATTAGAATATGGGCTGCGTATGGATTATATTATAGAATTGTTAATTTTATTAGAAATTATAATGATATTGTGGCTATAAAGGAAAATGTCTCTATTCTTAGAAGATGCAGGCTAAAATATTTAGGGGTAATGTGTTGGTACTATGGCATCTGCAACTTATTTTCAAATGGTTCAACAAAATGTTATACATATAAATAGAGAGAAAAAGCAAATGTGAAACAACGTTAACTGGTTTATATTGTTTATTGTATTATACTTCAACTTTTCTGTAGATATGAAATTTTTAAATAAAAAGTTGTGAATTAAAATATAGCAAAAAATTGTTTTACTGAAGATACCACACACACTTCGTTAAATATTTTATTGTAATGGTATACAATTATACATTGTTATTATTTATACTTTATAAAAAGCATGCCTATTCAACATAAAAGAGTTCACCTGAAATTAATTATGTAAATATATTATTTAACTTTCCATGTTAATGCATGAATGTCTTTATCTTCAATAAAAATCAAAACAGTTCAACACCTACTTTAGAGACAAGGAGATGCTGGGTGTAAGGATCACGAGGTAACATTTCAATTAAGTTAAAATTTTCAAAAAATTTTTTCAATAATTTCTTCTTTGTTTTTCTTCTTTGTCTAACATAGTCTGTTTTAAGCCCAAAGTAGCGTCTTGAAATCCAGGGTTTAAGTCTAATACTTTCTTGAAATCTTCCAAAGCATCATCAAAGTACCCTGTACCAAAATCCAAAAAATGAACAAGAGAAAAGAAGCTAAGTATTTCCTTATATTGTTCGCAGCAAAGTTTGGATGCACATACTTTTGCTTTCACATTTACAAGCTTTTAGCCACTCCTGGCAAAATTATTTTTTCCCTCTTAATAATGATATAGGGATTTAACAAATAGCATAAATCATCATAAAATTTTCAACAAAATTATATCACCTATTTTACATAATTACAGTAAATTAAGAAACAGGAAATTAATATGCTTAACACTTTAAATGAGAAACAGTATCTATGATCCCTTGATTCCAAGGATCTAAAACCTCTTCGCTTTATACTGTCTCGTGTACCTTCAAAGATTTTAACTCAGGAAAGTTTCACAGGAGATCATCAGCATTACCCTCATTTCGCAGTTGGGAACGTACAGGCACAAAGTAATGGGGTCACCCTCATTCCAGCGCCCAGGTCCAATTCCCACCGCAGCGCTCCGCTGTGGTCTGTAATGGCTATCGAAAGCCTAAAATAAACTCAGCAACAACTCCTCTGTTTCAGGCTCTAAACCTAAATTTCACATAACTTTCAAGACTTGATGATTACCATACTAGTTTTACAACATTCGAGAGCTCTAAATTCAGAGAACACAGTCAAGGACAAGAGGAGAAATTCTTACCCAGCCTATACAGTATCAACCCTCTGTTGTAATATGGGACTTCAAAATTGGGTTGAACTTCTATGGCAGATGTGTAGTCATCCATGGCTTCATAAAAATCAACCCTGAAGTACTTGATTTGCCCCCTGCTGTTATACGCGGTAGCCAAATCCTCAGGGCTGCATTTGCTTTAAAGAAAAAGTTCACATTAAAAACCCCCTTTTCACCAAATTCCTCTTGTTTCCACTTCCATTCTCTTTTGGGTCTGGTCAAACTTCATAGCCTGTAACATGCAGCATCCACACTGAGAAACCAAGCTGAAGAAACGAAGCAGTGGAATCGATTTTTGTTTAATCCCGTTATCTACTTTTGTAGGGTTATAGCACTGCAATGTCCATTGAAAAAGCACATTCATTTTACAGTGTGTTCAAAGCCCCTGTTTACTGCCAACTTGTTTTGCTGAATATAATATTAAAATCACTGTTCATCTTCTAAGCATATGCCAGCAGGGCAAAGAAAACAGATCAGATCTAAGCTGAGCAAGGAAGGGAAGCCAGTCCAAAGTTCCAGTGTGCTATGGACACATCACAAAATGAACCATCAATTTTATTATCAAATTTTTAAGTGATCCCCCAAAAAATGAGATTTGAAATCACTTTCCACCAATAACGAAATACAAGTTAATCCTAAGTGAAAATTCAACACTGATCCCCCGGGAGTGTTTTCTGGGGACACAGTTGCCTTCCTTCCACTTTTAGCTGGGACCCTCCCCAAGGCCAGATTGGCTTCCTACTAAGAGGGATCGAGGCTCCAGTTCACCTTGGGGCTCCTATGTGCAGAATCGGTTCTGTATCTGAGGACTCCAGAGGCTACCAAAGGAGCATTAAATAAATAGACTTTCCTGTAAGGGAAGGGGTTAGATGCCCAGGCAGCTCTGATAGCCACCAGCTCAACAGGTCACAGCCCTCCCCACCCCACCCCAAAATCATTTGCACAGAGAACATTCATTCATGAGTTTTGCTCCGTGTCAGAGATGATTCTCTTTTCCTTTCTGTTTTTCCAAAGAAATTATCAAATTTGAACCAAACAGGGGAAGATGCAGCCTAAACTTATCTGACATTTCTTTGTTATATGCTCAGAAAACATTTGTGACTGAAGCGTTATTAGAAGTTACTTCCCTTAATATCTTGATCCTTGAGATGTCAGACGGGGACTATAACCACCGCTGCAATGAGGTTCTCACAGCCTAGGGGTCTCCTTTCAAGTTTGCTAACAGTGGAAATGTCTGTCTCTGTGAGCTATGACTGAGAGAAACTGCGGACAAGAATACTTCTGGGTAGTAGCAGCACCACTGTTATAACCTAGAGAACAAGGGGGCACACTCCCTTCATCTATCTCTGTTATGATACTAGGTAAACTGCCATCCCATAGAGAGTTTTAAGAAAAATTCGGCCTCAGGACTCAGTTAGGTTTTGGGGGGGTTTTTTGGCTTTTTAAATTTATTTATTATTATTTACGCCTGTAGCACCTGGTCTTCCTAGGTGGTCTCCCATCCAAGTACTATCAGTTAGGTTTTAGTCATTAAATTTCTAAGCTTTGAAACTTTGTATGAATATCTTATATTCAGAGGATCACAGAATGTTTGATTTAGAATTAGATCTCATTACAACAAATTCCAAAAGCCTATATTTCATATGGAAGTTGTTTCGTATTTTAAAGACTTGGGCTAACAGTTAAAGCCAAAAAATTTTCTGTAATGTTAACATTTTTGTAATAATAGTATTTTTTGTAATGTAATTTAACCAGGTTACCTAATCCGAATGTGGATTTTTAGCATTTGCTAACTTTAGCAAAGAAAAAACATTTGGAAATTAGAGTATGGCTAAGGCTGCACTTTTGGATATTAAAAGAAAATGTTATAAACCATTCAGAGTAAAAGGCATTCAAAGATTGCAAATACTGTTCTAAAATGATTCAGTGACCCAATATTTTTAAAATAAATTTAAACTAAAAGATACATATAAGGGAAGAAGTTGAAATGACAGAATTCAGTTTTAATTCATGAGTTTCTAGAATTTCAGAACTGTGAGGAAACTGAAGGTTTATTTTACAGATGAGAAACTAAGGCTGAGAAAAGCTATGGGCAGAATCAGGATTGGAATTCAAGCACGCCGAGCTAAACCATGCAGATTTTCTTTCCTAAATTGGTAAGGGGCAGATATTACATTTGCTATAGGTACACACTGTATCTTAGGCTAAATAACAAAACCAGACGGCATCGATATACCTGTTACTGATGAATACTATTTGAAATCTACTAGGTAAGTCTATTAGTGTTTGAAACAAGCATATAAAACTATGTGTTCTATGCTTACTAATTGTTTTTTGGTTTTTTTTGGTTTTTTTTGCAGGTGGACCATCTTATTATTGCCTATTCAGAAACTTCATTAACTATTATTTTGGTATATTATTCACATGAGAAAGTAATTTTATTTTCATGGCTTAATTCTTACGAATTTAACAAAGACGATAAGAATCTTAAGCCTCACACAAAAGACAAGCTGGCATCCTCTCAAGAAAAACCAAATCCTTGAGGGAAGAGTAGGGTGATGGTGCAAACGACTCAAAACTGTCAAAAATGCTGTTCACTCAATCCCTCTCTGTTCTTTCCTCACCCTGGTCCATTTCACACCATCAACAAGAACAACTAACGCAAAACTTGGAGTAAAACAAATAATACACATCCAAGCATAAAGCTGAGACTCTTTGGGTGAGCGGATTAGTAGGTGAGGTTGCTAACATCACAGACCAAGAGACAACCAGACACCACATGCTTTCTGGTAGAAGTTCTCAACACCACCTATGAAGTATTCTTGCCCTAATGCTCAATCAGAACTGGATCAAACCTCAAGATTTAACTACCGACTTGCAAGCAATGTAGGAGACAGAGGACTGTGCTAAATGACATCTGGGGGATGAATTCAGCAAATCCAATGCATGCGGGATTCTCAGGACACACAGTCTCCTCAACAGACAGACTACAAGGGGGAAAAAAGAGGGAGGGCCTATAAAGAAACCTGACTTGAACCAAAAGCTTAAAGGAAACCAACAAAACAACTTTACTGGTCAATAGGTTTAGTTCCAATACTGACTGGATACTTGATATTTAGGAATTATGTGATAATAACGATACTGTGGTTGTTTTTTAAAAAAAATCTTTAATATTTAGAAATGCATTCTGAAACATCCATAGATAAATAATACGAGGTCTGGGTGAAGCGATAATGCTTAAGCCGAATCATCGTTACCTGAAAGTTCAGTATATTATTTTCCATATATTAAATTTATTTTTCACATGTAGAAAACAAAACACCCTTGCGTGTGATGTTGTGGTTGGAGTCGCGGTGCCTTGTGCTGCAGTAGCACTACCCACACGTGTCACCTCGCCCGCACCAAGTCTTGGCCATCCCACCTGTGAAAATAACAGGTGGAAACGCCCCTCCCCCTCTGAGTCTCTCGAGAGCAGCGTGAAAGGAGGACACCCGGGGTGAAAGAGCCGGCGCTCCGGGTGTCCCGGAGGAACGCACAGGCGGCTGCGTTCCAAGACGCTCGCTCCGCTCGCCCCTTTTTGAGAAAACAAGCTTCTGCCCGCTCGGTCCCGAGCGCGCTTGAGCTCAGACAGCCGAGCAAAACCGCTGCACCACCCCGGCATCTGCCCTCGCGGAGACGCCGCTGACCCCACTTCTCGCGATAGTTACCTCACGGGAGCCGCTCCTGCGGGGGCCGCACAGGCGCACTGGCGAATGTAAGCAGAGTACAACGCCTCGGCCTCCGCGTATTCACCCTTCTTGAAGTGAGCCTGGGCGAGTGCTAGAGTTGTATGGCTTTCTTGCCCCTGCTTCCCTTCCATAGCGGTCGGAGGCCGCCACTGCTGAGGCGGAACCACAAAGCCACTTCCACACCCCCGAAATCAACCCGACGGCTAAACCTCCGCGTTAGCAAAGGAGGACGTTTGCGCCTTACGAGGACCCGTTGTCTCGCGAGATCAACAGTACGCTGCGGGCTGAGATTTCAGGTTGGACAAACCTCCTTGAAAGGCTGATCGGTTGTTGTTACTGCTGGTCCCGCCTGCCTTGTCTTCCGGAAGAGTAGTAGACCAAACTATATTCCGAAGCAGTGGTCAGAGGTTGCGAAGAGCCCTTTGTTACAGTGAATGGGGAGTGGGGAAGAAACCTCGGTTTGTTTTATGAATGGGTAATTGGCCAGGGATCTATTGTAGCATCTATTAGGTTTCCATCCTCCCTTAAAGGATGTTCTGAGTAGGCTGTGGTTATCCTGACCCTTGTGTCAGAATTCCATGAACTTAGTTGTCCCACCGTCCTGAGTCCGAATTCACACTCTGTTACTTCCAAGACCCTAGATTGCAAACTTGTCCACGTTTTTGAACCTTTAGAGTAGTGTAAGGATTAATTGAATAGTATTTTGTGTGGACAGTCTGTGGTCTATGATGTTACTTTACATTCCCTGGCTGTTTATACCAAAGGGAAACCCAGATAGTAATTTAAGTGCAATGTGTCTAATTCAAGTAAAAATTATGCAAATTGAGCAATCCAGAGAGGAGATTAAGAAAACACGACCATCAATAGCATCAAAAAGAATGAAATATTTAGGAATTAATTTAACCAAGGAAGTGGAAGACTCATACAATGAAAATTATAAAGCACTGCTGAAAGTAAAGACATCATTAGAAAAACATCCCATGTCATGGACTGTAAAAGTTTAATATTGTTAAGATGTCAGTACTACTTAAAGTGATCTACAGATTCAGTGGAATCTTTCAAAAACCCCAATATTTTTACAGATATAGAAAACTACATTCTAAAATTTATATGGAAGCTTCAAGGGATCCCAACTAGCCGAAACGGTGTTGAAAAAGAACAGTTAAAGGACTCACGCTTCCTGATATCAAAACCTACTACAAAGCCACAGTAATCAAAATAGTGTGCAATTGACATAAAAACAGGCTTCTCAATAAATGGTGCTAGGAAAACTAGACAAAAGAATGAAATTGGACCCTAACCTAAACAGTTAAAAAAAATTAAAATGGATAAAAGACCTAAATGTAAGAGCTAAAAATACAGAATTCTTAAACAAAAACAAGCCAAAAGCCTTATGACGCTGGATTTGGCAATGATTCCTTAGCTATGACACCAAAGGCACAGGCAGCAAAAGAAGAAAATAGACACATTGGACATCATGGAAATTAAAGACTTGTGCAACAAAAGAGTATCAACACAGTAAAAAGACAATCCAGAGAATGAGAGAAATATCTGCACATCGTGTAGCTGATAAGAGTGTGAAATACGGAGATAGAGGTTCTGTGGGGCAGGCTGGGCTGCTGTGTCCATCTACTCGTAGAACACACCAGGGATTCTGACATGGTATCCCCATCACACTTGAGAAGCTCTAGTTTATAGAATATTCCTCTAAATTTTACTAACTAATTGCCCTACAACTGAGGTGCAGGGGCCAGGTTCAGTGGCTGTCCCTCTCCAACTCTCGTGCCTGTCTTCCAGAGTCCACCTGCACTTGGTACTTTGCCTGTAGAGAGGTATTAAACCTCCCCTCCGTCAGCTCACCCAGAAATACCACTGCAACAAGATGATCTGCCTGCAACCTCATGCTGGCAACAGCCACAGAAGTGTGGCCACACCAGTAACCTGCAGCCCAAGATGAAAGACAAGGCCCTCCGCCAGCTCCTTCTTCCCCCACACAGCAGCCTCCTACCTGAGCCCCATTGCCATGGGGCCTCAATAAAGCTTCCTTTTTGTTAACTAGAGCATTAAAAAACATTTTTTTAAATAAACATATATACATACACAGATAGATATACATATTTCCAGAATATATAGAGCACTTTTAAACTCAATTTTTCCAGCATGGGTGTACTATTTTGCATTTCCACCAGCAATGGATGAGGGTTTCAATTTCTCCATATCCTCACCAATACTTATCAGTTTTAATTTTGAATAGTATATTAGGTGTGTAGAGGTATCTCATTTTTCTCTACATTCCTCTAAATTTTACTAACTAGAAATTTAAACTATGCCAAATAAGAAATGGGTAGTTAAAATAGTCTCAATGTCTACTTTTAATTTTAGAGAAATCTCTTAAGAACAAATAGCTTTTATTATGAAGAAAACCTAAAGCACAGCAATTTCTTCAGTGTCACCTCAGTTGTTCTCTATTCGATTAAAATATAAATTAATGTCTTTTTTAAAAGGTTATTAAGATGATTTTTATTTTCTCATCTATACTTTTATGTATTTTTGAAATTTTCTACCATGAACATATGTTACTTTTATACTCAAAAACAAATGTTAATTTATTTTAAAAATATGAATTGACAAAGTAATCATAAAACAGCAGGGGACAGCATAATATCACTATTTAAATTTTAGAAACTGGCGATCTCTTAGCACTATAATATCAAATTAAGTACTCGTGATTTTCTCTTAAATATCTAGCAGTGTAATTTCCCCCCCATTTCTAATGAAAATTCTTTATGACCTCTAATGATTAATTCACTGTAACCTCCAGTCACCTGATATCTGACTAGTAACATTATAGGTGGTGGTTGTCTTTCTTGTTTGGTGGCAAAAGTGATATTGCACATCTATTGTACCTCCTGTCCCTTTCTTCCTTTATCCACTCTGGAGCCCAACACCCTCCTAACCAACCCCCATCAAAATATTTAAATCAACAAAACAAATATCATGTTATCCATAAGTTCTAGATAAAGAAAACAAGATAAATACAAGTCATTTTTTTACCTCGATATTTTTTATTTTCATATTTTTTTCACTTAATGCCACATAAAACCTAAGCTCTCAGTTCCTGGAATACAAAAAGATAATTTCAAAGTGTATTTTAGGGGAAAAAAATGTGTAATAAAGTCAGTATTTGTGCATGATAGCAGACAGGTCAACAACGCTATGTTGCTTGTTAGGCACAGTGCTTATTTGTATAAAGTTTTATCAGTTGGTTCGTCATCTCAAGACTTTGGCCTCCCATGCTATTTTGAAACTTAACATAATTCATGCCAAGTTTTATGATAAAGAACAACTCAGCATTACTTAAAGAGAATCAGTTAATGTTTATTGCATGAAGAGAACAACATAACTTTCATATACCGTCTTCAATATACTGCCTCACTGTGTTTATCCAACTTCTCTCAAAGTATTTGTTATAAATAGACAATTTTGCTTCTCTTCGCCCTGGAAATTTTGTTATCCTGAAATTTCTTTCATGTTGAATGAAACCAGTTGGGTCAACTATTACTGTAGGTCTTTCTCTAGTACCATTTTCAAGCAAGACAAAGGCCCCAAGAAATTATGGCAGATCACTAAAACCTTCACAGATCTAAATTCCAGTCATAAGCTTTTACAATAGTAGAAAAGATATGCCTGATATATATACATATGTGATAATTAAGTCTATAATGTATGAGGTTGTTTTTTTTTTTCAGAGATTTTGGCTTCCATATTAAATTAAACAAGAAATAGTGATAGCAACTCAGGATCTATCTGAAATAATTAAAGGAAAAATTCTAGCACTCGGGTAGCATGGAATTAGTGACAAATGAGAAGGCTCCAAGAGAGAGTTCCCAAAAGATTTGTTAGGAAAGGCTCGAGAAGTCAACAGCTGATTTTGGAATCGAAGCAAATGGGAGTGTAATCAACAAGCCACTGTAAGGACTAGAGCAATGACAATCTAACTTGGAGTTCTCAGCTGATTCCTGGGATGGAAATGGGAAAGAAAAAGAAGAGAGATTCAAGCATTAGACCATGGACCAAGAATCACAGCTCTGAATGTGGCAGACCTGCCGGAACCCTTGACTCTACAACTCTGAAAATTTCTCTTTCATTGATGAAGCACAGAATAGTTTCATCTCTGAAAACTGAAAGTCTTGTAGAAATATGTAAGTTCAACAGAATATTTATTTCCTAGGGCCGATCTCTTTTTAGGATGTTATTTTCTGATTTGAGGGAATATGCTATTCTGCCATAGAAGAAAACAAATGATATACACAAAATTCACTGTTAAATTTAGATAAGTAACTTACGAGACATGTTAGACAAAGTAAATACGGATATGTGACCATTCCTAATATTGTTGAGGCACTAAAAATAAATACAAAGGCACCAAGGATACACTAAACATGCTGACGCCTACAAAGTATTCAATATGTGTAAGGTCTTGATTCATTTCCCCTCTGGTGACACTTATTCTGGCCAGTCCTCCACCCAAGAAATACAATTGAACCCATGACTATTCAGCAGGCTACTGGCAACGTACAGCTGTGACCAGGTAAACCTGCCCCAGGGCCTCTTCTAGAGAGCAAATATGCATCACTGGCCTGAAGCACATTCCATCACTGGGTCCCCTGGCTCCAACTTCAACTCTGGTACTCTTCGTTACCACACTATTAGGAGAAGCTGGTGAGGCAGAATGAGAGCCAAGCCATAAGAACAGTACATAATTTAGGAGTCAGTTACTGTAATCTTTCTACTCCACTAGTAAACTACCCCATCACTTTCTCTTTGTTCCTCACTGTGTATTTCAAATTGATTCAATAAGCCAAGCAATCTGAGCATCTTCATTTGGTTTGTCACCCTTTCTGTCCCCTGACCTCTGGAATGGCTTGCTTGGTAGTGTATTTGTAGGCTACCGTTGTATCAAGGCAACTCCACACAAGGCACATGAACCTAGACAAAGACTTGTGAGACTTCTGGTCTTTTCATTTCATTTAGGCACACGAGCCTGCTCTCTGTCGTAAACTCATCGAGGCTCTAAACCTCTTCTCACAGATCACTATTCTCAATCTGCAGCAGACTTAAACTTTCCTCTAAAAGGCCAAAAAAATCACATTGAGAGTTAACTAACCTAAGTATTGTAGCTGCAATAACAATGTTGCATATTTCTCTTTTTTTATTGCTCTACTAAACATTAGCCAAATTTAAGCAAATAGTCTTGATGCAAGAGTGCTAGAGTCTGATCTACAACTACAAAATGAGAGGACCTAAGTTCATGAGAAATAAATGGAGAACATTATTAGCTATATGAAACAGATAAGAACATAACTGAGCACAGCTTTTTCTCTTAATGATAATAACTCAACAAAAAAAATGATAACTCAAAAGAAAAACATATCAAGGAAGAATCATTCCCCAGTCTGAGCATTATTTAAATGAAGGGTTCAGCTTGGTGACAACGTTTCAGCTGAAACTATAACTACAAACAGATATTTTTGTATAAATTTATACTATTATAAACAGAGCCAAGTTTTCTGCACAATAATATGAAGAGTAAATGCCAAATGCCATCTCTTAGATGACACTAAAAAGGTAGATAAAGAAGAAAAAGCTATGTAAAAAATAAGGCTATTAGAAACAATTCAAATTATTTAAAATGTCTTAAAATGCCTTCTTCTAAAAATAAAATGTAGAAGACATTCAATACTTATTTAATTAAACACAACTAGTGATAGAGCAAGTTTCAGTATTAATGATTTCAGCTCCTTCTGATACAGCTTTGCCTCACTCCCATGCTTCTCCTGTCCCCTGCCAAGATTTTTTAGTGAATTAGTGATCTTGATTCTGTGAGAAAACATTTCTTATTTGAAATATTTCTATAGTATCATGTAAACAACCACTAGATAGATAGATAGATAGATAGATATACAAAATAAGGTTTATTTCCATACATTTTATATGAAAATCAGCATCATTATTTCTAGTTATAGTTTTACACAAAATTACTTATATGTATATGTAATATCTGTATTATATACACATTTACATATATAATTTTGTATAAAACTACAACTATAAAATAATGATGCTGATATTCATATAAAATACATATATTTTACAGTTATACACAATTAGTCATTCTTTATCCCACTGAACTATGGCATAAAGGACAGAAATTGTAGCTGCTTATTTCCTGAGCCAGAACACAGTGCTTGCACACACTGCACATCCAGAACTGATATTCTGTGATTGGGCTTCCTGTGGCAACGCATGTTGGCAATTTTCCTTCCCCTCTGTAAAAATAAGAGGAAAAGCAATTAATTACACTTTAACACTTCTAATTACTTAAAACTTTATTACATTTAAGAAACTGAGGAATGAAAAACATTCCAAGGTAAACTTCAAACAAAAACTTTTCTTACAATGAGAAAATAAAGCATTAATACACTTGTGAGGCTAATAGGGCATAATGTTAAGGTAAATTACTTCAAAATTTAGTGCTTTCATTATTATATCACACTATTATACATATAGAAATCCAAGATGCTGATAAAGCAGAATGACATTTCGCCTACCCTTCAAGAAGGCTGTCCAATTCCGATTTTCTGTTATCTTTTGGAGTGTGTTTGGTGAAGATTTCTAGAGCAAGATCTTCATACTGCTGTTTCTGTTCTGAACTGAGGCTCTCTAAAGATTCGAGTTTAATGAAAGCTTTTGAACAAGTACCAAAAGCTCTACTGGCACAAGCACAGAGTGCCAACAGAGAGTAGATCTCAACAGCAGGGATAATGTCTTCATAGTCTCTCAGGTGAAGAGCTAGGAAAGAGAGAACAATTTGGATTTTGAAAAGTAATCATGATCAGGAATGGGAAAGAATCTAAGTTAAGCTGTTTTACTTTAACCTACGTGAACGTTAGCAAACTTATAACAACGGTAGGCGATCAGAGCACTAGCAGGAGAAAGTAGGCTACAAGATCTCCAGGGTTCTGTAATGCCAGCTAACAGCTCAGGTCCTGTAAACATAACCATCGCCAAATGATGCACATGACCATTTAGAAATAAATACACAAACAAAACTATCTGGTGTCAAACACGTATCTTGTGTTCCATGTAAATATGTTAGAAATTTCTGTGTCATTCCAGAAAAAGTAAATTAATATTATTACTGTTAGTCATAATTCTCAAGACTAACAATATCATGTTTCTTTTTATAAAAAAAAGCAAAGAATGAAATCATATGTTTTTCTCTTTGTGTTTCTTTGAACAAATTACTGCTTTTCTGTTTGTCTTATTGAAACAATAGAATTTTGAGAAAAAAGTAAAAATGAGCCTCTAAGTTGTCAGTTCAGACAATTGATTTTGACAGCTATCCTATCTTATTTTCAGTTTTTCTTCAGTTATACTGGAGATATAATCTCTTTCTTAAAAATGCACTGTACAATTAATATCAGATTGGTAACCAAATCATATCTTTTTCTTCTCTAGACTGCAATTTTGAAAATATCTTGTGATAGCATAATACTGGAAATTTCATAAAACAATTTAAAATAATATATTCATGTATTTTACAATTAGATTCCTATAAATTGGCTTGGGAGTCAAATGTTTATGACAAAGTTCACTGGAAGAAATTTACTAACAGTACATTCATTCAGTTATAATAAAGAATACCCTCTAATTTCACAAGTTCATAGGCAATAACTTACTTATAAGACATACATTGTTTCAGATCATTTTATCACCGAAAGACAAAAAATTAAAGTATATGGATTTCTTCACCCACTAGGAGAAGAATTTCGAGTTAAAAGTCTAATTTATCTCATAATATAAGTCTAGAAATTGTGCATAAATTGTATAAAATACAACTATTTTAAACAAAGTATATCACATATTAATCAGTTAAAATTAAATAAAGGTCAATTATAAATAAACAGAAAAATAAAAATGATTCCTATGTATAACATAACCAATTAGAAAATAAAATGTACAGTCATATTGCTAACAACTAAAAAAAAATAAAAATAAATTGTAAAAGAAATGTTCAAAGCATACAAGAAGAAAACTACAGAACTTAGAAACACAGATATACAAGAGGTTTTTAAAAATTGATGATTCCGGATGAGAAAGCTCAATATTGTAAACATATCAATGATGCCAATATTAATACATTATATTAATGCAATTCTATTTCAAAATCCAGTGAAACTCCCCACATCCTCAAAAAGATCCTAAACCTAATCTGGATGAACAACTGCAAGAGAATACCCAAAACTTTTTTGAAAAAGAAGAGTAATGAATGAGAGCTGAAATTCCAGATATTAAAGCATAAAAGTAAGATAAATACAGGACAGTAATGACACAGAAATTCATGATTAGAAAATAATAGTCTAGGAAGAGATTAAGAGTATGTGTGAATTTAGTTTCATGAAGGCAAAATTTCAAATCTGTGAAGAAAGAAGTTTTTAATAAATGGTTTTAGGATAACTAAAAAGTTATAATATTTAATAACCTTGAAGTGAAGGACGTCCTGATCAAGACTGGTAGGACTTTATCAAAAAACACTACTAATATCATCACCATGGCTACCACTTTTTGAGAGCTCACAGTGTCCAAGCACTATAATAAGTAAACTTTCTTTTTGTGAATTTCTCACTTAATCCTCAAAACAACCCTATGAAGGAGATATCATCCCCACTTAAAAACAGAAAGAAACTGAAGCTTAGGGAGTTTAATTATAACTAATAAATGCTAGGGAAAAATAAATATATATATGGCAGAGGGTTACTATATTTAATCTCTAAAGAGCTTTTACAAAAACAATTAAAAAGAAAAAGAAAAAACATCACTGTAGAATTCCAGAAACACTAAATAAAAGAATTAATCTAAATGGTCTCTTTTAAAGATCACGACATGATAATATAGATTGATGATCTATTAGGGTGTGATGAGTGTTGATTTCGCAGTGGCCCAGGCGATGTGATACAGGAAGGTTGGGATGAATGGTGACAGAGCCTGCGGTGCTGTCACGGCCCATCTGAAAGCATTGTAAGGGTTCAGGCATCCATATGTTCTGGTTTATAAGATTATTCTCATAGTTATGTTCTTTTGGAGTTAATATATCTAAACTTCAGAATATCATTAATCCAAAAACAAAGACTCTGAAACTACATGTAAATAATCTTCTATAAATTACAGTACATAATTACAATGACATATTAAAATATGACAGCTACTAAAAATGATGACATAGATCTGTTTACCAAGATGGAAAGATAACAGCAATATACTGTTGAGGGTAGAAAGCAAGACGTATACTGTGTAATATTATTTTAAGTAAAACTGTATACAATTTTTCAGGCATAGGGAAATGTTGAAAAGGAAATTCATGCAAATGTTGGAAATGATTATTTCTCAGTTATAAGATTATTGTACTTTTTTCTTTGTATTTCTGTTTTAATTACAACTGTTACATTAAGTATCATTTTAATTTCAAAATGTTAAATACAACAGAAATCTATCTACTGACATGGAAATATTTTATGACATATTACTATATTTTTTAAAAGGACATGAAAGTATGGTGTTATATTCCCGATTCTGTAAAAAAAAATATTATTTTAAAATATATATTTACTTTATACAAAATAAATATGTATTTATTTAAATATATTCATTTTATGTAATATATATTATTATATATTAAATATACAAATAGTTACATAAAGTACACACATGAAAGGGCATGGACTAAGCTATTAAATGTTTAACTCAGAATGAATAGAATAGCGAATGCTATAAATGTTCTTTTTGCTTACCTCAAACTTCTCATTTTTTTGTGAACCATACATATTGCTTACAAATTATAGATAGCAAACCTCAAACACAGGAAAATAAATCCATAGAAAAGTGTTATTGAAATTAACATAAGCGCACGTTGAAGTAGCTGGCCCTTCCTAGTCAATGTATAATTTTTAGACGTACGATATCCATTAGGTGCTATGCCCACCTGTCTTCAATGCAGTGTCAACGTATCCCTCATAGAGCTGCCTCTGTGCAAGTATGAAGAAGTGGTAAGCCTCGGCCCCTCTCCAAGCATTATCTGTGAAGCGACTAGTTGGCGACAGAACTTCTTCTTCCAGCAAACCAGCCAAAGCAGAAGTGGCCTACAAGTAAAGTCAGCATGAGCGCAACAATGATCTTTCAATGAAGACAACTCCTGAAACTGCTGGACAGTAAAGTCTCTAAATTAGCAATTTTATCATTACGAAACTGTCACTACGGACTTACTTTCTCCATTATAATTCGTATTTTTCTAAACTAGTATGATTAAATTTTTCCTTCAACTTTATTGAGGTATAACTGACAAATAAAATTGTTAGGTATTTCAAGTGTACATTGTGGCGAATTGCTATATGTATACATTGTGAAAGGATTCTCCCCAGGGTATGGTCAAATTTTAAAACAGAATCGATTAAACTTTAAGTTAATAAGAGATTCATTTTCACATTAAAATAATATACATATTCTAGGAAAGTTTTTAGAACTCATGGATTAGAAAGGATTTACAAAGTAAAGAATTAAAGCAAAGACTACAGATTAGTCTCTTAGAAAAAATAATCTTCAATATTTCCAGGTAAAAATTTCTAAAACTTGAGTACTAATTCCAAATCGGTCATTCCTTTTCCTCATATCAATTAAGAAAATACATGTAAATAAGCAAATTAAATGGCCTGTCCATAAAGAGAAGTTCAATAGTTTTTTTCCTTAAACATATCAGATGATTTGGTGTCATTTAATGTTCTACCTTACCTCTGAACTCTTTCCTTTAACTTTTCCTCGCTGGGCGTTTTTCATTTGTTCATGGTACTGCTCTATAAGTAAAGCTGATAGTACATAGAGCTTCTTAACACGTAAAGGCTTAGTTCTTTTCTTTGCCTCTTCATCTGCAATCTTCAAACAATAGAAGAATTGGGAGAATATATCTTTAAATCTACATTTGTACAAATATAATCATTTCTGAAATCTGATTCTCTAAAAAACAAAGGAAAGTCAGTAGGATGGACTATAACACCGCCCATTTACGATAAATATTTTTAAATCCATTTTGTTTTCCTTAGTACTGATAAGTATTTAGTTCGTTCTTAGTGTTAGCCCATAAGAGTTAGAACTCCTAACAATCTTAGTGAATAACAGATGCAAGAATGGAGAAAGCATTCATGGAATGGGTAATTTTCTATAACAGAGATTTTAAAAACAATGCTCCAAGTACACAGAGATAAGATGGCTTTAAGTGGTACATCCTTCAGAAATTTTAATTTATTTAAGTGATTCTGAAGAAAATACTTCCTTTTTTCATTAAATCAGAGGGGGAAAAGGACAGAATAGAATGTAAAATTTGCATACATTAATACTAGTCATCCTCAAGCCAAATGCATATTATAAAAAGTATAATGTCTTTAAAACTTATACATTTAAGAGGACTCAAAATTGTTTTATCAACAGGATTTAATTCCCAGTTAAGGGAATTTGTACTTTATGGCTCCTAAAAATTCTATAAATCTTTATTAAGGTCAATATTAAGTAAATATATAATTATTTAGGTATCAATAAGGTACGAATATTAATAAACAGCCTTGTTAGTAAAAGGTAATAATACTAAGATAATGCATAGTTATAGTACTAGTAAAACCAGAGGGTTTTGCTATAACAAACATTTGTTTCTGAAGAAAATAGAAAATGTGTTCTTTGGTAAATAAGAAAACATTGGTAACTAGAACAAACCAAATACTCACCAAGGATGTTACATTACCTTAAACATCAGTTTAGCAGCATCATAAAAGTAGTTGGCTTTCCGATAGAGTTCTATGGCATCAAGAGTTTTATTCTTTTCCAATAAATGAGATGCATACCTCGCTAACAGGGACCCAATTTCTTTCATACTATGATTTTTAGCCAATTCAACAGCTTTGTTCCACTGGATGGAAAAATAAGTCATTCAGTTACCCAAGTATTTATAGTCATATATGTCATAAAATTCACACAATAAAGCTTTAAGTTATAACAATAAATAACACCATATTAAAATTAAAAATTGGTAGATATTTTTAAAAATCACTTACAATAAGAGCAGTTTATAAGTTTTATAAGTAAACATGTCTCAAAATGATTAAATGACTTCGATTTGCTTAAGAAGTACATCTGAAAAAGGAAAGCTTCAAAGTTTATAATCATTTTAATCTTAAAATTCTAATTTTACACAAACTATGAGTGAGAAAAAGATATATTTGTAATAAAATAAAACATGCAATTTCAGTTAAGAAAATATCCTATCATATTTAACACTTAAAAGTTATTTTTATAAAGCAAATGGAATTTTTAAAAATACTTTAAGAAAATACTTAAAAGAATACATTGATAGTCAACGATTTCAACACAAGTCTGTATTTTAGTGAAATTCCAGTTTCTTAAAAACATCAAGTATACATTTTCTATAAAGGGAAAAGAACACAGAATTGCCAGAATAAATATTAATAAAGTAGCTCAATTCCTTTCTCAGGCAATGACCATTACCAGGTCCTTCTATGGAAAGAAAACCCCAAAATGCATAAAATTATAAAGTTACTTCCAGATGAAAACTTGCCAGACAAAACTTCAAAACATTGACATAAATAAAAAAGCACAAGGTTTATTCAAGTTCCCATACTGAGTTAGTTATGACTGGTGCACTCCTAACAGTGGCACTTCAAGAGGTCAGTGCAAACTCCATCATTTTATCGGTCCTCGACTAAGTAACAGACTACCTGGCTCCTTTCACAAAATTCTTCTCAAGCTCTCCTTTAAAGACAGGATGACTATGGTGACTAATTTTCAGTTCCTTACTTGGTTGAGATGTACACAGGTATCTACTGCTGCCTTTGGTTGATTACATTTCAAAAACGCAGTCACTGCTTGTTCACACATTCCAACTCTCACAAACATTTGTGCTATTTCCTGTAAGGATAAAATAATACTATCAGATTTCACAGACCATGGAAACACATAGAAATGAGAATACTAGTCACTTATATTTTAATTTACAAAACTCCATGAGACATATGAGTATTAAATATACTGGTGGTTACAGTAATTTTTCTTTTAAATAGATATAGGAACAGAGGCTACAAACCAGAACACATGCTAAACCAATGTTTCACTGGCTCACGTGGGGATCTAATTTTTAACAAGGTCCTAAAGATACTGCACTCTTTTCTTCTCTCAGTTTAGTAGCTAGTTTACAGAAACGTCAAGCTCTAAAACAAACCCACACTAGTAGGTAAGAAAAATAGATGTTATAATGAAAGGTAATTGTTCAGTTGAGACTTAAGGAAAATCTGACATCCAGAGCTCTCAAATATCTCTATAAAGAACGTGCTAGACCAGCTCAGGAAGCTGGGCCCAAAACAGAGCTCCCTCAGGAACCACAAAAACCCTTCGTACCCATTTGGCTGTACTCGCCATTTCCAGAAAATCACGTTTTTTTCTTTTTGAATATCTAATTGGCCAGAGATTTTCCCTCCTTACCTCCGCTTCTAAAATATTTTGGAAAATGTCATAAAAGTACATTTTGTACTCAACTATCTCTTTAAAAGTAATGCTGATGTTTTTCTGATTATAGAGTAATACTTTCTTATGGTTAAAAAACTAGAAAACACAAAAATGTAAAGTTACTCGTAATCTTACAACCCGTAAGAGACCTCTCTCAATAGTCTGATGTAGTCTCCTAATATCTCTGTCCTATGAATATATGTGTCTGTATGAGGTGGTACATGTATTGTGATCCTACTATATAGTTTAGTATCCCATATTTCCCACTTAAATATTATGTACATTTTCTCATACTATTAAAAACTCCAAAACTTGATTTAAAAATCTCCAGTACTACTTAAATTTTTAAATTATTTAAATTATTTAAGTATTATTACAGCTTTAATTACTTAGTATTTACTCAGTAATAGTACTATCTGGATACTCTACAGAAATATTTTTTCTGCATCATCAGACACACCCAACAGGTGACACTCATACACAGGGTAATAAGTAATTTTAGTTTCTTTCCAACTCAAGAAAACACATAGAAATGAGAATACTAGTACATGAAATGTCATTATTACAGGGATAACGGCTCTAATTCACAATAAACAAAGCTGAATTATCAGAATTCTATACTCATCTATCAATTAATACACAATATTTTTGTGGCAGAACTCACAATTGATATATGTCCAGCCCATGTAATTGAGAGTTGCTGACTCTACAGGTATTATACAGCTCAGTATTTTACACTTTAGATCACACAAATAAAATACAAACTCATTAACATCATTCAGTAATTAATTAAAAAGAACATTCAAAACAAAGTTCCAGAAAACTCTGCTTTTAGTTTCTCTTTTTTAACGTTAAATAAGTTATTGGTAATATAACCCGATAAAAGTTAAGCTATCTTTTTAAACTTTTGTTATAGCAAATTTCAAACATACATACACTTAAATCCCAAGACCTAGCCTGGATTATTTTAAAGCAAATCTCTGACGACAATATTTCATCTGTAAATATTTCATGTGTTCAGCTAACTTTTAAAAGCAATTTTATAAAACTGGCAAGACTATGCAAAACTGTGATCCTGTTAAAGTAGTAGAAATATGACGAATTTTCACTCCACTTTCAAGCATTCTGTAATACTGATATACTGTTTTAACAATTAAAATCAAATCATCATTTCATGTCTAAGAAACTATAAGATTATAGATTAATTTTAGATTTTCTTTCTTACAGAGGTTATTTCCTGACTATAACATAAAAACCTTATAAAGTAACCTAATAATTCCCAAAACTAAAATTTCCAATACCTACTGGAAGCAACTTGTGGTTTTCTGGAAGCGAACTGGCAAGATTCTCCAATCCCTCATAATCCTCTAACATGTAAAAACATTCGGCTAAGCGTTCCTGGTTTTGGCCTTGTATATAATATTGTACAGCATTCAACCTACGGGGCGGGGAAGCGAGAACTTTAAACTAATGCGAATTTCCTGGTAAATAAGCACTTTGACGAAAAAAATGTTCCTTCATTAGAATTACCAGTATTGCTCTAGTCATCATATACTTTATATACTTTGAAGTCTATAAATTGGGGTGGAGGGGATCTAAAGTCTGAAGCATATTTTAGTTACAACATTTATTGAATATTCTTAGTATTGTTTTAATCTGATACAAAGTTGTACTTCCAAACAGCAACATAAATATTTTTTTAAAAAAGCATACTGATCAAAATGAAAACTTAAAAATAAGAGCCAGTGATTTCTAAAAATAATCTATAATAACAAAATAAGCCAACATAAAATACTTCTTCACTTCTTCGGAATTGCACACCGTGGTCTCAACCCTGCAGCCAAGCACAAGTTTTGTGAGTGTGGAAAGTCTGAAGCCGTACAGTGCTTATCTAACACCTTTAAGGATCTCGTGCTCCCCAGTGCGAATCTAGAGCTATTTTAAGTTTAGGAGCCAGGAGGGTGGTCTTCATTTCCCCAGCATTATTTCGTAGGCAAGCACTCAGGAAGCTACATCCGAAGTGCTAGTGAAAGGATGGGTGGTCCAGACAGGTTACCTACCACTTTTGTCGGTCAGCGAAGTAGTCTCCGATGGCATTGTGGGCTTGTTCCAGAAGACTGTCATCTGCATCGCCAGATCCAGTTTTCAGGAGTTGGAGTACTCTAAACCAATCTCCCAGTTTCTGCCGGAGGCCAATAGCAAGGTCCCTGCAAAAAAAAAATGGCATTTGTTCATCCACTCATTTATTCATTCATTTGATAAATATTTATCAAGTGCCTACTATGTGCTAGGTTCAAGTCTAGGGTACTGAGAATACACAGCAGTGAAGAGACAGACGAGGTAACTCTTAACATTTTAGAAACCTAACCTGACCAGGTAAGAAGCAATGGGGAGAACCTGGACTAGGGAAAAGGGAACAGTTTCCTGCCTTTCACTGTCCTAACCTTCCAATTTCCTTAGCAAAATAGTGATTTAAGTAATAATCATTTCACTAATTTCTTAGACATGATCAGGCTTATTTAAAACCCAAACGTATAAAAATATGTTTGATTTTATTTTTCTTTTCACAGCTTAAATTGGATTAAGGATCTCCTAGAAGTACAAATAATATTAATGAAAATTAGGCATGTTTATAACTGAAATGAATTTCATACATTTTATATAAATCTAAAATGAAAGAAAGAATAAAATTCCATCCCTAAATATGTTTGACTTTTATTTCATGTTCCTTGACAACAGAAAATTGAGTAAAGGCCTAAATCAAAATAGAGAATCCAAATAATAAACTGTGTAATAAATGATAAAAGACCCTAATCCCCATAGTCATATGATTTTTTTTCATAGCAAGTGAAAAATATCTCCCATGGCAAACCATTAATATATGTAAAAACTGAGAAGAAAACTGCCCCCAAATTACAAAATATAAATTAATGAGAGGCATGTGGGATATCTCGTTTAAATCAAAATAGAGCATCCAAATAATAAACTGTGTAATAAATGATAAAAACCCCTAATCCCCATAGTCATATGATTTTTTTTCATAGCAAGTGAAAAATATCTCCCATGGCAAACCATTAATATATGTAAAAACTGAGAAGAAAACTGCCCCCAAATTACAAAATATAAATTAATGAGAGGCATGTGGGATATCTCGTTGTAATCTAAACTGAAATTATTTTCTAAAAGAAACAGTCTGATACGGTTAGTCTATTTTACATTCCTCATTTGTAAAACAATAAAGTCATGAACTCTGGGAGTGCTCCAGGATGCCTGCACCTTCCTTCCTTACCTTCTGTCCATATCAAGATACATTCTTTCAGCCTCTTCGAACCGGCCGAAGTAGGCAGCAACCTCCGCCTGCTTCATGGACTCACTCTGCAGGTTGCCCAGGCACCTCACGAACTTGATGCCTTGGTAATCCTTGCAGCGCACAAATGCTTGCTCGGCTGTGTGCAGATCCAGTTTCTGAAGAGCTGCTTCAGCCAGTAGCCGCCTTTATAGAAAAGAATCAGAAAAGCCTATTGCAAATTACTGATAAACAAGACTTAAAGCACAATCCAAGTATTATACTTACGGTTTCAAGTGAAACATGGTGGGAAGTGATCATTTTAACACATTTATGCATGTTTCATTTAATATTATGCTCATTTTGAGTACTTCCAAACCTAAAATAAATTTCTAAATCTTAAAAAGAAGAACAAAGATGGAAGTCTATCCCCAGGGAGGCTAGCATGAGAGTGAGGATGGCACAGCTGAGACTTGAAAAGCATATGCCAGACATGTGGGGAGGATTTTTTATTTTTAAATACCAAAGTCGGGGATGTGGATTGTCTTCTATGAACTGAGATGCATCTTCGATTCCAACCTTCTCAATCAATGCTCGACTATCTCGCAGGGACCGAATCTCAAAGTTAATTACATAATCCTTGTTTGGATGTTCTGGATTCTAAAAGTAAAGATGAAAAGAAAGGAATTCAAATAGGTACCTTTAGAGTATGTGTGTTTTTTATAGTAAAACAAAACAAAATTGCATCATATTGTAAGAACAAGTGGGAAGAAGGGAGATTCCCATGTGGGGGTCTTTGGAGTTATCTGGAAAACACCCACGACCCACAGGTGAGGTCTCTCCTGAGCTACCACGCCGCCTGTGGGGAAGAGGGGGCAGTGGTAGAAGGGGTCCCGAAAGCTATGCGGCCTCGTTTCCCTCGGCTCAGCTGGAAACATGGGCGCAGGACCTCTACCCCTTCCTTAACCTACTTCCTCTGCCAGGGGCAATGAAGCTGTTGCTCCACGTGCTATTGGGCAACAGGCGAACAGGAGAAAAAGGGCTAGTTTTCATCACCACTTTTCTTTCGTAATTTATCAGGCTGACTCTCTCCCCACCCCCCGCAAAAACAAAACAAAACAAAACAAAACAAAA
>NW_006434835.1:11152211-11163313 GCF_000325575.1 Pteropus alecto
ATCACCACTTTTCTTTCGTAATTTATCAGCTCTCTCCTCTCCCCACCCCCAAAAAAAACAAAACAAAACAAAACAAAACAAAAACCTGAAGGCCAGTCTTGCAGGAAAGAGCTAGCTAATGGTCAAATAGAAATAAATAGTTATAATGAACTCACCGATATTCTACATATACCAAGTAATAAAAGTGAAGGATACAAGAAAATTTGAGGCCCCATGTATGAAACAGCAATGGCCCCCAGAGACCAGAGTTCTCTGAAAAGGTGAACTGAGCCCCACCCATCCCCTCCTCACCCTGACACTTAACCTCTCTGTATCTAGAACCTGAACAGTTCTTAGGGAACTTCCAGGTACAAAGCAGGAAGAGGCTGGACTTCAAACAGACCTAAGCTCAAACCCTAATTCCATCACTGGCTGGCTATGTGACAACTCTTACTAGACCCTGCTCTCCCTTTCCCCCTTCCACCCAAGAAGCCAAAACCATCTTCCCAAAATATAAACCCCATCATGCCACTCTCCTGCTTAACTCTCCCACTGACTCCAGGATGAAGTCCAAACTCCACGGCAAGGCGCACCAGATCCCTTATGACCTGGGTCCCCCTCACCCTTACCTCTCCCCCTCCTTATTTCTGCCAGTGCTAACCAATCACACACACCAGCTTTGAAGCCAGACAGACAGCCTGGAGTCAAATCATGTCTTTGCCTACTGCTCACTGGGTGTCACTGGCAAATTAGTTTGTCTCCAAGCCTCAGATTCTTCATCTGAACAAATGGAGATAATTAGACTTGCTTCCTAAAGTTTTAAGGATTAAGTAAAATAAAACATGTTAAACATTTAGCACAATGTCTAGCTGTACTACTCACATTATCCACAGTCTCAGCACTGACCCAATGCTCTCTTGCTTCAGACCTTTGAAGAAACACACCTACTGACTGAACCACGGCAGGCCCAACTCTTTGCTGGTTGCTGAATTTCTCGTTTATCTCCCCAACTCTTCTACTTGAGGCCAAGAACTATGTCTTACTGTCAGTAAACATTTGCCGAGTCAATGAACAGATGAACTTTGGGTAAATCATTTTACCTAGTAAGAGCCTTCTACATCTAAAAATGAGGTCTCTGTAATATCTACCAGGCACGGTTGTCATGACAAATGAACAATAATATGTAATGACCTAGGACAAATGAACACCTCATGTGGAGGTACTTTTTAAATGTTAATTCCCTTCCTTTTCCTTCTGTATTCCTTCTTCTCTAGTCCTCCAAGAAATTTCTCATGTTATTTCTTTTTATCCTTCTGTTTTATTGAGATATAATTGACACATAACATACCAGGCCTAAGTGTACAACAATCATATTATTTCTTAAATCTGTATACTTGAAAGAATCTACAGTTCAGTTACATACTTTCTGAGTCAACAAGGCCCCAGAGGGAAGTGAGGTATGACAATATTCTTTTCCTTATGGCTCTGCATGTAATAAGTCCAATAAATGACAATACTGTCACTGAGAACTTGGTTTCTCTTGTAGTTTAACACCCCCTGCCAATAAAGTGGGCAATGGTACATACTCTTCATTCTAATATTAAATATACAAAAATGTGTCCAGTGTATCAAGAATCTCAAAGTACACCTAACAATTTAAAGGTATATATTTTTAAATACTTCATAAAAGTCAGTACAACCATCAGAGCAATGACACCACGGGCATTTTTAAACATTCTAGAACTTAAGGCAATCAGCAACTATGAGCCTTTCTTGAAAAAAACTGATGAAATCAGTTTCAACGATGAAATCCAGACAACTAAAAACTTAGTCAAAATTACGAATTCATGTACAGAGAAAATGTTAATAGACTGATAATAACTTTCATTTAAATATATGACTGAACAAGTGAAAAATTAGGGTTACAAAACAAAATATAAATTTTCTAAATCCTAACAATATAAAAATAATAATACAGCTAATAAAAAAAGAGAACGAAGTAGAAAATGTAAGAATGTCTGGAGTGGACAGTGAATAACATTATTAAAAATGAAAACATAGTGTAAAGGTGATAACCTCTTAGTTTTTCATAATTTTTTCTTAACCCAGAAAAATGATATTGTTTGTGATAGAAAAAATTATCTAAAGTTCTACAATTCCCTCAAATTCACTTTCAGGTTATTAAATTAAAAATTAAATTTAACACTAAAAAAGTAGATTGTACGATGATACCATTTTTACAAAATTACTTAAATTCATCTATCTAACCTATCAAACCTGTCTTTCCACATACAGTTTGCAACTGTATGGAATGATGTTCTGATATTTTATCTAATGTTAATGATTAAAGTATCTGAGTGGTGGGATTTGGGGTGATTTTTTAATCTTACCGTCAGCACTTTTCTGTACAGTTTGGATGCTATATAACTATGTATCACTTTTTAAAAGCAATAAAGTCAGTATTCATTTTTTAAAAATCAACTTAAACATTTCTGAGAACCAACTATATATCAGACCCTTGCTAAAAGTTGGGGATTCAAGAAGCTCGCACTGTATCCAACCGTTGATACATAAAAATGGACAAGATTCTTCAGCTACCTCGGTTTGATTCTACCCACAGGTAGGGGCTTGTGTGACTTGAACCTCCTGCTGTTGCCAGAGGGATGGAGCACCGGGCTCTCCTATCAGGTTGCCCAGACGTCAGGCAGAGGGGCAGGGTGAGGGGTGAGCGATGAAGCTTAAAGCCGTCAGCACTCAAACATCAAAACTGAAGTCTGAGGCTTCATTGCAATTTAGGATTATATAATCTCAAATGTGACTATATGGCTCTTCTCTATGGGGCTAGCACTTCTGCAAAGAGTAAAGAAAAAGATTTTGTCCTCGTTTAAGGTATTAGACTTGTAAAAGAACTGAACTTGTTTCATCTGCAGTAATGGTCTTTATTTAATTTGAATCCATAACATCAAAGAATATATATTTTTTCCCTTTAGGCCTCTTGCTTGTCCTCTTTTCCAAAAGATTTACATATAAGACTAATCGACTATCCTTTAACTACCAAAAAGCCTCAAGCCAGTCTCCTTATCCTCAAATCATTTCAGACCAGCTTGGGAAGCCTGCCCTTTCTTTCCCCAAAGCCTCATTATGTAAGTAAATAACCTTTTTATACACTCTTGGTGCCTGTGGGTGACGTCAGGCCCATCTGCTGATGGAGGGTGGTCATAATATAGGAGGAAAAATAAAACTAGTGCATAATAAAAGAGATGCAACTTACACATCAAACTCAAATATATAAACATGCTACAAACAACTAACTTCTGGAAATTTTAAATCTACTACTCCATTCCAAATATCTGAAGTACATAGAAAAAGTAAATGTTTTTGGATAAAATGAAGGTAAAGCTGCTCTCAATATATTCTTAGAGAAAAAAAATTCTCAAAAGATGCTCAGTGAAGGCCTAAGTAGGAGTTCAAAAAGATATCTGGAATCAGAAATGGATTATTTTATAAAGCCTGGGAAAAAATGGAAGGATAGTAGACCTCCAACCAAAAAGTTACTCAAGTGTCCTAGAATTGGAAACAGGCTAAAATAAATTGTCAGTATTTCTTCAGTACTTCTTTGTTATTAATATACAAACAATGACAAGTGGCTGGCTTGAATCTCAGTCAAGCCAGTATCAGAAATATAATGTTTTTTAAGAATTACCTTCAATATCTCATCCAAAAGAACAGATTTAATTTCTAAATCCTCAAAGTTACAAATGTATCCAGAAGTCTGAATGGGTTCCTTTAAAGACAAAACCAAATGTTATGTTTAATTGTTCAAAAATTTCTTTCCTTTAATATATCATGATTTTAAATTTTATTAGCAAAATGTTCAAACCAACAGAAAAATAGAGAGAATGCCATTAACACCCATATATCCACCATCTAAATAATTATTAACATTTTGCTAAATATGCTTCAGTCAACATTTTGGCTGAAATATTTTAAAGTAAATAAAGTAAATTTATAGACATCATGACATTTCAACCCTAAATATTTCAGCACATATCTCTAAATGATAAAGATGTCCTCTTACGTGGCCACATTAGCATTATGACACCTTACATAATCAATATTAATTCCCTAACAGCGTCTAATATCAGTCTGCATTTTCCCAATTAATCCAAAAAATGCCTTATACAGCTTGATAATTCTTACAACTCACGTGATTTGACATTAAATTTAATTCTTAATAAAACTGACAAATACTATATTTGCATCTACATACATCTATCAAAGAAGTCTCATACCATACGAAAAAAATCCATCCTCTGGATCATTAGCCACAGAACATTCCTGATAGATTTTCTACATAAGATTTAATTTGCCAATATGTAAATACTTGAGTCTGTTATATGTCTGTCTCTAATCCCAGAAATAAAGTACAGTAAATAAATATTATAAAGTAGCTGCCCTAAATCCCTAGCAGAAAAAAATAGCTAAAAATATTATATAAACGAAAGGAAATAAACTCCCAATATACTTACTACATCTAAGAACACTGTAAAAAGAATAGGATAAGGCTGTCTGGTAATGGATAGAATACCACAATGCACTTTTTAGAGATACATGGGCATATGTATATCATAATGAAATATATAAGTAACCAAAATCCACATTAAATAACATCAAATTTACAATTCTGACAGTCTGTCCTTTATACGTGATAGAAATTGCAAACATTATAATAATAGGAAGACACCAAAAAGAAGAAAATATGAGGTAAACACTGAATCATATTTAGTTTGAATTTAAGAATGAGGCTCTTGTAAGCACATTGTAAGTGTTTATTGGGTTTTTAAATGTATATTTTCTTTTAAAAAGCAGAATCATTGATTAAAATAGTCAAATTATATAAGAAAAATGTATAAACTCCCTTTATTTCCTCAAAAAAAGGTTGTATTACATAAAGGCAATGTACTCAAAAAAAAAAAAAGGTATATATTCAAAAATTTGGAAACTCCTTGTTTGGAAAAGAAGCAAGTGTACAAAAATGAGAGCCTGACTGACAAAAATATGAGTATGAAAAGAATGAGAATATGAAATGGCAGTACCGGTGAGCGGGAAGATCCGAGAAGAATAAAAGAGCTGAACCGGCACCTTGACAGGGTCCCTGGAGATGACAATCAGCTGAATATCAACATTCAATTCTCATTTCCTAATTCTCAACGAAAATGTGCTTTATCAGTGAATTAGAACTTTACACACAAATGGCACCCTTTTCTCACGTATAATCTGAAGAACGGTATACAACTTAAAGAAAGGTATGAATTTAGAATTCATGATGACAAGTGGATAAAATTATATTCAGTATTAACAGTCAAAGAGTGTATCTTCCGAATAATAATACGGAACACTATCTCCTGAAGGAGCTCCAGTAAGTTCTGTTTTGAAGGATACATCCTTATATAATCAGTCGATAAGCAGCCAGAGGGATGAATAGCAGACTAACTAACCAGGCAGGGCCTGCAGCCAGCCAGTGTCCTCATGAAGGAAAAGAACAGCACATTATGGTAAATAAAGAAATCCATTCAGTGGTAAGGTTATGAGAAATTCGTGTCATTCTAAATCTAATAGAAATTGAAGTACTCGCCAAGTTAGACAATAAACTCACTAATTAAAAAAGAAGAAGAAGTCTGTTCTGTTAAAAATACTTAAGGAACACTTTTCACCAGGCAAAGATTTCACTTGGTACTAGATTTTCCATGTGTGCTATACACACAGTCGGATATAACACTCTCACTCCTCCAGACATGATTTCTGAGTTAGTACAAGTAGGGCCAAGGATGGAAAAAAGGACCCTGACATTCATAAAATATTCTACTTCCATCCTCGAGGTTACCTGTCAAATTTCCACACCTGTTTTGTGGCGTGGGTCAAATTTCCCTCAGACCTTTGAAAGAAGCCTACAGGTCCAATGCAGCAGCCCTGAATGCCTTTCCTTCCAACCATTCATTACTCAAGGTCTAACAACGACAAAGACCTTTAAGACTCCTGAAAGCTTTAGCAGAGCTTTTGAGAGCAATTTACTTCAGATCACTTATCAGCCCAAAGGTCCTGAATAGGGCTTAAATGGAGAAATATAAAAATAATTTAGGATATTAAAGGGACAAATAGTTTACCACTAAATAAATTACTACGGAAGATCTTCAGCAGCTCAGGCAACCAAGCATGCAATTTCTTCCCAAGAAGGAAACTATAGGTCCAAACAAACATCAATTAATAACAGAAAGCAATTATTAACTCATCTCTTATTATTTCTATTAATGAAGTACAGCGGGAATACAAAAAATTCCAAATTGAAAATCCATTAGTAAGTCAGAAATTGTTTAAGAATCAAGAATAAATATTTACGATTAAGATTCATCTTCTTAACGATGTTTTGATTAATTCACCACTGAAATCATTTGGCGTCTCCTAAACACAACAGTTCACAATTCGTCCAGAGCAGACTGTGACAAGAAAATGCAGAGCCATGTGAGCCCCAAGTACAAAATCAAAAAATGTGACTTCGAAATTAATAAGAAAGGGGCTTCTGACACCCCCAGAGAGACTAGATTAATCACAGTCCACACGTGCATCTTCGTAAGATTATCAGGGTGAAAGAGAACATGCATTAATGGGTGACAGAGCACATGTAAAATAAAATAAGGTAAGCACAAAAGAAGGTGGGTAGATGGGCAAAAAAGAATGAAAGGAGAAGGCAATTTGAAAGATCAATTTTTTTTGGTTAGGTTGTTTTAAGCAATTTTGGTAAATAAGACTACTGATTTTCTTTTAACTTTGACAGAGAAAAAAATAAAGACTATATCGTGAGTGATCATGGTTCTACCTTTTAAGAACAGATAAAATGTTTAGGAAGTACCTTTCAGAGAAAGTAGAGGATATTTAAAGAACGAATATTATTCCCAGTTAAGACCAAATGTTTTTAAACTGTACAGAAATTTTTCTATTTTTTTTTCAAATTCATGCAGCCTACATCAATAAACCTCTTGAAGAAACAAAGGGGAAATATCCAGGTTTTGCTATCTGGCTCATTATTCATGTACTGTTAATGCTCATTTCTTGTTTTTACCTCAGGATCCAAGTTTCTGAAAACATACATTCTTGTCTTCTCCATCATTGCAAACAAATCAGGGTTATCTTTGGCCCATTTCATATCCCAGACATCTTTGCGCTCCAGTTTTAACAACTCGCCAGTGACTTGCTGTCCTGTGCTGTCTGTCACCCGAGCATCCAAGTCAAAGAAAGTCAGGACTCCTGAGATGTCGATGATAGCGAGACGACTACAAATAAGGAAATTGGAGAAAGGGGAAAACTGTGAAATGACTATCAGCAAAATCATGAATACAGTTACCTCTAGCCATTCTACTTCAAAATCGGCTCATCAGAATTTGGAATGAAGACAGAAATGGTTTTAAATAAATAACTACCTGTAAACAAATTTTTATAAATTTGATAAAAGACACAGACTACTCTCCATTTTTCTTCCTTGTGAGGAAAAAGTATCCAAGGGGATTAAAGCAACTGGTATGCGAATAACTTAAAAGATTATATTAGAATCTATATTTTGCTCAGTTAGAAGTGATCTCTAAGTCAAATACGGTATAGTAAACATAAATATTTAAATAGAAATACAGTATAGTAAAACTACACTGACCTATAAGACACGTTTAAAACAAACACACATCTTTGCATTTATTACGTAAATCCAACAATCCCAGTTGACAACTTCTAAATCTAACATCTCTGTGAGAAGAGTTTACAGACCTACCTAGAGTTGCAATTCAAGGATAACTGGTAGGCTCGATAATTAAGGGAATATTTCTGGATCAAACCAACATTAGGAAGGCTGTACCTCTGAATGGTGCCAGATTCGCGCCCCTGTGGAAATTACTTTTGATTAATAAAGCAAATTTACCATAATAATATTAAATTACAACTGCAAGTCTCTATATGTTCATACATTTGCTTCAAAAGCCCAGTGATGGTGTCGTAGCAAATTCGCAATTCTGATACTGAGTCATGTGACTGAGTCTGGATTTATCTCCTGTCTTAATTAAAACCTTTTAAAAGTGGCAGAAGGTGATCAAATTTTTTTTCACGTAACATTCAAAAAAGAAGTCAGAAACATAGATCTTTAATAATACACACATTCTTACAGCCCCAGGAAGAAATACCTAGGGTTATTTATAGTTGCTGTCTAGGTTAACATTCGGGGTATGTTAAAAGCTAAAATATAAAGCACTCACTGAATTAAATTCATACATATGAAAAATCAATATAAGATCACCATATAAAACAGCTGCTCCCGAAAGACTACTTTTTTTATCCTATAGCCATCTATCTGATACGAGTTTGTGGCAAAGGGAGAAGATCAGAAAGCGGTATTAGTTTAAATGTGTCTAAAACAAAGTAAAATATGTTTCTATGCAACTCTGTACAAGCCTTAAGGCTGACGGATCACAGTAAAACAGACAAGAGAGAGCTGTGGTTTCTGAAGCCTTCCGCGCCTGCAGCCGTGGCAAGTGGACACAGTGAACAGCTCCGCTCAGCCAGCGGAGGCTCCCTCTCCCCTCTCTACCGGCAGCACTGCGTTGGGGCATGATTCTCAAGAGGGACCCTTCAGAAAGGCTGGGGAGAGAGAGGCAGGCAGTAAGGGGGGAGGATATTTTTTAATGTATGGGCTTTAAAATTTTTTAATATATTGAGGTACAAAAAAAAGATACTGTTTTTGAAAAAGAGAGTCCTGTGGCTTAAAAAGTTTGAAAAAGTTATAGTTCTAAAAATTGTTAACATTTCAGCAATGGAAAGCAGTTTTAAATGCAGAGGACATCTCCATTCAAACTTTTGGCTGGTATGAAAACTATTTGAGAGCATTTCTTATAGGTAGACTGCCATTTAGGAATTAAGTCAATTTTTCTGAATGATCCAAGTTGCATGTATTTTTTGTTTTTGCTTTTTTTTTTGCAAATGTCAGAAACACATCAACAACAAAAACCCTGCCACACAGCAAAGAATCTCAAAAGAAAACAAGGTTCCACAGACCTAAGACAAACAGCTTAAAACATACACCCAGTTCATTTGGTGAGGAAAAATGAATACTATGTTCTTAAGATTTTTTCACCTTAAATTAGCTAATGGCTAAAGAACTTAACTAGAACTGGAAATATACACTACTAAGGCTCTGTTTACATAATTCAAATTCAATGACTCTATCAGCATTACTATATGAAACATTTCTCTCTAAAATTAATAGTTTCAAATACCAGAACTCAAGAAAAAACACTATAACATTGATTTTATTTGAAAAATTCAGCAAAAATTTGCCATGTACTTCTTTATTTTACTGCCTAGCAAACACACCACCTCTTCATTCCAAGTCTTATGGAAGTAGCTGAGCCAGAACACTTGGTCCAATATAAAATAGCGGGCCACAGGACAGGGACACTTCCTAAGTCCTACCAGCACCATCCAATCTGTGCCACTCTGCCAGCTCTCCAGAGGGCTCATTTGACCCACTGCCGCTCTCCCCAACTGGCCCCCATTCCACTACTTTCATAAACAGCTCTTTTTACAAATGGTTAACAATTTGTGAGGCAATCTTTAAAACGTTCTTATTTCTTATGTTGGACTTAGTGACACTTGAGTGCTTGTGAGATGATAGTCAAATCCAAAATATATTGCTTTATTCTATTTTTACAATTCAAAAAATTATTATTCATAAAATAAATTTCTTTCACAACTTACCACAATCAATGTTTTATCAGATGCAGTTATGGCACAAATTGGATCCCTTGTGCCCTAAAATAAATCAATTGTTACTCATTAAACAAATATTTACTGAATAACTAATCTGATATAAGGTAGTATGCAATTTACTAAGAATACTTGAACGATACATGTATTAACTTAACAAACACTTACTTTATTGAGCACATACTATTTGCCAGGCACTGAACTAAGCACTAGAGAGACTCGGATGAATCTTTACCCTCAGGGATTACTCAAAAGACTCCTGGGGAAGAGAGTGGACAGAACACCCACCTACAGTACAGTATGATAAAAGTAGAGGTACACGCAGGAGTTATGAGAACACAGAGGAAGGAGCATCTCACTGCTACAGCAATGGGCACGAGGCAAAAGCCTGAGCTTAGTCGTAAGAGATGAAAAGATGGTAGGAGGACCAGGCTACTACCCGGATGGATCTCAAGAGCCTATGCTTAGTGAAAAGAAGCCAACCTCAAAAGGGCATTCATAAAAACATTCTCGGAGTGACAAAACTTTAGAGGTAGAAACAGATTAATTTGCCAGGGAACAGGGATGGGGCTGCAGAGTGGGAATGAAAAAAAAAAAAAGGAATCAGGTCATGTTTGACAGTATCGTTACCATGTCAATTTTCTGATTTTGATATTACACTACAGTCATATAACGTGTCTATGAAAAAAAAAAAGTACCACCATGAATAAGTAGCACCAGGCAAGTTCCTTTATGGGGATAAAATCACATAAAACTACATACGCACACGTACATGTAAAAACTAGTGAAAACAATAAGGAATCAGGTCGTGTTTGACAGTATCGTTACCATGTCAATTTTGTGATTTTGATATTACACTACAGTCATATAACGTGTCACCATGTTAACTGGGTAAAGAGGTTCTATGTGCTACTTTTGCAACTTCCTGCGAGCCTATGATTATTTCAAAATAAAATGTTTTTTAAAAATCAAAAGAAGAAACAAAATAGCAAATCTAGAAAAAGATTTTCAGAATAGAAAAAGTTTTAAAGAATTACTAAAATAATATGCAATCACTAGAAACAAATTCTTTTTCAGGTCTCAAAATGAAATTACAGTATTTCCAAATCCAGATATTAACATTTGCTGGCAATAATAAAATCACCTACTTGAATGGCTTTACTATAATCAAGCACCCCATCCACTGATCCAGAAGGAGTATCATCAACATGATAAATTCTGGGGGAAAAAATCAGAATTTCAAAGACAGTATAAAGGTCATAGTATATCATTATCTCTAGAACAGTTAAAGGATTGGATGATACCAAAAAATATTGTTATTT
>NW_006434835.1:11163845-11189862 GCF_000325575.1 Pteropus alecto
ATAAAAACATTCGCAGAGTCACAAAACTTCAGATATAGAAACAGAATAATTTGAAAGGAAACAGGGATGGGTCCACAGAGTGAGTATGAAAAAAAAAAAGGAATCAGGTCATGTTTGACAGTATCGTTACCATGTCAATTTTCTGATTTTGATATTACACTACAGTCATATAACGTGTCACCATGTTAACTGGGTAAAGAGGTTCTATGTGCTACTTTGGCAACTTCCTGTGAGCCTATGATTATTTCAAAATAAAATGTTTTTTAAAAATCAAAAGAAGAAACAAAATAGCAAATCTAGAAAAAGATTTTCAGAATAGAAAAAGTTTTAAAGAATTACTAAAATAATATGCAATCACTAGAAACAAATTCTTTTTCAGGTCTCAAAATGAAATTACAGTATTTCCAAATCCAGATATTAACATTTGCTGGCAATAATAAAATCACCTACTTGAATGGCTTTACTATAATCAAGCACCCCATCCACTGATCCAGAAGGAGTATCATCAACATGATAAATTCTGGGGGGAAAAAATCAGAATTTCAAAGACAGTATAAAGGTCATAGTATATCATTATCTCTAGAACAGTTAAAGGATTGGATGATACCAAAAAATATTGTTATTTGACATAAATGTCCTTATTATTTTAAAGAGTTCTTGACAAAGCTCAATCTTATAAAGGCAGAAACTATCTACCAGATGTTTACTAGTTATACAACTGATACATTCATGAAAGCTGTGCCAAAAATACATATGACCATTGAACCACATACTTCCAGTGAATTCATGAATAAGCCCCAAGAGATATTTTACCTTACTTTCCAAAGGAACATCAGTCAGAAGTAACTTCTAATACTCTGTTATCTCTCCATTGTTTCTCCATAACTGCCCTTCTATCAATGTGTTTAATAAAGGTAAAACTTAGATTTACTTGGGAAGCTCTAATTAATGGAAATTTTGTTCTGAAGTGAAAATCCTTCCCTATGCGTACAGCGTTACCACTTCTGGATTTCCACCATCTCTCTGACACCTTCATCGTAATACTTATTCACACCACAGGATCACTGCTAGTCTACTTGCCTCTCCCCCCAGAGGGTGCTGAGTTTCCTGGAGTCAGACTACATCTCCAGTGTGAAGCACAGTGACACATATTGTCAGGTGCTCTATAATGTCTGCTGAAAAAATATTAAAGAATATTTTAACAGAGTAGATACATCAAAGAGTAGCCATGATGCTCTGGGCAAGTTACTTAACTTCTCCGAGCCTCAATTTCTCCATAAATAAAATGGTGTTTGTAAAGCACATTCACACCGAGCCTGATCTATAAAAAGGGTTCAAGAAATTGTAGCTATAATATAATCACAGGAAAATCAAGCTACTTTTCATCTTTAAAATATAATGAAATTTTATCATCATTAAATCGAAATCGTAATTGTACTTTCGTCAATGTAGCAAGGAGATCAAATGTGAAATAAATTTAATAGAAATATATTAAGGACAGAAAGGTGTACTAATTTAGAGGTAACATGTTTCTGCACTTTAGTACATTTCTATTAAGTATATACAGTTACTAGTTCTACTTAGTAATCACAAAATAAAAGTCAAAGGTCAGAACAAGTCTCTCAAGAGGTCATTTGACCCACCTTCCCCTCTTAACACAAGGTGGGTAGTGGAAGAAAGGCCAGTTGAGTACGGTGGTCCAGAGCCAGATAAAATAGCTTTATGTCCCACCTCTACTTATCAGCTCGTGACCTTTGGAAAACAATTTAAGCTTGTGTGTCTCAGTTTCCTCTCCGTGAAACAGGAATAATAGGATTATTATTAACTAGACTTACATAGCATCTGCCACAGAAGAAGTATTCAATGTCGGCTGTTATGGCCGACATCAACTGTATTTTACAGATAAGGAAATTAAGGTCCAGAGAGAATTAGCCCAAAGTCATTAAAACTAGTAAATATGTCCCAGATAGAAATATAAGGAAATGCTGCCTTCTTTATTTAAACAAAATCCAGAATCTCTTTAGCTGGCTCTCGGAGGACACTCACTCTATGGAGAGGCTAGACTTTTCTACCTCAACTCTGTCCTAAGATGTACCTTCTCTCCCAAAACTGCAAGTCTCTTATTGTTGCTACCACTGCCACATACTGTCCTCAAGATGCCAGAGATTATTCCCGTTAAGTCTTTCAGAAGTACTGAGAAGACAAGATACAGTATTTTTCAACTGTTTTTTTACTGCTTTCACGTGAACTCACATATCCAAACTACTTTTACTGAGAATATATCCCCTATCTTAGTACATGAGTCAGTCTTAAAGGGAAAAGAAGATTGCATTAAGATTCCAGTACATGTGGAGAAAATTATTTGAAAAAGCAACCTGGGATTTCTGACATGACTGCCCACCGCCTACCCCACCAACATAGGCCTACGTGGTGACAGAAAGAAATCTAACTATGGCTGATGATCACGCAATGCAATATATATGCCTTACTGTTGAATTGTACACCTGAAACTTACTGGATTTCGTTAACCAATGTCACCGTAATAATTTTTTTTTTTAATTTAAAAAAAGAATCATTACGTTAAAACATTCAACAAAATGCTTTACTTAAAGGCTTAAGATAACAACAAAGGGCAGCGTACATAGAGCATCACTAAAAGAGATACAGTAAATGCATCTGCACCTTGAGAAGATCTCCCCATCCTGGCTCCTAACGTCTCGATGTGGTAGAGCCCTCTGTATCTCCAGTTACTAACAATGGTTCCAAACCCAGACTCCCTGGAATCCAGGCCAGGGTAAGAGAGAGAAGCCAAGCGACCAGTATGTCCTACCTGAAACCATCTCCATATCTGCTCTAAGGACCTGCATCTCCTGGGGTGAATAACACTAGAATCACCCCCACCCTGTTGGAAAGACCTGTACCAGGAATGAAGCTTTGGTTAGACATTCAGATCTCAACCGAACAATCAATGGAGCATTATAACTCTAATATGGTGAGAGTAGATGAATGAGAATAGCCTTTTCCTTATAAAAATATAGATTTCTAGTCTATGTCTAAGGGCTTTCTTTTATTACTCCATGCTTACCTCTCTCTTATTTTGATAAACTGAAACAGACACATTCGAAAAGTATTCAAATTAATGGGAAAATATTATTTATATTAAAACAATTTAAAGTTCTCATGACAATTTGTAATTTGCTATGTCTGATTTAAATGTGATATGGTTGAGCTTCTAAAAAATATGCATCAAAAGGTATACCTTTCTCTCCCTTCCTTTCGAGACCGCGTGATCTGATTAATTTCCAATGCTGTGAGCTTCTTTGCCACACGATATTGCCAGATATAAAATGCTTCTTTTGAAGCTGCTATCACATGGGTTTTGGTCATTGCAACAAATAATGGTACTATTAAAAAGAATATTAAGACAATTAGGTTACAGTTACACACAATCACAGGATGTTTGTGATGCCAAGGACTTTAGTGATCACTGAGTCCAACCCCTCATCTTACAGACAATAAACCCCATGCACAGTCTGGGAAATCAGATAAGGGTCAAAAGCTTGTAGAACCATATAAAATATTAACTCAAAACAAATCAAAGACAAAACTACAGAACTCTTAGAAGGAAATGTAAGAGTAAATCTTTGTGACATTAGGTTAGGCAATGGTTTTTTAAATATGATACCAAAAGCATAGGCAACAAAAGAAAAAGTAGCTAAATTGGACTTCATCAAAATTTAAAATATCTGTGCTTCAAAGGATATTGTCAAAAGAGTGAAAAGACAACCCACAAAAGGGAGATTATATTTGTAAATCATATACATGACAAGGAATTGTATCTAGAATACGTAAAGAACTCATAACTCAAAGACAAATAGCCCAATTGAAAAATGGGAAAAGGATCTGACTAGAAACTTCTCCAATAAAGATATGCAAATAACCACCAGGCATATGAAAAGATGCTCAACATCATCAGCCATCAGGCAAACGTAAATCAAAACCACGATGAGATACCACTTCGCGCCCACCATGATGGCTAGAATCACGAAGTCAGATGATAACCACGTATTGGCGAGGATGTGGAGGAATGGGTGGAATGTAAAGTGCTGTACTCACTCTGAAAAACAGCTTAGCAGTTCCTCGACATGCAAAATATAGAACGACACATGCCCCAGCAAGTCCACTTTTAGGTATAAACCCAAGAGAGATGAAAACATGTGTCCACACAAAAACTCATAAACGAATGTTCATAACAGCATTATTTATACATAATAGCCAAAAAGTAAAATCAGCCCAAATGTCCATTAACTGATGAATAGATAAGTAAAATTCCATTCCTTCCTCCTATCCCCACTACCATTATTGCTTGGTCCAGGCATTTACCCTTCCCTCTGATCTCATATGTCTTATTTTTTCATTAATTTAGAAAATAAAATTCTCCAAAGTTCCTTCCTAATTTAGGAACAGTCTCCTAAACATATAACTTTTTTCCATCTGTTGCATTTCTTAGAGAACATTTCATTAAGCTCCTACTGTATACCTTTTGATGAAACAGAGAGTCTCATCAAATCTATCTTACAGATAAAGAAATGGAGAATTAAAGAAATAAAATAATTTGTCCAAAGTCACAAAAAAATAAACAACATAAAATTAAACATAAATTCACATAAAATATATTTTAAAAACTTCATAAAAGATCATTTTAGTACCTAATTTCTAAATTCATGATTAAAATGATAGGATAAATATGCACAGTCACCATTTCTATGGCCAGAATAAATGAATGGTGTTAACAGCAGCTACCATTTATGGAGTTCCTGCCACAGGCCAAATAAAGAATATTTAAGGCAGTAAGAGACTTAGAAACCGAACAAAGAATTAGAAACTAGACCGATAGTATGATGTTAACTGAAGAAACTAAAAACTTGGGGATTCAAATTCAAGAATTTTTATGTGCTAAATAACTCAGTATAGTTGAATCATATTTAAAAAATTTTTTCCTTGCAATTGTCAAGATTTTTCTAGTTAAAATGTGCAGTATTACTAAACTCTAGAGGGAGCCAGAAGCCTTTCCTTGGGGATGGAAGGCTGTCCTGGGCTTGGTGGCAAAGCCTGTGGGGAACGCTAAGTGGGACAAATCGGCACGCAGGGCCCAGGCTTTGCTCAGCTCTCGCTGACCCCATCCTCACCAAATCACAAGACATTTGCTAAATACTTAGTAAATTCTATCACGGAGACTCTGATGCTGGTAACTACCATACGCTGTATCTGATGTGAAGTTCACAAACCATAACTGCTTGCTAATAAAATATTTTCCTGAGCATATAAAAGCATTTTTCTAACCAACATCTACTTACAATTATAAATTATACTCATGTCCCTTTTTTCTGACACATCCTAAGTAATCACAAGAGTTTATCATTAGCCTGATTAATTCAAAATTAAAATGTTAGTGGTTTACAACAAAAGTCAAGACTTCTTAGATTCAAATCCCAGGCATTTGCTAACTCATCGGACTTAAATTACTTATTCTCTCCAAACCTTAGTTTACTTACTGTAAATTGAAGATAATAATACTAACAATAATACCAACCTTATAGACTTGCTTTAAAGATTAAAAGAAATAATAACTATGAAGCATAATACAGTGACTGGCATAGAATAAATGCTTAGTAATAATAATTTTAAAAGCCAATATTTACTGAATTTTTAAAAAATTATGAAAGGCATACATTGTAATAGTTATATTAATTATAATTATATAGTTACTATATATACCATATAATTATATTAATATATAATTAATCTATTACACATGTTAACTCACAACCACTCTATCAGGTAGACATTATTATTATCCCCCACTTAGCAGATGAAGAAACCGAAAGACTTGGAATGGTTAGATAACTTTCTGAAGTTGCACAGCTAGAAAGCAGCAGAGCTGGGACACAAACCCAGTTAATCTGGCTCCAGAATCTATGCTCTTAACCACTATGGCACAGTGCCTCTTACTAAGGGCTCATAAGTATTAGGTGTGGTTGCTGTTGTTTTTACTCATATTACCCCTATAGGTTTTTACAATAAAACCATATACAGATACACGAGTCAATACAAAAACAAATACAAACATACCTGAAACATGTTCTTTTCAATCAGTACGGTAGTAATTTCAGCAAGTTCACATGGGTAGCTAACCCTATCTACATAAATTATGTTAGATCTTTATTAAAAGATGCATCCCATCCAAGTAAATTAGTTTTAGTTTCCTAAAACTAAGCCTCTCAAAAAAAGTTAGAAGACCAAATTTTAACAGATAGAATATTTTATGGGAAAAAAAAAAGTCCTTCTCAACTATTCAATTTCTGCAAAAAGAAACTCAAAATATCTAAAAAGGTTATTGGGGGAAAATTTTTGAGAAAGTAATTATGCTTTCATTAACATAACTTTGTAACACTAACAGGTAGTAGTTACTAGCCAAGCAAGGATATAAAACGATTTAAAACAATCTATGAAATCATATATAAGTAAAAATTGTTTGCAATATTTAAATGCTGAGATCTGAAATAAATGTTTACATCTATAATGTTCCCCTACTTTCCACTTACTCATTTCTCAGCCCTTGAAAGAGCTGATAAACTGAATTTGCACTGCAATGTCTCCATCAATGTGTCTCTCCGGAATACGAGGAAGGCTCAGTGCATGTGTTACAGACCATCGCTAGGAAGCCCCTACACGCTCCCTCCAAAACGGCTGCAGCATGAGCCCCTGGTACCTTTCAGACACTTTTCATTCCTCTGCAAATGCTGTTTTCTCACCTTAAAATATCACCTAAAGAAATACTTATCCTTTAAAACTCAGCTCAAATGAAACATTCTCTTAGAAGAAAAGGTGTTCCTAACATCTTTATGCATTGATATCCATTTATGTAACACTTAGCACTGAAACGTCTAGCACACAGCAGGGGAGTAATAGTCATTGTACAATGGGTTAACTATATTTTAATTATCTGTTTAGACATCCTACAAGAAACATCATAATTAATTTCTTAGCACTCCTGGTACCCAGTAGAATACCTGAAATTGTATATACTCATTGATGATTTGCTAGATAAATGGATTATATTTTAAATATTTTCATACATTCAACAAACTCTTGCTATGGGGCAAGCACAGTAGGCAGTGAGGATACAGAAATGTATCTTTAGATCTTTAGAAAGCTCAAAATCGTATGGGGAAGATACACAAGAAAATCAATAATCACAGTGCAGAATAGTACTTTGAATGGAAGCACATCAAAGGTATTTTGATGGCTCAAAAGAAGAACACAGAAAAGAGTACCTAACCTGACTAGAAAGTACAACAGAATCCCACAAAGTAAACTTCTATAACAATGAAAGTTTCTATAGAGATTGTCAGAAGGAAGAGTGAGTGACAAAAAAATTAGACTCTCTAGCAGAATATCAGTTAGAAATTGCTTTAGCCTCCAGTCATGAAAACTTGGCATAGAAACTTTTTTAAAAAAGAATTTTACAGGATATGTATGAAACAAAAATGTTGAGTCTTGGCTGAGTTTATTGCAGACCAATGAAAGAACTGTTTGTTAAAATTTCAGCCAGCGAGACTGCAAAAAAAAGTTTCAAGACTAAAAATACAAATAATCACGCCCTCAGGCATTTGCCATTTTATAAAGGTGAAGGACTTAACATCTGGCTTTATTAAAAAATTGACTACCTACGATCAAAATTAATTTGAGGCTAACTCTATCATCATTATGATTCTATGTTAAAACTTGATACTAGAAGAAAAAGCATATTATCAGAAGACTGACAGAATTCACCCCTTAAACTGTTATGTTTCTAATAAATAGAAAATATTCATGTGACGAGTCTGTAATAATTTTAAGTTAATCCCTTTAATGAGGAAGACTAACGTGTGTGTATACATATATGTACATAGAAACATATAAATATAGCTATGTAACAATAAACATAAGATACGAAGTTGAAAATTTTAAGATATAAACGTGAGTGACCAAGACCCTAAATATAAAGCATAAAATCTCTGAAGCCAGTAAATACTTTTCACAGTTTCTTGTATTACCCAAAGCGCTTAGCAAAATAAAACACTTTAGAAGGCAGACATGAACATTTGACTGTTAAGGCTAAATGTGAAATCCGAAAAAAGAGAGAGAGAGAGAAAGAGAGAGAGACTAGTTCTCAGATTCACAAAATAATTCAATGGGTTTCAATTTTTAAAATCTAATATTTTTTCTAATGCCATATCCAATAAACTACCATACACTTTAAAAGAAAACCAGTACATTTTGAAGCTATAGTGAAATGGCAACAAAACACTTGGTAATGTTTTTTAGCAAAATACTTAGAATAAGATTTGAAATTTTTTAACAGTAACTTTCATAGCTGTTGGATACAAGGGATGATAAATCTAAAGAAACAAATGTCTTCTGAAAAGAAAAAGTCAGGAATTTTTGAGAACTGTCCCTATTAATGGACTGATTTCATTAGAAAATTCTGGAAAGAGCAAACTCACTTTTACAAGCAGCAAAAGTGTATTTTTATGGAAGAAAGGAATTTATAGGCAGTTTATTAATAATAAAAGTGGTTTAAGGGCAAAATTCTTTCTATAACCCTCAGTTTATTACATACTAATCATTACGTTGCATACCAATTCCTATACAACTATATTTCCCATTTGAAACAAATTATGGAGGTATAGCAATTGTGAGATTGTGAGACTGTGAGATTGTTATAAATTTTAGATAGAATCACATTGTAATTGATTGTAGTAACCAGGATACTTCCAGTTAATACAGTGAAATGGAGCAGTATTAATAATCATACCATGACACCAGGTATAAATTGGATCTGGCAAGCCAGGAAGTATGTTGATCCTTGTTTTGGAAAATACCATTCTAATTAATAATACTACTGTTAGGTTTTTTCATTAGTTTTACAAATAAAACTTGATTAAAAAGGAAATAAATATTAACATTTCCTTACCAATATCAATGTATTTGGGATCCAAGGGTGTGCCAATAGAATTACAAAGAACTAACACAAACTGTGAACAAATGAAACGAAAAGTATCAGAACTTCTGCTTATGTACAATAAAGGAAATAACGCTTAATGTATCATGCTTATCCCTGTTTTGAGTATCACTGAGAAATAACTGACCAAATTGTTAAGTCAAAGACTAGCACATATACATAATCTACTGCATTAAAAATAAAGAAATATGAATTGAAATTAAACTAAGGCTGACTTGTCAATAATGGAACATTGAGGCCACTTAATAAACACAAATACACTGGCTACTTTTCATTATTTATACTTTTAAAATTCCTGATCACCTATAACCTCGAAACTCATCACTATCCCACAATCAGGTAAATAAGAGCTTGTTTGTTACCAGTGCACCAAACGTTTCCATCTCGCTCTCCTCCTTTGAAGCATGACATGAGAAGCACGACACGGCATGAGAAATCCAGAAAAATGCAGTTAACTCAGAAACAGTGTAATCCTATCTAGCGAAAATTACTTAAAATGCCCATTAGTTAAAACATACACAGATAATGATCAATTCTTGTTAGAAAAAGTAATCGAGCATAGTGCATACTTTATATCATATTATTCTAAAATGATCATTTCATTTATCGTACTATTGGTTACCTTTTCTATATCCGGTACTAAGAATACTATTTGACTTAGATGCTTTCCTGATTAGAAAAATGATTTCAAATTAGCCAGTTCTCTACGTACTATTTATTACATACAGACTTTGTCTTTTTTTTTTCAGCATCTCAAGCAAAAAGTTTAATTTCATAAATACAATCTAAATGACAAAAATTATACTAAAATAGCAATTTATTCTTCCACTATTTAAAATAAGCTTACTTACTCCTACCAAATCACACAAATAATTAGTATTATTTAATTTACTTATCATTTATATGCTCATAGTTTACAGATTCAAATGGTTCCATAGGACTTCTTACTGAAAATACAAGTTTCCCCCAACTTCCCATTTCTTGCTCCCTAGAGTAATTACTTTCAGCTCCTTTAACTCGTCCTTTTGATATTTACCTCCACGAATCTCAGTAACATGTTTATAATGCTTCTTCTTTGTTTTGTTTCATTTTGGGGCATTATCTATTGAGTTCCCGCCATCAGAAATAAGTATGTCACTCCCTTCCACCCGCCACTTCCCCAATGTGGCTCTCATCACATAGGAACACACTTCCATCTCTCCGTCTTTCCACTTATAATTGTGTTAGATCAGCATTTAGGATTTAATATATTTATTAGACTTCAATTAATTTGTGTTTTTAATTTGAAAACACCAGTGACTTTATCATTCTAACTATATAAATACCATTCATAGGTGAGTTGTCAAGTATATCGTGATTTATGCTCCTTTCAAGCACATTTTGCTTTCCCTGTTGGTAATTATCTCTTTGTTCAGTTATCTCTGTATTTATTACTAACTCGAGTACCCAGTTACCTCCCAGTTATGTATACCTCCTCTCAAGGGTTAAACCATTAATTTCATTCTGAATTCTTCTGCAACCGTATGACCTGCTTTCATCTGATGACTACCTAGGCATGTTGCATAACTGTCAGTTGGTATCACTCTTCACCTTGTTAGGTTGTCGGGTTTCTTCCTCTCTCTTGGTTTATTCTTCATTTTGGTAGACTATACCCTGAAGTAACTTTCTAAAATAAAGAAGCTTGGAAGGTAAAATTTTGGTGATCTTGTACATTTAAAAGTGTCTTTATTCTATCTTCATTTTAATTATTATTTTGCTTAAGATATGGAATTCAAGATAGGAAATCCAATTCTCCAAAGTAATGCTGTTGACAAGTAGAATATCATTATGATACCTGATCCTATGAAGTCTTTTTCCCTCTGAAAGCTTGTAGAATCATCTTAACCCCAGAGTTCTACAATTTCACAATGATGTGCCTTGATGTGGAAGCATTTTTATTCACTGAGCTAGACACTTCCAATCTAGAAACTCAAGGGAAAATTCCTTGAATTTTTTTTTCAGAGTTACTCTCTTCCATCTGCCTGTTCACTCTTTTTAGAAATGCTGAACTTCCAGGACTGGTCCTCTAATCTAATTTTCTCATCTTTTCACTCCTATTCTCCATTTCCTTGTCTTATTGCTCCACTTTATAAGCGTTTTCCTTCATTTTTATCTTCTAATTCTTCTGCCAAATTTTTCATTGTTATCATATTTGCAATTTTCAAAAGCTGCTTTTTCTATAGCATCCTTTCCTTGTTTTATGCGTGTAATAATATTCTCTTAACTCTCTGAAGATCATTTGAAATGATTCTTTCGAAGTGTTCTTCTTCTTCTCAGTTCTTTTCTCCTTGTACTTATTTTTGTCGGTCTGTTAAAGCAGGTTCTCCAGAGAGAACCCTTCCACTCTCCTACCTGAGCTCCATGTTTATCTGCCAGGGTTCTAGGAACCAAATGGGAAAAGACAACTGGGGATGTCCGAATAGTCAACTTTTATTTGAACTGCCTTGTTTTCAGACTTCCTCCGCCCTTATCTATGCTTGGTGCCCCTTGGGACAGACTCTTTAACCTCCCTGGCATGTAAACTCCTGTCTCCCTAGGTGGTAGAAGGGCAGCTGCCACGGGCTCCGTAGGAGGAAGGGGATCTAGGAAACTGCTTCTTTATATGCCTCTTTTTTTTTTTTTTTTTAAGTTTTCTCTTTCCTGCATCTTTGGTACTTCCAAATTGCTTTTCTGTTTGTTTCTTTCTTCTACCAGGTACCGTCAAGTCCTGTGTCTCTATAGGATTCTGTAGTACAAACTGGTTGCTTCTTTGCTTTCTGCGCTGATAATGCAGGATTCAGCTTTCTTAGGTCTGCTAAGGTAATTACCACCGATCCACCTACTCTCCAACCTCCAAAAATATGTTGCCATTTCCTCTCCTTTTCTGGTCCCCATGGGCTTATGACTTCTTTAAAAATACCTTGCATAATATTGTTGTTTTAGTGAGTTTCAGGAGAGAACAGGGCCAAATGTAGCTGTTCAAATGGCCACTTAAACCAATAACTGGGATAAAATAATTTATAACACAGCCAAAGACACGGTAGCCTTTTTTTGAAAAATGCTCATGCTTCTACAAACATTCAAATTTTAGCATACTTTTAAAAAAAAGGCATTCTTTATATTATTTATTTTCTGCTATATAAGAGACATTGACTTTTAAAGCAATATATCTCTAAATAAGAGTATATTTCTCAATGTCAAGGATATCCAAAGTGTTATAATGGTCACTGTTAAATAATTTCTTGAGCATGATACTAGACATCTGGATATTCATTTTTGCTTATGGAATGTTAACTTGGAAAAGGGCTGTGGTATTTTAAATATATTTCAAAGACAAAAGCTTCAGTACTGAACTAGTCAATATGAAATGTCAGTGGATTAGCTGATTGGAGAAAAAAATCAGAGGACACAGAACAAATGGAGTCACATAATTTTCCAAAGCAGAGGTCTAGACAGACATGGCCAATAGAACCAATACTTCACTGTACCTGCCAGTACAGAGGCCATGCTTGAGAAGGTAGATAACTATAGCACAATTCTCTCAAGTAGTTAACCCAACTAAATTTTAAGATACCAAGGAACACCTACCTGAGGATGATTCTCATCAGCTTTCGTAGCCAAAATGCAGAAGTCTCCACAGGTAGTAACAGAAATGAGACTCTTCACATACTTAACATATTTCTCATTGTTTTTCGTATCCCAAAATATAACACAGTACTCTGGACGATCAGGTCTGGTATAAGCATAAACTACAGTATTTGAGCAATAACCCCACTAGGAAAAATAGAAGGAGAGAAGAAGGGAAGGAAAGAGAGAAAAAGAGAGATAAAATATTTAACATTAAGAAGTAAAAATCACATTATTATATTTTTACTGTAGAATATTGCAGATACGTGGTTTATCAGTTCTGACAAAATATATTCTTCAGAAATGGGAGACAAAAGAACTGAACTTTCGGCTAAATACCTTTTCTCATTAAAATAACAAAAAAATCTAAGAGTAAAAAAACATAGTTATAAAACAAATAATATACTGCAAAAATAAGTTAGTTTGTTTAATTTTCCTTATCAGAATAACATATGCACAGTTTATAGTCAAATAATTATACAGTACAGAGCTTATTTAAAACAAAAACAAAAATGCAGATTTCCTCCCCCCAATTTCATTCCAGAATAGCCACTTACAACCTTTTTAGCTGTAACTGAGTATTTATCTCCATATCACTTATGTATTGATTATGGAACTTACACACTTAGAGCTTTCCCTTCTAATTCTCTCAATATATTTATATGTAATTTTGAATAAATCAATATATAGTTGACATTATTATGACTGTGTTTACTAGTCAAAGCTAAGCCATGTTTACTTTTTATACGGATTACTTTTTTAAAAAAATTTACTTTAAAATAATTTTAGATTTATACAAAAGTTGCAAAGATAGTACAGAGGTCCCTACAGTCCTTTTTTTTTTAACAGACTTAATTTCTCTTGTATAAAATTATGTGGTGGCCACTGCTGGAGCCTGGGTCCTCTGCACAGAAACTCTAGTGTGGGTCTTTACAAGATGGTCAGTGAACTCTGATAGGGAGACTTGGTGAACACGGTCTCTTTCCAGAGGTCGGGGTGAGACAGCTGTAGGTCTCACACTGTCAGCATCTTACATGACCATGGTACATTGCTCACGACAAAGAAACCAACACTGATCAAGCACTACTAACTGGGCTCCATACTTCATTCAGATTTCATTAGTTTTTCCCTAATGTCCTTTTCCTCTTCCAGAATCCTATTCGGGATACATTATATTTAGTTGTCACGTATGCTGAGGCTCCCCTGGGCTGTGATGGGTGTTCAGTCTTTCCCTGTTTTTGATGACTTTGACAGTTTTGAGGAGTACTGGTCAGACTTTTTATAGAATGTCCCTCAATTTGGGTGTGTCTGATGTTTTTCCTCATGCTTGGATTGGGATTTATACACAAAGGGTGAAGAGCTCTTCTCGTCATGTCACTTCAGGGGGTATGTGACATCCATGTGACATCACTGACGATGCTACCTGGACCAGGTAGTGTTTGCCAGGTTCCTCCACTATAAAGTTACTTTCTTTTTTTCCTCTTTCCATACTCTATTCTTTTAAATGCAGCCCCCACTCAAGTTGAGGGAGCAGGGGACTACGCCACACCTGCTGGAGGGGGTGACATCTCAGGACATTCAAATAGCTCTGTAAGAAGGTTTCTTCTCTCCCATTTATTTATTTAAACGATTTCTTTATATCAGTTTGTAGTCGTGGACACTGACTTTGTAATTCGGATTACCATCTAATGTCACATCATTTACTTTGTTGCTAAAATTGTTCCAGTTTCGGCCACTGGGCACTCTTTCAGGTTGGTCCCCTTGACCCTTTGGCACCCCACACCCCCATCCTTTTGTTCTTTGAGCGCTTATTTACTTCTTGGCACTGCAAGTTGCCGCAGGCTTATCTTGCTTTTTCTCCAGCCTACCCCTAGAATCAGCCATTTCTCTAAGCTTTGCCCTTTAAAAATTAGATGTATATATATTTTTTTAATAACAAGTATTCTTAGTCGTTTACCAGATCAAGCTCATACTTCAGAACTTGTTTCTGATCAAATGTTAAATGTAAGATAAAATATTTTTTATTGTGCTGTTTACTCTCATTTTCCCCTTCTGATCCATTCTCTGCCCTTCTCTACCCTGCTCTAAGCCCGGGAAGCTGACTTCCCCTGGTTCTGGTTCGGCCAATAAAAGGCACAGGCAGGTGGAGTGAGGGTTGAAGTATTCACCCCCAAAGCTGTCTCTGCTCCTGTAGGGTGGGCCCTCCACAGCTCTCGTGGATTCTGGGAACAATACTTCCTTATCCAGCCCACTGTTGCTAGTCTCTGGGTGCTGGCTTTGTCACCTCATTCTGGTTCCCTTCACCCTGCCCATACCCCTGTAATAAACCCTCCATCAATCTCTCTTCAATTACGCCTTTCAGTGTGCCATCTGTTTCCCGCTGAGACTCCAACTATTGGAATAATGTTACTAATTACATATAGTATTCTAGAAAAGTTTTCTAGTTCTAATATCATAAGGTCTTCACACTAAAAAAAAAAAAAAACAAACAAAACTCCTGTCAGTTGGTTTCCAAAACAAAGAGGCTATGAATATATGCAATAAACATATGCTTTAACAGAATTATTTAGTAAAAAACAGCTTTTTTTGATGACTGCTCATAATACTCACCTTATAATCAGGTCGAATATTTGCAAAATATATAAAAGAATCAACAGCTAGTGCAATTTTCAGTCCGCCTCCTTCCCAAGATAGGGCAGACATCTGCTTTCCGGGAACCTTCAAAGTACCCAGGTGCTGAAAAAATCATTATATTTAACCTGAAGTATCACAATGAAATAAAATACAAATTACCACCAATCATATCACAGAGATAAAAACTGGTATGAAAATTATTTTGTGAAAGGTTGCTACTCCAAAATCATTTTCCTTACATTTTTATTATGAAAAACATACATATGATAGAAATTTACAAACTATGGCCAAAAAAAACTCAGTATCAAATTTCATCAAATCCAAGATGCCTGAAATTTAAATGCATCTTGATTTTTATGTACAACTACGAAAAGAAAAAACACATTGCTAATTAAAACAGGACAACTTGGACTATAAGATGATTCTCAATTTTAGAGTTGTAAAAAATTATGCTTCTTAGAATCGATGAATTACGGTAGCAGTAAACTCAGTCTTTAAGCCTTGCCTCTCCTTCCACCCCCACAGCCAAGCAGTCCCCGGTCCTCCAGCTTCACACCCGTCTGTCCCCACCACAGCTGCCCCCATTCTTGAATGAACTATGGTCACAGCCTCCTAACAGCAGTTTTTACCTATCGTCGCTTTCCTCATTCCCACCCTCTACCCCCAAATTCAATGTCCACTCTACTGGCATCATTGTCTTTCCGGAACATAACTCTAATTACATCCCACCCTGCTTTAAACAATGTTTAATGCTTCTTAAATCAATAGCTCCCCACCAGCACATTCTTTAGCACAGTGTACAATGGCTTTTCTCGTCTGAGACGAAACTGTACTCTCCTTGGCTCAATCCTCCATGATTCAGCCATAATTCTCAGTCATGAGGGAACTGCTGTGCCTCCATATCTTTGGCCCATGTGGTATCCCTTCTGCTTGAAATCCTCCTTTCCCTTCCCCGTGTTGCCCCATCCCTGATGTTCCTCGTCCTCCGGGGGTACCTCTATCCGTCCTTCAGGACACAGCTTCGATACTGTTTCTTGCCTTCTTCCCTCCCTCTGTGGTTTCAGAGAATTTAGACAGTGAGCTGCTTGAGAGCACTAATTTTATCACATTCTCATTTACTTCCTTATGCCTTAATAGATCTCTTGGTAAAGAAGTACTCGATAAATATCTATTAAATAAATGTATCATGCATTCAAATTAAGTTGTTCATATACTAACATACTACATTTTATGGTTAAATTAGTGAGTAGATAAATGAATACAAAGACTTTGTAATGTGGTCATAAAAAGAAAACATTTTTTCTTTTAAGCTTATTTGACAGAGCAGTAGAGTCCCAAGAATTTTAATAAATTATACTGGTATCTCTTGTTAAGTAGATACGCCCTAAAGTCAAATGTAATGTATTAAACTCTGCTTGCCAGGGAAAGCAATTCGGGAAAAGTTTTAACCTAGGAGTGTCTACTCTAACTGTCCTGCTGTCCATGTGAAACCACAAGGAACAAGCAGATGCTCACAACGCCATTCCTGGTATTAATGACCTACACTGTCACGGGGAGAATAAGACCGTATCCTGACTCTGCAAACCAGCCAGGGGGTGGCAGCAGCAAGGAAAGAAAGCTTTAGGTAAGCTTTCACTAAGCACTGCAGAAGAGATTCGTTAGTTGTTTTCGCCTTTCATTTTTAGAACAGTGCCAAGAGGTATTACCTTGATTTCAGAAAATAAGTAAACTGGGTCTCAGAGTTCAAATACCTTCTCTGAGGGAAACTACATGGTGGAAATGGAATTCAAAGCCAAAGTCACGTCAACCTGACTGCGAAACCCCTGCTCCGCTATCCCCTCCCATGGCTGGGACCACCGCAAAAACCAGACCTTACGTATCCCGCCGAACTGAAAGCAAATTCTTCACTGAGGTTTTCCTGAAGTTTAAACCTTTTGATACCTTCCTTCCAAGTTATCTTCCCTATCTTAATAACATAGATCCAAAAATAAATGTCCCATACATCTGCTCATTCAAAAAACATTAAGTAACTAATGTACCTAGACACTTTCAATTGCAACTATACCAAAAACCACTTACAGTTTTCAAGTTAACATATTCAATTTAACATACACTGTTTTGCAAAATAAAGCAAAATGGGCCTTAGAATCCATGTTTTTCTAGTTGGAGAAGGCCGAACTAACAAAAATAAGCAGACAATGTAATGAGAAATAAGCCAATGGCGATGAACAAAAATAACCAAACGAATGAGAATTAGGAAAGAGGCTAGAAACTTCGACATAAACATCAGATTTTTAACTATTTAGGAACTTCGAGAACCGTGTCTTTGTTTCTCCTTAGCTTTTACACCCAGTGGATGTACAGAGCACCCCAAGACTCTAGAGCACAAGCTACTGGGCAACTGTGAGATGCTGATTCAAGAGCATCGGCTGACGCCAGTTCTTACCCTTACAGAAATTACCAAAATATATTAAAAATATTAATATTAAAATATTAAAACAACTGACGAAGGCTTTTGTGGAGTCAAAAATACATATTTTTGAAGTCTATATTGAATTTCTAAAAATGAACAGGATATGCAAAAGGGACTGAATATAGTTGAGTTAGAAAATAAAATAGGTAAAAATTTATTACACTTAGTTACTAATAATTTCTCATTTTCTAAATTCTTTAAAATGCCTAATATATTAATTCTCCTAATTGATATTTTCCACTACTACTTCAAGAAAATTCTCTTTAAAATTAAACTTATTAATAATACTGAGAAATATAACATGCATATGAAAACAATGCTTAAAAACTTATTATAGCATCATTTAAGATTAATTACTAAGATAAATTTCCTTAAAATAATTGATAATTCTATTAAAACTATTAGAAGTTTGGGGGAAGGAGAATCAGATTTGTATGTTTAATATCTATATCTATAATATTAATATTTAACACATCACATTAAAAATCTGAAATAATAATCTGAAACAGCTAAACTACACTAAAAACAACTCAAAAACCCACTACACTAAAAACAACTCAAAAAATCTGAAATAATAATCTGAAATAATAATAATACAGCTAAACTACACTAAAAACAACTCAAAAACCAGCTGTGAAAAGAGGTACATATTCAGATCACAGAGAAAATGCTCTCAATAACTATTCCACAGTGATTTCTTATATGAAACATCTGGTTTTCTAAATGTACAGATTATAAAAGAAATTCCATGATAAAAAATACAACTGTAAAATACGACTAAGATTTTGGGGGATTATTCAAAGAAATACTACACGTGATAGTTGATCATTTTTACACAAAATGTCTCTTAAAAATGTGACAAGTTATACCTCTTCCTCCATTCATTTTTTTTCCCTGCCTTACTCTCTGCGTATTTACATAGAAAGAAAGAAGACAGAAATCTTTTACACATTTACCTCACCAAATGGAGTGTAAAATTGCACGATGTTTACATCTTTATCCTGAGTGACGGCCTTCTGGGAGCCGGCCACAGCTAACACACTGCCAGTGTGGTTCCACTGGATACTGACGACATACATGCCAGTATCCATTAAGACAGGATCTGGTCAAAAAGAAAAAACGAGGCAACGGTGGTGAAATACTTAGCCCGGAGAACTCTATTATCTTAAGAACCATCTTAAAATGTTTTTTTAATGCTCCCAATTTAAAAACAAAAATTACCTACTTTGGTCATTCTCGTGTCTCATTATTTGGCACCTCCCATTGTCGAAACAAATAGCAAGGCAGGGGCAATCTGGCTCCACGTAGCCTTCTGTGCCGTGGTACCAGTGAATTCCAGCAATACTGATCGCGCCAGTGACATTCACCAAACAGTTCAGTTTCATTTTCATCTAAATAAAGTCAGTTAATATTCTATATAGTATATTTAGTATTCAGTAAGAAGAAAGTGCGTAGAAAGAACGCTAAAAATAGCATGTAACAATCTAGTTTCAAATGCAAGCTCCAACACTTATGGGTTTGCCAACTTATGGGTTTGCCAACAAATCACTTCACCTGAGTCTCAGTTTTCTCCATGTGTAAAATGAAGATTAAAAAATAAAAAAAAACAAAGCTGAGTTTTTAGGAGACTCTAATGACAAGAGGTATGTGAAAGTACTTTGAAATTAGTAAAGTGTCATATAAAAGTTGGCTATTATCACTTTCAGTTTTGTTCTTATATATATACTGTCCTAACCCCGACTAGAAACAAAACTGCCCATAAGGTCAGAGATCCATCATGGCTAAATCTCGCAAAGCCAGAGTTTTTCTTGAGATTATGCTCCCTGAGCCTATTCTATTTTGCCTGCTTCCCAGGACTTGATTTTTGTCCCTTACTGTTGAAGTCTTCCACTCTTTTTTTAAAAAATCATTAGTCGCTTGCTACAAAAATATTCTTGGTATCTCACGTAAACTTCAGCTTCGGGTATTAGAAGACACAATGATTAAACTGCACATCATCCTACTCACTATCCCTCAGCTTCAGTACATTGAAATCTTGTCCTTCTAGCTACCAGAAAATCAGAACTAAAAGCCTTAATTTACCTTGAAGCAATCCAGAAGTTTTTGTAATAAAAAAAAAATCTTTAGACAATTAGGGAAAAACTTGAAGAATTTCTTGATGACACAAACCATCATAATAAATAAATAGGTATATATGAGAATAACATGAAATAATCATATAAAACTATACAAATAAAACTAGTAAAAATATGGATATATATATATACTTACTATAAAATTCCCTTGATTATCATAAATGTGTATTTCTCCATTTGCCATTCCAAAGAGTAAGATTTTACTATCTGCAGACCATGCTACATGGCATAACTGTATACCCTTCAGGTCTTTACCCCAAATGCGATTCCCTGAAACAAAATATATGACATAATTATTTCATTAAAAGTTCAAGGTCATGATTCTTCACCAACTGCTCTAAAAATCTTTGTTTCGCTAAAGGGCTCTCTCATTCTTCACAGCGTTCATATGTTTAATCAATTTATTCAGCCAATAAATCTTCGTTGAGCAACTACTATGTGCCAAACACCCTGGTGAACATTTGAAATAGCAGCTATTTCCAACTTTCTCCCTTCTCTTCTAAACTCTGACCCAGGACCTCACTCCAGATTAGAAATGAATTCATCTTCTACTCCGGAAAGAATAAAGCTTTTGAAAAAGAAATCCCTCATTCCCATTCTGAACATCACTGAATCCACATCGATCCTTTCTCCTTTGCCCACTAAGACAAAAAAAGAGTATGTCCCCAAGGAGACACCTATTTAAGGCTAATCCCCCCACCCATTCCCTGATCTAATCCCTTCCTAGCTTTGCAAAAATCTCCCTTTGCCGATAATTCACATTTTCTCTTTCTCTTTAAACTCTTCTCTCCAAGCCTGATTTTATAACCATTTAAACATATTCAGATCTATTCCTCCTCAAAAGTACCACCTCATGTAAAACAAACCAAAAAACACTTCCTCAATCCTAAATTCCGCTCTAGCTACCACCATATTTCTACCATTCTTTGTCCAGCCAAACTTCTTGAGTTATCTAAACCTATGGTCTCCACTTCCTCACCTCCCACTCCGACCTCAACCCAACCCAATCTGGCTTCTGCTCCATAACTTCACCGAAACTGCCTTCACGGAGGTCACTGATGGTCTGTTGCTACATCCAAGGATACTTTTCTTTTTTTTTATTGACCACCCCTTCCTTCCTTCTTGGTTTCTATGAATCTCTGTACTCCTTTACCTCCAAGACTTCTATTTTTTAGTATCCTTTACAGAATTCTCTTCTGCCCATCCAACAAATGATGCTGATTCTTACACCACCGATGGCCCTTAGATGGTTTTTCATCTATTCCAATGATTTAAATTACCATCCATACACTGGTGATTCCCAAAATTATGCCTTCAGCCCAGATACTTCAGAAATGCAGATATATGTGTCTAACTATGGTCTAAACATATTTACTTGAATTTCCTCTGGCATGGCAAAATCAACATGTTCGAAACTAGTCTTTCTCTCACATCCTTTATTACAATGCAAGGTACCATCATCACCCATCTAGTTGCCAAAGCTAATAACCTGGATATCACCCTAGACACTCCCATCCCCTCATCCCCAATCCAGTCAATATTAGGTTCTATCTGCTCCATCTCCTCGGTATCTCTAGAATATGTAAACTTACCACCTCCTCCCAGTCATTACCTGATTCAGACTATCATCCGCCATCATCTCTCCCCTGAATTACCACAGTAATCTCCTACTTGGTACACAGGTCCCCTTCTATCCTTTTCCCCATTCCTCACGTTGCAGTCACAAAGATGTTTCTAAAGAACAAATCTGATCACATTGTTCCCATTCTTAAAATCTCTCATTGGGTTCCCGATGCTGTTACAGTTATGTCCAAATTCTTTGTGTAATTTACAATCTTTATGGTCTGGCCTCTGCTAATCTAATTTCATCACATACAACTCCTCTCCCTAGTATTATACTATACTGATTCTCACGTAAAGAAATAGCATTTTGAGGAAGTCCATAGGGGTTGAACTTAGCCACAATACCCCAAATGTGGCTAAGTTCAACCCCTATGGACTTCCTCAAATACTATTTCTTAGTCATAGCACATTCTATACACAAACCTTACTTGTGGTGAATGCCTCAGCATAAACATCACCTCCTCCAGGATGCCTTCCCTGATCCCTCCAAGTCTGGGTTACATAGGTACTTCTACATGTTGCTATATTTTCCCTATCTTAGGACTTATCACAAGGCATTATAATGCGTGGTCACTTATCCATCTCTCCTGATCTAGATCTGGAATATTTTTTGTTGTTGTAACTAGTGCCTAGAACTACAGCTGTGACTTTGTAGGTTTTAAAAACATTTATGGGGAAAAAAATTGTGGAATACATGAAGTTACACACACGCAAAAAAAAAAGAAAAAAAACATAAAAATGAAAATGACTTAAAAATAAATTATTTCTCCATAGACAGAGTTTCAGATTCAAACAAAGGCACAGATTTCCAGAAGTCCAGTATTACCTATGAACTCGAATTTGAAAGATATAGGTTTAAGGCTATGAAATACAACTAACAATGACATGCTCGGTTCTACGAAAAAATTATCAGGAGATCATTTCACAATATATATCGGTATCAAGTCATTATGCTGTACACCTGAAACTAATGTCATATGTCATTACCTCAACTTAAAAAAAATAACCAGAGCCTTATATCTCTATGTATTTTTTGAAACTAAAACTTACAAATTTATAATACAGTGTAACAAGTATAAAGATAAATTATATAATTAGGCACACATACTTAAAATAATCCTGAAAAATTAATTCACTTTTTTCACTGCCACTTTAGAGAATAGACTTTTTACTTGAATATACTTAAAAATAAATGGTCCTTAAATGTCATCAAATTATATACCAACTGTTTTCTCTTTATATGTTGATTTTTCTGTCAGACTGCTAACATATGACAATTTAAACCTCTAAAGCTAAAAACGTCAACTAAATCTCAAATTTAGTTCTGCATGCGATGAGACATTACCATCCACTGAACCAACTATCACAGCGCCATCTTCGTACACAATGCAGATCTTCTGTCCATCGGCGTTCCAGCTCATACTTCGAACCACTGACTTATTTCTGTTGTTGATCATCTCTTCATACCAGGATCCTATTTTCACAAATGAAAAGATTATAAATCCAAACTTTCACATCTATTAAACTGTACGTTAGAGTTGAAAGCATTCCATAAAATGCAATGTAGAATAAATAACTGCAAGGTGTTCCGCTACCTGAGACATCGAACTATAGAACCTTCAAATTCTGCATAAACAAAGTGAAAAATCAACTTAGGCCTTGACTAACAACTGCTTCGAAGAGTATCACAGAAAATATAATAATTGCCATCTTTTTTCTTTCTCTCTTCCTTTCCGTCGATTAAAAAATAAAACTTCGTTTGCTTTTGAAGGGCCAAAACAGCTGATTTTTCTCAAAGCCTAACTTTTCCCACTTGAACACACTTCAGATAATAACTAAGGAAAAAAACAGAATAACCACAATAACTTTACATGCATGTATAAACTCACCAATGATTAATCATAAGCATATTAAGTATAAGCACATTAGGTAAAAACTCTAAGCCTTCTTGACAAAAATGTTAAACAGTTCCTATCAAATTAGTGATATCACATCATTAATGCCGAATGACAAAAACGTTCTTATACACAGGGTTAAAGTGAGATGTAACTTATTAAAGGTAAAACCAAATGTGAGGCAAATCACCAGTCTATTTTGTTGTGTTTTTGTTTTTCAAGAGGCTTTACTACATTCTTATATAGGAAACTCTGGCCTGAAGTCAAGCACATAATCATGTAATTTGGAATAATTAGTCAGAGCAGGGTTATCATTAGAGTCAGGACCGAAGCCCAGAAAAAGACCTATCTTGGAAAAAGACAAAGTTTATTCTAATCTCTTGTACTTTCACAATTCTACTCACTCTACATACACACAAACTTTTTTAAAAATAAGAAATTTGTGTACTACAGTACTACAGCATATTTGTTAATGAAGAATTTTTAAATGGTATACTCTGAACATTTTCAAGACAACACACATGAACTGAAGTACCCTTTTCATTTAAAGATGATGGCTACAGGCCTCAAGAAAGCCTGCATTATGAGTTATTCTTCTGGTAGTAGTAATGCACCTAAATTAAGCCTTCTCTCGCTCTCTCATGTGGGCCAAAGGCACAAACCGTGAGCCAGCAGTCAGAGCTGAGATAAAATCTGTACCCGTGAAAGAAAAGAAAGCTAACTGACTCAATAAAGGAAATGAATTATTGCCTCTGACTTCTTAATAAACGTGTTTTTAATCTACTTAACTTATCACTGACCCCACAGAAACTAATTCTTATTGGAAACTTGGAAAGACAAGAGCTAGCTCAAGCAGAAATTATTCTGCTAAGAGTCTAAGTTAATTCTGGAGATAATCAACAGTCACCTAATTCACTTTCCTAAGCAAAGTCACAGTTCAAAAGAAATGAAGTTAAAGGGAAAAGCAGGCAGCAATAAATCCAGAAATATCGCCCTCGTGCAGTCAGGATGAATTCTTCTTGCTGGTTAAAAATGCTCTATTTCAAAGATGTTATTTCCCATTCAAATACTTTCAAATACTTTAATTCAAATACTTTAATTCAGACTCTGATTTGTACAAAATTAAATAAGCTCTCCTAATATACCTTTATATAACATCCAAACAATGATAAGCCCATTTTGATCACTGGTAGTCAACTTCTGATATTGTTCATTCCATGTTACAACTTGAACAGAACCTAAAAAAATAAACAAAACAGTTTAGAAACTACGAAAAGGCTACAATTAATTTCTAATTTATCTTTTTATAACAAACTCCAAGAGCATGTGAACATCAATACAGTTCCGTGCAACTAACCAGTCTTTAATATCAGTCAAAATTATTCATAGGATGCAGTTACTATTATCACTCATTTGCTACAGGAATGCATAAAACTATTTTTCATGTTTTTTCCTATTTCATATAGCAAAGGCACCTACTATGGTAACCTACAAAAGTTGAGATATATATACATATATATATAATGGAAACAAATGTAAGATTTAACCAACAGACTGGATTCTCAAGGATTATAATGCCCATAGGACATCATACTAAGTACTTGATTGGTTTGTTTATTTTGGAGGGGTATCTGTTTGTGGCTGATATGTCCCCTAATCTCTCTTCCCCTCCGCCCCACCATTTTTGTTTTCCATTCTATTAGTAAAACACTTTTGAGTATCTTAAACCTCTAAGTTATATGAACAATTGGTTTTTTTAAGTTTTTTAATTTCTAAATACGTAAGTGTATATTTCTTAAGAATAAGGACACTCCTTCACAACCATATTACAAATTAGAAACTTTAATACTGATACAATATTATTCTCTAACCCACAGTTCACATACAAATTTCGTCAACTGTCTAAATAAGGTCCTTTATAATACATGTTTTAATAATAATGTTTTTCTCATTCCGAGATCCCATCTAGGGTCACTTAGTGCATTCAGTTCTTATGTCTCTTTAATCCACCTTAATCTGGAACCATAGGCAGATTTTTTAAAAGGATTACATCCTATCCATAGAGAGAGAACAGTATTTTCTCATATATAAAATAATAGCCACTTTTTTTCAGATATATTGAAGATGTTTGTTTAATCATCTTGTTGAATGACTCCAGGCTGTATTAATTATGGCTCAATAGCAATGATTTCTTTAAATGTTACCATTTTTTAAATGATGACAACTCTGCATTAAGTAGATGATTTCTAAATGCCTAAAGATAACGCTATTCAAATACGATTTTAAAAAGTACATGACTCACCACTATGACCTTCAAGAGTTTGATTCATAGAAAGGTTACTAGGGGCTGCGAGACCCCTCACTTTTGCATCATCTAGAAAAACAAAATAAAAAATACTATAGCAAATACATAAAAGTGACAGGTTATAAGATTTTGATATTTCTTGCTTTTCTTTGAAAGGAGTTCCTATTCCTGGATGATATTAGAAGGATTTTTTTTTTCAGTATATCTCATTCTGATCCATTTTTCTTATGGTGGAAACAT
>NW_006434835.1:11189894-11196470 GCF_000325575.1 Pteropus alecto
GATATTATTCCAAAATAAAGCAAAATGTATAAAAGAGCATTGTTTACTCCAGTATAGTAAATATTTAGTAATTATTATTACTACTTATTCCTTCCCAAAAGATCACAAACAGAAATATTTATTACATATAGATTGAAAACTATAAAGCATAAAAAGGGATCAAAAAGCAAAGACTTTAAAAACTGGTTTTTACTATATTTTTCAGAATCTTATCTTCATTCATTCAACAAATATTTATTGACAGTCTACACTGTGCTATGCACTGTGGCAGGTTCTCGATATAAAATGATGAACAAAATAGTTGAGGCCTCTCCCTTCGGAGAGCCTGTGGTCCACTGAGGGGTCAGATACTACACACTCACACTCCCCCCACATAAAGATGTTAAACCATAAATATGGGCGAGGTGCGTAGTTATAAACTGAAGAAGTAAAGGCATAACAAGAGACAGTAAAAGAGGGGATGAACTCAGACTGAAGAGAAGAAGAATCAGGAAAGGCTTTCTGAAGAAATGATACTTAAGCTGAGACTGAGGGACAAATGGGAGAAGAAAGCCCGGGTCGGAAAGGGAGGAAATATTCCAGGCTGGGACACAGCCAGTGCAGGCGCCCGGGGGCGGAAGTGCAGAGCCTCTGACAAACTGGAAGAAGCCCGTGTGGTTAAATTAGAGCAGAATCATCTAAGATGAGGCAGGGGCGATGGGCATGAGGGAAATTATGAAGTCTTTGTAGAAAATGAAAAGAATTTTAGATTTTATCTAAAGTGCAATGGAAGCCTTTAAATTGTTTTTTTATTGAAGTTATTTATTTCACTTGATTGCTAATAATGCTACAGATAATAATACAATGTTAAAATACATCATCTCAGTAAATTAATCTTCACTTAGAAAAATCTGTTGCGTTTAAAAGATAGCATTTTAAAACTTTCATTTAAAAATACAAATTTATGAAAATCTTAAAAATTTGTGAGATGAGAATTAAAAAAGTCGATGCCAAAAAAATTCTACTTGCAGATAACATGTATTGTAAAATATTATAAAAAATATTCTTTACTCTGAAAACAAGATCAGGAAAAAATAGCCTGAGTTCCTTTAACACTACTAGTTCTAATTATCCAGTTGCTGTCTTGGGCAAGACATAAATACACATATATAACACCACAATCATCTATCAAACAATTAAAATAGAATAAATGCCGTTGACAAACACATTAGGTTAAACATTATTTTTTTAACATTGTTGAATCTTTTAAAAATTGTGCTACACACGTAAACCTTATTACAGTAGTCTAAAAACTTTGATGAAAACACCTTATAGGAATAAAAATCCATTTTAATGCCTTTACAATGGTCACTGTAACCAAGTAAAATTAGCGATAAGTGGTTTACAGGACGTAATATACTAGAAAGTATAATGAAGTACATAGTTTCATCTTTCCATTTGTTTATAACTACTGAATCACAGTTCTGCACTGTAGACACATTTTCTCTGTTAGATCATGAAGTCCAGGACTCTTCACAAAATATATGCTGACAGATGAGAAGAATAAGTTTTTGAAATGCCTCTTTACATACTGGAAAAAATATTATCCACATCTGAACAGTGTCTCTTGCTGGCAGCAACTCCATAACTTGATCATACAGAAAATATTTACAAAACCTATCTAAAAGTTCTGATTTCCAAAAAGAGCCAAAAATTTTAAATGATGAAGAGTAAAGCCGCTAATATCCCACACTCCACTGAGTTACATTACTAAACTCCCATGGCCAATAAGGTAACAAACCAAACTGGCATGGGAACAAAAGTCTAATAATGCTGACATAATTCTTCTAAAAGCACATGCCAGTTACCCTTGGATTTGATAAAAGGCGCCAATCAAATTAGGCACTTAAAACCTATGAAGAGGAATTTCGGAATGAAATCAGTGATTCCAACAATCCAGAGTATCTCCCGGAAGCTCAAAAAGTCCAAAGGATTTAAAAAGATTAAACTGCAATAAAGTGACTTAGAGTGAAAGATATAAGAGCAGAAGACCCTGCTAAGAATACCAGTAACCACGCGCACACCATCTTTGAGCACCTTTACCTTCAGAAAACCTGACTGACATTCGTAAATACCAGTCTTTGCTTTTTGCCTTCATAAAAGTTGTTAGCTTCTATTTGCACCCATAAAAGTTGTTAGCCATGCCTCTTAGACATTCTTGTTACATGCCACACAAAAACTTTTATGATCAGGATCAAAATATATGGAAGACATTTTTGCAACACTTGAAAGAGATACTGGAATTCTGAGAAGGGGCTGCTACCATGTTCTCCAGACTGAGAACAGGCAGGATCACCCGGCTGCCATGCTCCTCTGTGTGAATGACTTCAGGTGACCCTGTACACATCCACGTACAAGGATGTATGTAGATTGTCAGCACATCCTTTAGATATGAAATTGGTCTGGATAAGAACATCTCTAGAAGAAAGCAAGGACTTCCTCCTGTGGCTCTCATTGCTCGGGCACACCGGAAGCCTGAGGCATTCTGCCTGCAGCTCCCGGAGGACAGTGCAGATGGCTACGGTTGGCTTGCATGGTCCTAGAATACTTTTTCCCTTATACAAATGTTTTCTTTAAGGAGATATCTCCTCTCAATGAGTGGATGGAAGCCTCAACAGCAGTGGCAGGAAAAGCAAGAGATGCCATTTCAACCCTAGTCAGGGCTATTACCCTCAAACCTCACCACAAGCCAGTCTGGCCAAGGCCAGCTTCCCTTTAGAGACTTTTTACCAGACAAATGACACGATCGGGTTCCTTTTTTAAAAAAAGATCATACTGGCTGGAGTGTGAAGAATAGACTAGAAGGAGGCAAGAGACCATGGAGGGAGGGAAACTGATTCTCCTAAGCTGTCTGGGTGAGGGATGACAGTGGCTGCTGCTGGAGAGGTGGCAGGGGAGACAGAGAAAGGAGAGATTCAGATACACTTTGGATAGAAGCAATAGGGTAGCCGAGGAAGCTAATGTCAAGGGGGGAAGAGAAGAGGATTCTAGTTTGAGCAAATGGGTAAAATTAAGATGTTCACTGAAATGAAGAGAAGTGAAGGAAGATGTGGACGAAGATCAGTTCAGTTTGAAACACAGTGAGTATGAGATGCCTATGAAAGATTCCAGTGGAGACGTCTGAGTCTGAAAGTCAGGACTGGGCTGAGACACCACTCAAGAAGCATCACCCCAGAGGTGGCACGAGAACACAAGACTGAGCTCAGAGAGCATGTGAAATGAGGAGGGAGCCCAGGGCCCCGCTGTCAGGATTCCAACAGTTAGAAGAGAAGGAGGATCTGGGAAAGAGACTGAGAACTTACCACAGAGGAAAGGGTGGGGAAAGTAATATGTATAAATATAGCAATAATTTAAAACATTTAAATTCTCCTTTTCTCTTGAAACATAAATGGCTCAAAGCAGAAGGAAAGGTCGAATGCTGATAAAAACCCAAAAAAGTTGTCCATTAGATTTGGAACATGAAAGTCGCCGGTGAGAGAGAGAAAGGAGAGAGAAAGAAGACGGATGCTGAAAGGGGAGACAGCAGATTAATTAGTGATGAGGTTCCCCGAGAAGGTGAGCGGGGACGGCCACCAGCAAAACGTGGGTAGGCTGGCCTATGGGAGAAAAAGGGTTACTCACCTCCCCATCCTAACCTGATAGAAAAAGGTGAGGAAAATCTCGTTCTAGTTCCTTTCCTTCTAAGGCAAGGCAGAGGATCCTGGAATGCCGTTACTGAGAAGGCAGAGCCGTGCAAACTTTCTGGAGGGTAGGTTAAGAACCTTTATAAATGTGCAAGACCTTTGATCCACTGAATTCTATTTCTAGAGATTTCTCCTAGAAAGTAAGTAAAGGTCCATGCAAAGATCCAGACGCACAGAAATTGCAGTTTTAATAGTAAAAATGTGGAGACATCTAAATGTCCAACACTAGAACTGGTTAAGGAAATTATTATATACCAATATAACAGAATATTAAACAGTCATTGAAAATGATGCCGTAGAAGACATTTTATTGATGTAGAGGATTGTTGTACTATATTGATGAATGATAATAACTTAGCTATCTTGTAAAGAAGCTTCAAAACAGCACTTACAATGTCACCTCTTTACCACAGCCCAGGGCTTGATATGTAGGAGGCATAAAACATCTGGTGATTATTACTGGAGGGATCTGCTGCAGCACACTGATTATTAAATACACTGCTCTCATTAGAATTTTCCAGCCACATTGCTCATATTTATCTCTTGCAAATGATTTACACTCATTATTAAGTTCCAAAACAAATAATTTACTCCATTTTCCAAACCTCTCAAGAATCCATTTTCCACCTTGCTCATTAATTTCAAAGACTATATTCTAAGCCCACTTTGTCAAAATGCAGAGCAGGAAAAATAGTAATTTTTTTTTCTTGAAAAGCCTGCAATGTTAAACATAACAAATGCATTTTCTTAATGTAGCTAAAACTTGCTACATAGGTTAAGCAAAATAAAAAATGTATATAAACATATATATATGTGCATATACGTATTTGAGAAACGCAACAGAGAAAATTATTTTAAGACAGTTAAGAAAACTAAAACACTGGGAGATTAAATTACTAAATATCAGAAGCCAAAATCTAATCAGTTCATAAGTACCTACCTTCCGAACCTGCCTTTTATGTCATATAATTAATCTAGCGCATTGAAACAATTATTCTCTTTGCTTAGGCTGTTCGTGAGCACTTGTGTGTACTGGTTAAAAACAAGGGCTTGAAAGTGAGACAAACTTAGTTTCTGGGATTTTTACCGGCTGTGTGACCTTGGGCAAGTTGTTAACTGATCAGAACCTCAGTTTTCTTATCTGGAATACCTACCTCTCAAGATTATTGTGAGGTCAAATGAGATAGTAAAGGTTAAACACCCCATTCATAGGAAGTGCTCGATAAATAGTTATAAATACCACGTTCAAAGCTGTAAAGCAATGCTACTCAAAGGGTGCTCTGAGAACCAGCATTACCAGTACTACTAGAAATGCAAATTCTCAGAGCCCAGAAATCCATTTTAACAACATCTTAGATGATTCTTATGCCTGATACAGTTTGAGAAGCAATGCTTGTCAGGAATCCAAAATGTAATTTAGTTCAACTTCTCATTGTACAAAAGAGTGAACTAAAGCAACTCGCTGAATGTCATTCAGTAGTCTCATGGCAGAGCTGAGAGTCCAACTGCAATCTCCTTATCTAGAGCTCCAATTTTAATTGGGGATTGTCTAGATCTCCACTCTAGAACAGCACTAGGAATGCTAAGCACAGGGGAAACTGTTTGCTATGATTCCAGAGAACTAGAAAAAGAGCAATCAAGCTGTAAACTGTAAACACAAGAGACTTATTAATAAAAATGTTTTTTTTAATTACATTTTCTGTTCTTGAAAGCTGGGAGCATAATCATTAACACATCCGACAAGCAAACAGGATGACACAGGCCTATAAAGAATCTGTCAAAATGTAAGATTCCATGACCTTACTGAAATGCTGATTGGCAATCATTTTTATTAGACTCTTAATAATATAACACAATAAAAAGACACAAAACAGACAACATAGTGACTTAGTTTTCATTCTTCATTCTTTGTCACTTTCCATCAATACTTCAGCAAAAGCCATCTGACGTTTACTTTCGATATTCTCTCAACTTTATTGCAAAAATACTCTAGAAAAACATCACGAAATGTTTGGGCTTTGTGGGGTTTTTTTTCCTTTTACAAAAAATGAAATTGCATCCTGACAGTACCATGAGCTCTCACACGAATGAGCCAATTTTCCATCAAGTTTAAACATTAGGGCTTGCACTCATTTACCTGTCTGTGTCTCTAATTTCAAAACTTTCAGTAATCCATCTTCACCACCACAGGCTATGAATCCTTGGTCCTTGTTCCAAGATACACATTTCAGCTTCACGTTATTGGGAATGGCAATCTGAAAGGCAACCACAGCCACTCTCAATACGTCACGAAGCAGTTGGGAAGAAAATACCCCCCAAATGAAAAACAGGCAGCCTCGCAGAAGTATGAGTTATTATGAAAATGGGCATAGTCCCGCTGACCTAAAAAGGAGAGCGCCGGGCCCTACCATTTGGGAAAGAAAGAAGTGCACACAACAGAAGGGCAGCGACTGCAGAGGAATCAATCCAACGGGAGTGTCGCCTGATGGGTTTTTAAAGGGGGGAGGGGAACACGGAGCTATGGATCCATACTATCAGTCCACATTATCTTTCCACACACCCTTTTGTTATTATTTTTCTCTTGCCTGGCGATCCGAGATGGTCCAAAGAATATAAGTCACCTGGATCAGCAACAGGTGCAGGAAGAAAGACAGGGAAGCACGCAGCGATCTGGGACCCACCCAAGAACCCAGCCAGGGGCAGGAATGGGGAGAGAGTCGTGCGCGAGGGCTGCTGGCTCCGCCGAGGACTATCTGGGGCCCGGGGACCGGCTGGAGGAGGTGCGATGCTGGACCAGGCAGGAAGGTTCAGGACGCCCGGCATCGCCGGCCGGATGCGGGAATCTCCCGCAGAG
>NW_006434835.1:11196499-11215208 GCF_000325575.1 Pteropus alecto
CCCTCAAAACACTTTCTTGCTCAGGTAAAAGAACATCCTGGGACCCCCAAGAGGACGACCCCAGCCGTTAAGGCCCGCAACTGGAAACGTTCTAAGTCGCCAATCGCCAGTACCAGCGGCTCTTTGACGCTCCCGTCGCCCTAGCAACCGCCGCCGCCCTGTCGCATCCGGGGCGCCGGGGGACACTTCCGGTGTCGGCAACTCCTCCACCAACGGGCGTCATGCGCTTGCGCGGACGTCGGGGGCCTTGTGCCATCGGCGATCCTGTCCCTAAGGTGTTAAAGTCATTAATTATATGACTCGTAACTCGCCTCTGCTCCTGGGCTTTCCTGCTCATAACTTAGGGCCAAGTCGCCGACCTTCATTGCCCTGCCCCTTCACCTAACATGCCCTTGCCCCAGCGGGCTCGGAGCGCACGCCACACTTCGGATGATTGCGGTGAAACTTGCATGAGATGTCAGTAGTAATTTAAGAGGAAAGGCGCTCATTCTAATGAGGTCACAATTATTGGGTATTTTGGAAGCCCCGAAGCCCCAAAATTGTTGAAAGGGAAAAATCATTAACTGTATTTGGTCGGTTGCTCCTTCGGCCAAATGAAAGGACAAACATGCGTTTTCAGAGCTTGCAAATCTACCCTTGCGTCTTTGGGGATTGGGGAACACCCTGGAGCAATTTGGGGGTAGGCGTTTGCGTTTATTCTGTTTGTTTTAGGACTTTTTAACAGTTTATTTAAGCTGTTGCTGCAGCCCAAGGGGCCTTATAAAAAGAATATGTATGAGCTTTGGGCCATTGCAGCATATAACCGCCATTGGGGCATAGCCTTCCATTTTTAAATAGGTGTTTTGGCATTTTCTGGCCTGGAGTCAACTATTCTCTTCTACTTTATTTCTTTTTTCAATTCTCTCCTGTCCTTTTTGAATCCTTGGAGAGTTACAAAGCACCACAATTTTAGGGCACAAACTCCCGTGAAATTATTCAAGCTCGCCCATTTTTTATTTATCTCTGGTTTTCCCTTTTGCCATTTCTGCAGCTACCACTGTTGATTCCCATAATCTAGTATATACTTTATGCAGACAGTAGCTAATTTTACCACCTAGAGATTTTCCCCATCTCAGGCAAATAAAGTTCAAATTTTTGACCTGAGTCTGTCATCTCACCCAGCACACTCGAGAATTAACAATGGTCCTAGTGCCTTTCCTACCAAATCTAAACCTCAGCTAAAATCAGATCTTTCTTCAATCCTAAAATGTCTTTACTGTGGTGCCCCCACTCTAAGCATGCCCATATGCTGTCTGCATTCCACCATTGCTCTCTGCTTCCAAGGCCATTTTACATATCCTATGATGTCCCTACCCTCTTGGTCACCTGTACCCAGCCAAACGCACCAATCAAGTCTCTCTGAGACATTCTTTCCACACTTAACCCCCCATCCCACTCAGATAATACGTATTCGTTTCAAATGTATATGTATCTGCATTTTCACAGCACCAAACTGTGAATTCCTAAGATATGTTGGCACCTACTCATGGGCTCCCTATACTAACTAGACTCATGAAGAAAATGAGTATTATCTAAGATGGGATTCCAACCAACTGGTTAAATTTAAGGCATGGTTAGTTGTAGCTAGTTACTAATAGTCACTCTTGAAAAATCACCTCTAAATAACCTTCCCCAGTCCTTGCACGTGAGCTCTTCTTTACAGCACAATTGCTCTGTGCTCAAATGAGTTTGGGAAATAATACTGCTCAATGTTGTGTCCTTTCAATGGTGTTGAGAAATAACAATATATGTTGCATATAATATATGTGTTTATTATTCATTTCTTCCCCTTAAAGTTTATATTTTAGATTTATGACTGTTTCTGGGTTTACATCTGTAAGTTCTATTTGCTTTTAAGGCATATATATTAATGTACTCTCATCATTATTTTATCGAAATTTAGATAATTTTGTTTGTCCCTCTCCCACAACATTCTTGATCAAAGCCTTTCCGTTTAACCTGAAGTTACATTTTTAACCTTAAGAGCATGAGAATAAATTATAGGAAGAGTCACAACATTGTGTTCTTTGACAAGAAACTGTTGCATTGTCAACCTAATTCAGTGTAATTTAAGGAAATATGTTAAAAGACAAAATCAGTACAATAAGTCACCAAAAAGAAGCATGACAATAATAAATAGATATTAAGTTTTTTATTATACTAAAGACAATACAAACCAAAAAGAGAATTGAGTAGTACACAATTTAAAGGACTGTTTTCTTCTAAAAGTTATAAGCTTTAAAGCTGAAAAAAATTATATGCATCAAATATATAAGTGAAAAGAAGTTGTTAGGCTTATCACTAACATTTAAAAAGACGACATTAGGTTTTCTTGTTATATTTTATTATGAAATACATTTATTATTTATAAATATAAATTTTGTTGATTAGATCCTAAAGTAAAACGATAAAGTAAATTTAGGATTTATAACACTCTTAATTCACAACTAAAGTTTTTAGTCATTTGTTCCTTTCTAACATCAGAATGAATGAAAAATGGCATGTAATGTTCACTTGATCTTTGTTAACTAGTTTTAGTTATATGTTTTATAATCCCCTGATCACAACTTCAATAATTAGCAAAAATGAGCAAAAAATGAAAAGTATTAAAGAAACAGTTCTAAATTCTATTCACCTCAATTTAATTAAAGGAACTTTTAATTAAATTCCTTAATTAAAAGTGTAAATACTTTGTACAATTTACACTCTCAGTAATAAAACTGGTTTATACTATAAATACTATCAAGAGAAAATAGATCAAATGTTCCCACTTAAGTGTGGTTATCTTACTAATATAAACATTTAAAAATTAAATGGCTCAATTAGTAAATAAAAGAATATTGAACTTTCATTCTATTGACTACCAACCATTTCACAGTCATAGCTTAGAGACACTAAAGTTTGCTTTTACTAAGGATCTGGACATTTATTTCCTTAGAAAAAATGACACTGATTCTCCAGAAGATCCTCAAACTACTTATCCAGTAATATTCAAGCATTTGTAATGGCAAATTATTATCAGGAACATTGCAAAAGTATTAAATATATTAAGTTCTCCATATTTGCGGGTGAAAATTTTGAGCAATTTAACGATGTATTTGTCCATATTCATTTGCTTGCAACTTCTCCAAAATGTCATCGAGTGGCTAGTTGTTAAGGCCAACACCATTTGTTTTTAGACATTAGAAAACATAGATACACTTTCAAACACTTTAGTACAAGATAAAAAAATAATTATTTTAGTGTAAATAAAGAAAAAGAGTGAAATTGTTTTCTCATCAAAAGTCTAATATAATCTAAAACTCAGAAATTCTGTTCTTTAGAGAGCTTGATATAAAGCATTGGTCTTCAAACATTTTTTACTCATATGTCCTCTAAAATAATTTTGATAAATAAGTGATGTCTTGAGCATATTTAAATTATATGAAAATTGTCTTAAGTTTTAGTTATAATATATGCAATTTCTGCTATTATAAATACTGAGTCTCTAAAATAAAATTTAAATCAGTCTTTCAAATATATTCCATGTAATATTAACACTATACTGAATTGATACCTAGTACTATTCTTCCAAAATAAAATATTTAAAATAAAGGAATTTGTATTTCTTTGAATTTATATTTCCTTCCCACCTTCTCCACAGAATTTTATTCTACTTTGAATCTTGGAAATCTTTTCTTGATCACTCTATTATACTTCTCTGATGCAAACTTAAACAACAAGCACACACACATTTATATTGAAATTACCTTTAAATTAATTTTCTTTGACCATAAGGCCTTAATTTTTTTAATCACCTGGATTGAGTTATCATTACAACTATTATGAGCACATAAATGGATCCATATAACAAATATATTACAAATTTTGACATAAAATCATTAAAAATAAAAGGTAAAATTTAATTGAAAAGGTATCGCTTAATGGAATGGATTGAGGGAGCAGTGTCATGAAGCCTTGATTTTTAAAAAAATGTTGAATCGTCTCTTTGTTTTGGCTCTCTGCAGATTTGACTTTTCTAAGAAATTCACCTTGGTAAGATTCAGGTTACCTGAGAGACACGCCTTTCCTGTGATACTGAAGTGAGAGATGGGACAAGAGAAAGCCAACTGATCCCAAGTAGCATTTCAGGCAGATCGACTTAAGGAAGTGAAGAATTTGGAAACTGGTCCCTTTAAAACTGTCCCCACCCTCTACACACACACACACACACACACACACACACACACCCCATACCTCTTGAAAGCCTACTTACTCCTAGAGTACCCCTATCACAATTTGAATACCACTCCCCTAAGATCCCTAGGAAGAGTGTTAATTTGAGCTAAGAAAAAAAGACTTCTCCTGAATTACTCCTTTGGCTAAAGAACTGGTTTTGAAAGTTTCTGAGATGGCACCACATTACATTTTGAAATCTGCTTTTGCACCCCTGGGCTAGCCAAAGTGTACAACTACGCGCCGTCTCAGCTTTCACACCCCATTAATCAGGTGACTCATTCTGTGCATGTATAGACTCTAAACTAAGAAAGCCGTAGTAAGGAATCACAGCATAATAGCTCCATCTGTTAAGATGGAAAAGGACGAGAAAAATAAACGGGCAGCTTTTATATGCAAATAGTGAATGGGGTGAAACAGCCTATTAAAGCATTTAAAAAGAATTCTAAATCTAAAAAATAAAAGCCGTACAGTATTACTATGGTTCATCTTAAAACTTAAAGAACATAGGGCCTTATCCTGTGGAATATCCTAAAATGATTGGTTCAACTGCAGTACCTAGGTTGGCTTCAGGCAGAAGCAGGAAACCTTCCAGAAAGGATATTTTTGGTGTTCAGCCTCTGCAGATACAAGCTGACCTTATCCTGGAATGCCAGCGTGGCTTTGCATCCACAAGCATCTTCTGTGGAGATGAGTCTTCGTGCTTCTTCAATGACTGATGACAACGAGAGTATATAAAAAGTTATAGCTAATTAGAAATCATAGCAAATTGGGAAATCTGTGATCCTATAGCTCCATTTTTAAGACAACTAGATGCATTTTCTGGAAGGTAAAAGGGTATACGAGCACACAGAAAGAGGAGAAAATAGTTTTGAATGTTAATGTCACAGAAAAAATTGATTTAGGAGATGCTGAGGGCAAGTTTACAATCATCAGAGCTGGGTGATAGTTACATAAGAGCTCATTATATTGTTCTCTATACTTTTGTGATTGTCTAAAATCTTCCATGATAAAAAGTTTCAAAAGGATGATATAGCAGGAAACCAAGAATGCAGAGGTAAGACAATCTTCTTGTGATTTAGTATCCTCATTAAAAAGTGAAAATGAGAAAAACCTTTATTCGTGTGGCCAGAATACGTCAAGGATTAAAACTAGATAATTCCTGATTTCCTATATCAACTAGTATTCTCTTGAATTGTTTCAGTTGAGAGTTATAGTTCTTACCCAAAAATAATTTGGAACTAAAAATTAAGGTTTGTATTGACATTTAAGCAAAGGACCTGGGAGAATGACAATGCTAACTCCTATTTTTTTCATAGTATCATAGTCCCTAAAGATGCCTAATAGAAATAAGAGTGACATCACATCTGAGGACAGGGAGTGGTCCTTTGCTCCTACATTTTCTCCCATATTCCACAAAGATATGATATAGGGCTGGGGGACCACATTCACTCGATTAAATATAATCTATCTTCCTGTCTAAATCCTATTGAACCACTTAGGGACGGCCAGCTCAAATCCCATCTCGATCCGTAAATTAGTCAGTAAACGAGAAAGTTTCTACTGAATACCAAGTATATGCCCCTCACTCCCATACAGAATATAAAATTGGCCCTTTTGATACTTTCCCAGTGTCTTGCTTGGTAGACTGTAAGCTCTGTGAGGCCAGGGGCTCGGTGGGATATTCTAATTGAAACATCCCACAGAAATTTGGACAACTGGGTTGTAGCACAATGGAAAGTTAAGAGATGGATCCACTCCTGATAGCATCAAAGAGAATAAAACATTTAGGAATAAATTTAACAAAAGAAGTTCAAGACCTGTGTGCTGCAAACTACAAAACATCGATTTGTCTCCAGTTCCTTCCTCGGAATCTAGCAGAGTACTAGATAGAAAACAGTAGCTCCATGAATACTTGCAGGACAAATAAATAAGTGAATGGCTAAACAAACTTGGTCAGAGCCTAAATCGTTATAAATCATACTGGAATTCCACCCCCCGCCCCTCCACTTCCAGGAGTAGGAAAAAAATGCCCAAGAGTGATTTTTCTTTCTAACTAAAGAGAGGATAGAACCAGATCATAGAGAGAAGAATCACATGGCTCATTCTGATGACAGCTGGGACCCACTGGAGGATTCCAACCAAGAGAAAGACTCAGAACTGTGCTTCAGGCTTGGCGAGAGGAAAGCGTACTCCTAGATCGTCCTACTAAACGAATTAGGATTAAAGGGACAGTCTTCACCTGAGCATGTCTTCCTGTCTTGATTCAAGGTGAAGCCGGTGTAACAGTCACAGTGGTAGGATGCAGGCCCATCGCTCACACAAATGTGCTGGCAACCGTGAGAGCCCAGGGCACACTGGTCGCGAACTGACCAGGAGCGGTGCAGGGAAGAAAACAGTCACACATTACAACGAGAAACTAAACACAGGCTTCTGGTTTGGTCCCAAAAAGTGTTGAGAACAAATTCTTCACTCATCAGCAACAAATCTCCCATGTTTCAGACGAAGCCTATTTTTCTCCCCTACATCTCACATCCCTTTAGCCTCACCTTTTATTACATATACCCCTTTTCTTTTTATTTCTTGCTGACATCTGGGGGTGCCTTCTCGGTTTTCCTATCCATAGCAGTGCGGCCGCCCTCACTAGTCTTGATTTTATTCCAGAACTCGCCTTCAGCCTTTCCTGATAACCATCAACGACTCCAACATCTCCAGCTCTACATGGATCTTCTTCGCCGCCACCAAAATTATAATTGGGGACCTAGTTGCCCATGGAGCTAAATTCGATGATGTACAAAAAGGACTCTGATGACCAAAAACTTGCCCTTGGTAGTTTACAAAGTGGGGCAGAAAACACTGGCCTTCACACACACACGCACACACACACACACACACACACGTGCACATGCGCGCATGTGCGCGATAGAAAAATGGTAATGATGATGATGATGTATATGATTGGATAGTGAAGTATGATCTCTCCATGAAGGGTCTTTCCAACTTTAACACTGATATTCCCTTTCATCGTTACAAACAACTCAGATCGTTCCAGCAAAATGCCTAATACAAATTTTCATCCTTCCCCTCAACCCCGCTTAGCAGCCAGGCCAGCTCTGGAGATGACACTGAACATGACTCCACTCCTGGCGCCCTCCTGGGCCTCCGCATTTCATTTAGGAGCCTTCCTACTACCCAGCAAGGAGAAAGCAGGCCATTATAAGGGATCCAACCGTGTTATGTACCCCAACTTTACAGTGCTATCCATTATTACTCCAAAATACATAAATACTAACTCTCCACCATAGTCTTTCTTTTAATGTTGCCCTTTGCTTTGCACCATGAGACAGTATGGCTTAGTGTTTAAGAGCATTTATAACCATCAAAGCAAGTGCCTGAGTTCAAATCCTGGCTCTGTTTGCTATTCATTCGCCAAGTGACCGTGGGCAAGTTACTTAATCTGTCTGAGACTCAGTTTCCTCATAAAGTTGCTGTGAGCACTGAACGTGTCTGTGTCTAAAATGCTAGAACCATGCGTGCACACAGTAGGCACTGAAGAATTTTGGCTACTGGCATCTAAGGCTATTCCTGGAGCCATCCACCCTGATTGAAAATTTTCTTTGCTGTTTCGTGGGTTCCTTTAAAAATAAAATGTTCCATTTTATTCCATAATATCTGTTTAAATGGAAATTCATATTTTTTCCTTTTCCCAGGACTTCAATGTTCCTGGCAGCTTAAAGTACCAAGTGGGATACTTGTAACAGTTTGAGAAGTGTAACCACGAGTTCTCTCTATGTCACCTGAGGTAGCCCCCCCCCCCCAAATAAGCCAAAGCAAGCCACTCCCCTCGCCTGCGCCCTGTCTCCACTCCCAGATCTAAACCTCCACCATCCTCTAAGGCTCCCCTCCAGTCCCAACGGCTGAGTGTCGACTTCCCGGCTCCACAGTCCTTAAGTTACTGTCAGTCCCTCTCCCTGGCTATTCAGTGTCTGCTTTCTTAAGGCGTTGGTTCTTTTTGGATCCAACCTGTAAGGTGCTCAGAGGCAGAAACTCATGCTTCTTTATGTCCCCACGATGCTAGCTAGTGCAGTCCCAGCACAGTCCTAGGAACTAAACGGGTGCTCAGTACTCTTTCACTGATGTCATTTTTTTAAAAAGAGAAAATTTGTGATATGTTATTTCCCTTCATCTCTTTTGAAAAGGTCACCTAATATATCTCCTCAAGGGAGAGGAAAATATACATAAAATCTAAAAAATATCGAATGTGTCAAAGCTAAATACCACCTGGAAGGCTAGGAATTTCTCTTAGGAGTGTTTTTATATTATAAATGCTGCCAGTGAGTTTAAATCAAGTTAATGAGAATGAGCATTCTGGCAGAGGCTCGTTAGCCAAGTCATAAGGCTCAGATTCACCGAAGATTGATCATCTAGAAACTGTCAGGGAACAACTTACTTCAAACTTACTGGAAGATCTGTGTGGGTCTAATTCAGTTATTTACAAAGTCTCCTTTACTAACACAATCTAGCTTTAAAATTAACGCTACAGAAAAGTTCCAAGCCAAATTTAAATTGGAAAAAGAAGTGTAATTTCAGCCTATCACAACAACAAATAGTTACTGTCCAATGGATTTCTTCTAAAGTTTCCCATTTGCTTTACAAGCCCCCAGTGACCAGAACTATAAAATTTTCCTGGATAAGGATTCTACATTCGATTAGTTCTTCTCATATTCCCCCATTCCCTACCTATTTTCCAGTAATTTTCCAAAGTGATCTATGTTTTCAGAATCTAGTGATCTCATTGCCCTCTGGGCAATATGTCCCTTAGTCTATAAGCATAGTAGAATGTCTGAAGCCCGATTCTTTAAATTCCCTTGAAGAATCTCTCTGAATCGCAACTTGGTTTCACTGCAACAGAAGGAGCCAAGTATGAAAGAACTGGTCAAGTGGGCCTTACCTGAGCAAGTTTTGTTATCTTCATTCAGAGTGTAGCCCTCATAGCATTCACAGTGATGGGACCCAGCTCTGTCATTCACACAAACGTGCTGACAACCATGTGTGCCAGAAACACATTGATTCTGAGCTGCCAGACAGAAGTCCAGGGAAAAAGTGGAAAAGTCTTTTATTACCCATATATAGAAATCTTATTTGCAGCTAAAAATATGTAAAAAGAAAATCTATTAAGAATCTATGAAAGCCATCCGTACTATTTACTCTTACTGGTTAACTGAGTGAAACAAAATCCTACACACACAATACATTTTCTTCGACTTCCCCCACCTTCTTTCCAAAATCATCTAATATCGTTTTTTATAATCTAAGTATCTCATATTACTGTCTACAGCATTCCTTTTAGATTTGTTTGTATTTATGCTGAATCAGAGGGATACCAACAGTTGTGTGATTAATTATACTAGATTCAAAAAGACATAGAATTAGAGTTTGAAGAAATTATAGTTCAATCCTCTCCTGTTATAAATGAGGAAACTGAATCCAAAAGAGACCAGCTTACCCAGAGCAGCATCAGAACTCAGGACCCAAACTGTCACTCGATGCACTTTTCCCTGCACTGACATATTATTTTAACTATTTTCTATTTTCAAACTTTTCTTTTTGAAATAGTTTCGGGCATATGAAAAAGTTGCAAAAAGAGTACAAAAAAGTCTTGTTTTTCATCCAGTTTCCTCAAATGTTAACGTCTTATATATCCATAGCATAAACAATCAAAACTAGGAATTAATACTAATATAATCCTATTAACTAATCTAAAGATTAGTTCATTACTAATCTACTAATCTAACTGATCATTCGAATTTTGCCAGTGATGCGACACCAATGTTTCTTTTCTGGTCTGGGATCCAAACGAGGATCACGCATTATAATAAATTGTCACATCTCTTTAGTCTCTTCCAATCTATAACATTTCCTCAGCCTTTCTTTGGCACTTTTGAAAAGCACTGGAAAATTACTTTGTAGGATGTCCCTCGGTCTGGGGTGGTCTGATGTTTCCTTGTGATTCTGAAGTTTTATTAAGAATACCACAGAAGCACTGAAGTGGCGGTCCATTTTGTCAGGGGCTGCATGATGTCACTATGTGTCATTGCTTTGATGTTAAATTTGATCACTTGATTAAAGTGCTGTCTGCCAGTTTACGCCACTATGAAGTTACTGTTTTCCCTCTGCAGGTAATAAATATCCTATGGGGTGTTATTTGACTTTAACTTATTAAATTGTCTTCTCTGTTGGGCTGGGTACAGAGAAGAGATTGAACTACACGCTCACACATGTGGGCCGTGATACACACGTGCTACCCTTTCTAACTTTTCTAACAAGACTCGGAAATGGAAACAGCCAAAGGTGGCAAGAGAGGAAACCAGATCAAGTTCCATCAGTGTGACCTACCCCTCCAACACTGGCCAGGGAGATAGGTAGACAGAGAGGTAGCAATAGTAAATCCTCCTCCCCGACTTACCTGAACACGTTTTCCTGTCTTCATTCAAGGTGTAACCTTCATAGCATTCACAATGATAAGAGCCAGTTCTGTCCTTCACACATTTATGTTCACATCCATGAGTGTTAAGAGCACACTTATCGATTGCTATCAAAAATGACCAAGACAAATGTGAACACATGAAAACGTGGTAAGTAAATAATTATGGACCATATTACACACACACACTCACACACACACTGCTTGTGGAATGGGACAGCTTGGCCCAAGAGAGCTACTGGGCTGGAAGGTGCAAGCCGACTTTGTGGTCTTGGCTCTCACTAAGAGACCCTGTGACATGGGAAAGTCTTCTCCTATCTTTGGGTCTCAGTTTCACTATCTATAAAATGAGAATGAAATGATCTCCAAGTTTTGTTCCTCTCAAAAACTTTTATCTAGGATTTTTTTTTTTTTAATGGGCCTAATTCCCATTCTTCATTGACCATATGTAAGTATTCATATACCGGATGAGTGAGGACCTCCCTAAATTTTCTTCTAGATTCCATGAGCATCTATGGTCACAGAGAGGAAACAGTAGCTTGAATTTAGTTAAATAAAATCCAGAAAAAAATTCCAAATCCTCAAAAGGACAAAGAATTTTGGCCCCCTTCCTTATTAACCCTTTTCCCTATGAATCCTCTTCTCTAAAACTGGTCATAAATACTGTGATAGGCTGATTGATGTATTACCTCACTTTTCTTCTCATGTTCTTTTTCGAGAAAAATTGTGATAAACAACAGTAAACCAGCCAAAAGGCAGTTAGGACAAAAGCTTAAGGCCAGTCCAAAACCTGGAGACAGGTCCCCAAACGAGTTCTAGTCAGCCGGTAAGCGCGCCTCACCTGAGCAAGTCTTCTTATCGGCGTTCAAGGAATATCCTTGGCTGCACTCACAGTGGTGCTTGCCATCCCCGTCACTAACACACACATGCTGGCACCGGTGTGTGCCAAGCATGCACGGGTCCACAGCTGTGCAAAGGAATTTGACAGTAGTCAGTGTCGACACATAAGAAACATTTCAGGCACTTTCTCCCATGTCAAAAAGACATCGCTCTCCAGTTTCTTTCCCATTCTACCTTTAGTTCACTATAACCACTGGCTATTTGTTCCTGCCTCTGGCTTATAAGAAATACCCTTCTTCAACTAGTAACGCTACTAAGTTAAAATCACAGATCTTGTTATCGACTTTCTCAAAGGAGAACGAGGATTTTTAATTTGGAGTGGAAGCCAGACACACATGGGTCGGGCAGCTTGATATCTATTCAGCTTATCTACTTGTCCATGAAAAGGACTTTTGCTTCCCCAAAGCAAGAAATGGGGAGAATGATAATGTATTTCTCATAGTACTATGAGCTAGTTGTCCCATCACAGCCAGAATCTGGTTTCCAAGGGTTCTATAGTTTGTGTCTGAACAGAATTTACACACAGGCATTTTTCTAGGCCTGAAACTCGCTCACGCTTGGGCAATGATGCATATTTGAACATGCAAATGATAGACAGCACCATGCAAGGAACCGCCTACCTTCTGCATATGTAGCAAAGGTACACATATGCAACTTCGGGGCCTCTAATATCCGTAAGGGGAATAAACTCATACGCTATATGCAAACAGGTAAAAAGAAAAGAAAGAACAAAATAATTGAGATTACATGAGCTAAACTGTATCTCCATTTTTTCCTTTCTGGAGCCATTTATATCGCGTTGAATTTTTTTCCTAGTGTGATATTTTGAAAAAAGAATCAGTGAATTTAGTCATTTCTGTGAAACTGAGGAGGCCTGTTGGAGGAGGCTGGCACTCCTGTGGCAGGTAACCTGGCCTCCACTGCTTTGGCAACAAGACAAGGCTAATATTTTCCCAAGAAGAGCCTTTTCAGCCGATGGACCACAACAAGCTGCTCCTCAGTCTTTTTTTCCATAGAGAAGACATCCCCCCGCCCCCAGAACAAGCAGGTCTTTTGTACCAAAAGGAAAAGACTGCCACTCACCACTTGTTACTTTATGGCCTTCAAGCTCAGTCCCAGGTGCTAGCTATGAGACCCAACTTTGCCACAGACCAGCGTGTCTATGGAAAATCTCTCACACACAAGCATGGGGGGATTTTCCTGGGAGAAAGAAAGCCATTTTCTCCTGGGAAACCAAGTAGATGCCACCAAAGCCAGCGACAGCTATGAAAGCCCAGTGTCCTAGGACAGGAAAGACAAGGGGATCCCAGCCAGGTCTGGCTCAGATGAGGCCAAACTTTGCTCCAGACCAAGACTTCATCTCCCATTTCCTGATAAACTGGCGATTGCTGAATTTCCCTTTAATTTAGATATAAAAGCTCCTTGAAATTTACAGTTGCAATTTTAAGTTCATTTGTTTGTCTCATCCTTACCCCAGGCTGTTGCTTGATGGTAGAGAGGGACTAACTTTATCTTTGTGTCATCAGCAATCAATAAATGCATGTCGAATAAATAAATGTGGGATAGATTATATAGAAAACGGTAGCTATGTTTTAAACTAAAACTAAACTAGAAATTTGTCCATATCTGCATGGAAAATTCCATTGAGGGCTTCAAAAGAGTATCTACAGATCATAGAAAATAAAGCAAGAAGAAAGAAGATGATGATAGATAGAATAAACAAATAAGTTTTAAAATAAAAATGAAGTATGAATCCCACAAATTCATCATTCTGACCGGTGACTAATAATAAGCTCCGGCCTGGAATTGAATGGATTCATAGTCATAGATTTGGCTAATCCATGCTAAAAATTCCAATTTCAAACTATATCCTAAAGGAAGAATGGAGTAGTAGGGCAGTAGTAGGGCTGAAATCTCGGTCTCACTCGCCGATTCTTAATCTTGTCCCTCCATAAAGAATAAACAGAGGAAGAGCTGAACCTGAAAACTAGGTATTCACTACATATTCCAGTTACACTGGAACTCAGGCCAGCTGATTCTTGCATGGACAGATGCAGGGTCCTGCCTTCTGCAGGAAAACAAGCAGAGTTCTGTGAAGTCTTGAGATGGTAAAGCTAAAGAAAATATCTGGAAAAAATGTAGTGGTGGGCAGAGGGGAGCAGAGAGGCGTCTTGAGTTCTTCTTTATTTTTATTTTTTTCTGAGCCCATCAGGGAACAGCAGGATCATTTATCCTGGATATTTCCAGACTTTCACATTTCTAATGCAAACACGGAGAGTTTATGAGCAAACTAAGTTATATATAAGGCAGCTCTATATTCCTAAACCAACAAAGTGTGCTTAAGTTGGTTAAAAAAAAAAAAAAATCCAGACAAAAAAGCATTGCTTACATTTCAGTTTTCCGTAAAATTTCCACAAAAAAAAAAAAAAAAGAATTCTCTTTTTCTTTGGATTCATAATGTCTGACTCTAATATCCTTTCTAGTTGAAGGCAAAGACTTACCGCAAAAGGTTTCCTGGAACCTAGAGGAAAGTTTCTCAATGACCCCGTAGGTCTCCACGTAGAACACGTGCTCGTCCAGGGGTTTGCTGGCAATCATCTTGAGGGACTCCTTGTCCGCCCGGTCCACACCCACAGCGTAGAGCTCAATACCAGACGCCCGGGCCCGAGCTGCCACCTCATTCACCTGGTCCTGGGGCCGTCCATCTGTCACGATGATGGCCACCTTAGGGATGTTGGAGCTGGACCCGCGAGCTCCGGCCTCCACTGTGAACACTTCCTCCATCGCTGTTTGGATGGCCAGGCCAGACATGGTGCCTGTGGACAAGGGTGTGATTCGCCCCACGGCCTTTTTCAGAGACTGCTTCTCCGAGTGGGTCTGGAGATGGAACTCGATCTTCACGGTGCTGGCATAGTTCACCACTGCCACCCGCGTGCCCGCCGCGCCAATGTCCAAAGTGTCGATTATCCGAGAGACAAAGGTTTTCACTTTGGTGAACTCCAAGGGCCGTACACTGCGCGAACTGTCGATGATAAACACCAAGTCCAAGGGCCTGCTCTTGCAAACACCTGCAAGGAAGGGTGTGGGGAACAGAGGTGACTGGATCTGACCATACTCAGAAATGGGGCGATTCCTCACACCCGGAGAACTCTGGGATTGGAGGCCAGGAAAGGCAGCGTCCCCTACCTCCAAACGCCCCACTGCCTGCTGACATCTCAAGACTGTCGCCCTTTGGGTGTCGGAAGCACCTAGGCCTTCAGAATCCCCTAGTGAGAATTCACATAGAGCGTGAAATATCTGCCGATACCTCAGCAACAGGCCGACTGAGCCTGGAAATTTCACTCAGAACTTCATCCCTCTGCTTCAAGTTCTGTTCCCAAGGTTCCTCGTGACTCCCATGAATGAATGGATTCCAGACCTTTCTTGGGCATCTTGGCCCTCTTAGTCAAGGGGACAAAATGTCCCTAAACAGTGTGAAAGGTGAACTCCCAGGGCAGCCCCTTGCCCACTTCCGTGAGGGGCGGACACTCTCCAGAGTAGCTTTACATCTCCCTCCCATCTGGTCATTCACTCGTGTTTAGTAAACTCTGGGCCCAGCTCCCCTGAGCCAAGTTGAAAATAGAAAGAAAAATGGCAACCTAATCTGATCCATGTTTATTGCACTTCCGATTTTGTGAGTATGTCTTGTCTTAAGAAACAGAAATTGCAACTTGGTATCTGTCCTACTGCCCCATCGAACTCTTAGTCACCTCTTTCATTTTTTCATTCACCAAAATTTTTTGCCGGCCTCCCATGTATTAAGTAAGCCCTGGGGCTACAAAGGCAAATAAGCCAGATTCCTTGCCGTCGATGAACTTAGATCTTTCCTACGCAAAAGTACCTGGCACATTGCAGTAACAGTAATTTTTTTTTTTATCTATTCTTTCTTATCATTTTGCCCCCAATCTTGTTCTGCTCGCTCGCTCGCGCGCGCTCTCTCTCTCTCTCTCAATAAAAATAAGCCCTAAATAAAAATAAGATCCCTGAGCATGAGGCACTAATCAAAGTTCTTTCCTTTCCTGACAGAGGCTAGAAGTTGATATTACTCTAAGGCAGTTCACTCAGTGAGTAGGGCAAAAAGGTGGATTCAGAACAAATTCCCACACTAAGCAGTTTATAGCCAAAAAAAAAAAAAAACCCTACCTGGGACAAGAATTACCTCTTTTAAAAACTGAAAGTTATCCTTTTGTTTTTATCCTGCTTCTTGGAGGTTCAATTAAGAAAATAAATAATATCCTACTTTCAATAGCACCTTAGAGGTCACAGGGTGCCAGCACAACAACCCCGTGAAGTCAGAGGTGCACAGATTTTTCTATTCATTCTACAGCTGAGAAACTTGAGTCTCAGGGAGACGTAAGAGCTAGAAAGGGGTAGAACATGGATTGGTCCAGCTTTCCTGGCTCCCAGCCTAGGGGGCTTTTCATTACATGATTACCTCTCTCTAAGGCAACATTTTCCACCCCAAAAATCAACATTATCTCATGTGCCTAGTAAACATCCTGCTTATTGACTTTCAGCCAGCACCCTGAAATATGCCGCATGTCATGTATTTAGTTAAGCCAAAAGGAATTAAGTCTTAAAAAAAAAAAAAAAAAAAAAAAACTCCTGAATTTCACTTTACTTCTTCATTACCATGGATCAAGAGCAAGGAAAATTACATGATGACATGAACTCCATATTCGACAATGCTTTCATCAACACCAAAATGTGTCCTTATTAATATCAAAGTCATGTTCTTATAAGTAAACGTGCCTGATTCCTTCCTTCTCCACTTGGTTTTCCTACGGAATCCTCTATGCAAAGTTACAGCGGGTGCAGTGGGCAGAATAACACCCCCCCCCAAAGATGTCCATATCCTAAACCCCAGAACCTGTAATGTAAGTATGTTACTTTACAGGGCAAAAGAGACTTCACAGGTGAGATTAAGTCAAAGATTTTAAGATGAGGAGGTTATCCTGGATTATTAGCGTGGGTCCAATGTAATTACAAGGGTCACTAGGAATGGAAGAGGGAGGCGGAAGAGATGTGAGTGATGAGATGTGAGAAGGACTCAATCTGCCTTCGGTGGCTTTGAAAAGAGAGGGAAAAGGCCACGAGCCAAGGATGAGGGCAGCCTCAACAAACTGAAAAAGGCAGGGAAACAGATTCTCCCCTATATCCCTCCAAAAAGAACGCAGCCCTGCTGACATCTCGATTTTAGTCTGGTGAGACTAGTGTCAGCCTTCTGACCTGCAGAACTCTTAGATAATAAATGTGTTGTTTTTAAGCCATTAATTTCATGATAATTTACTAGAGCGGCAAGAGGAAACTAATACTATAGGGGCTTGGCTCAGATGGTGGGAAATTCTGTGAACATCTGGTTACTTCCTGATTTGGACCCCCCTGGAAATTATTAGTTGCCCTATCATTAATTGCTTTTGAATCTCACCCTCCTTTACTAGACAGCAGCACTTTGATTCTCGGAAACCAAGAAAATGAGAATCTGGATTTCCTAAAATGTTTCCATATTCACAATATTGCCAATTCTAATAGTTATGCTAGAAATAAAAGCTCATAGCAAAGTTTAGCAACTTTTCTGATTGAAAAGGGAGGGAATTTGGAAAAGGGTGGAATGTGATGTTTATTATGGGATTATCATTCAAGATGAGTTTGGATTCCAGGTAATAAAGGACCAGGCTGCTTAGGGGGAACAATAGCCACCCCATGCAAAATCCTTCCTCCTTCTCCCAGTCCCATCCCCCAGGGAGCTGAGTCAGGACCTGAGGTTAAGATTTACTTCTAGAATAAAGGCTTTCCCTCTATTCCCAGTCTGGAGCAACCAGCTAGCTACCAGCAGAATTTAACCCTTGTGAACCCTGCCACCTTCTGGCTCAGCTACAATGCTGTCACCATTTCAAACCTACCCCACTGGGGGCTGGTGCAGGAAAGATTCCGTGTGCTCCTTCTCAACGTTATCCAGAAAGATGCAGGAGAGGGAAAGACAACACATATCAACCCGAGGCATGCAGCATCACTGGCCAAATGAGACTGAACACCCAGAAAATAGTTGAGTGCAGCCTCTCTCTAGCAAGACTGAAGCTGGAGTTTTGGTAATGATGTTTAAATCTTACATAAACCATATTAGAGCCTGGGAGGTTGTAGCAGTGGAAAGACCCTTGCCTGGGATTTGAGCCCTGAGTTTTATTCCGGCTCTGATACTGATTGGCCAGATTCCTTCATTTCGACAAGCCTCCCTGTCCCATATGTGCTCTTGGGGGTTATGAGGTGATCTTCCGTCTCCTCTGCCCTAAGAGCTTTGCTCTGCCACAGGAACCAACTGCTGACCCAAAAGGGAAATGGAATTGTTCGCCAAAGACCCAAAGTGTCTTGAGCGTTTGAGGACCTAAGAGAGGACTGGTTGCGGTTGGGGTCCAGTCTGTTGAAGCACAGACGTGTGGTCAGCAACAGGAGAACAGACAGGTCCCGCCATCCAGGGGCAATTCAGGTTTCATTTCTGGCCTCACACCCCATCCCAGAACTGGGAAGTCTGAATTCTGGCCCAGATCTGAGAGGGGACTGAGGCAGCCTGAGGGCTGGCAGGAGGGGGCGAAGGGTCAGGCACTGATCTGGGGCCATAGAGATGGAGCTATTTCCAGAGAACTAAAAGCAGAATCTCAGGGTTCAGCTGAACCAGAGACGGACTGGGACAGAGCTCGAAGGCACAGGTGTTCCCACCGCCGCCCTACCCTCCCTGCCCACATGGCAGGGGGCAGTTCCTGGAGTTCGGGCTTGGGGAGACGCAAATCCTAGCCCTGCCTAGGAGCGACCTAGGTCTCCTTCCCTTCTCTGGACCTCAGTTTCCCCCACGGGATTCATCGGGGAGGGGATTCTGTCTCCTGCGCCACGATGGCTCAGGCTGGGACGGAGAAAATGCATCGATGCCCGGATCCCCAGCCCACCTATGCCTCCCACCCTGCGCCCTGCCAGGTGTCCCTCCCCGGCGCGCCTCTCCCGCCCCGTCGGGGCAGTACCTGCGCTACGCGGCCCGCCTAG
>NW_006434835.1:11215849-11225966 GCF_000325575.1 Pteropus alecto
CCCGGCGCCTCCTGGCCCGGCTCCGCTTTTCTCCAATCCCCGGCGGGGTCCGTCCCGGGCCGCAGCCCTCCGGAGCCTCCACCCCGGCTCCTACCCCGGCCCGACCCCCCGGGCGCCTTTGGCCCTTCCCCAGGGTCCTAGCGACAAAGCCCCGGCTCTGCCTTCCCGCTCTGGCCAGTTCTGCCCGCCTCGAGGTTTCACCCTGCTCCTCACACTGCATTCATTCACCCAGTCAAGTAACCCAAGTTTTGCTGTGTGTTCTCGGTTAAAAGAAAACAAATTTTAAAAACCACCTCAGATTCTAGCAGCATGAATAGCAATGCTTTCTTTCATCCCTGCTTCAAACATCCGTAAACATTTGAACTTATATTACCGGGAATAAAAAGTCAAACATACATTTCCCAAAGAGCCCCCTGCTAGCTGGAAAGACAGCCTGTACCCACCCAGGCTTCAGAGGCTCTCTCCCTACATCCCATTTCCTCTCCGGAAGTGTGGTCAGGGCAGCACAGGGCTGGAGGCTGCCCAGGAGACCCTCCAGGAACTCAGTCTACTGGGACAGAAAGAAGAATCAATAGTGGACCAGCCTAAGGGAATGGTGACTTTAGGAAAGAGCGGCCGGCTCTGCCTGAGAACACCAGGAAGGCTTCTAAAAGCAGGTGACACGTGAGCTGGCTCATAAGACATGACAATGAGCGTGAATTTCAACAGACTCCATCTGGTCTTCCTGCTTCCAGACTTTTGCCTTTTGAAATCCACACTCCTCACGGTCACCTTAAAAGCACTTCTTCTTAAGCCTGGCAACTTCACTTCCAGGAAAATCCAAACTGACCCCACTGGATGGTAGTTCCGGGAGCTGATGCCTGCTGTTCGCTGTTGAAACCCAGTAAATTCTACCCAGCCACGTGCTGGTTCCCAATCAATGGTGGGGCTGAGACCTCAGGAAATGGAAGATCACAGAACAGAGCTGATGATTAGCCCTGATGTGGCAGGACCGCAAACGGGCAGGGTGGACTGTAGGAGAAATCGCCACTGGTTTTTACAGGTAGGACAGTGCCAAAGAAATGGCTCTGCTCTTCTCTCCATCGTCATTCTGGCAGCCAGACTTAAAGAGTGGCTCCAATCCGGGACACGCTGGTCTAGTGACAAAGGAAAGAGAGAAGATGGCGGAACCAGATGACGGATCTTAACATTTTTGCAACGAAGTGGCTTACATCAATTCCACTCCTGTGCGATTAGCCAAAGCAAGTCACACAGCCAAGTCTAATGTCAGTGGGTGGAGAATATAAGCCTTTTTAGGAGAGGGATAGCAAACCGGTGGGAACCACAACACGATCTAGCACCATTCCCTTCTACATCTTTTATAATGGGATGGCTTGGTACCCCCTGAGGTCTCCTCTCTCGATTCAACAAAAACCTATTTGTCTCTGCATCCAGTCGGCCTCTCACCAAGAGGCCCATCGCTTCGGCAGATCTAACCATTTTCTAACAGCTTTTCGGCTTCATAGGTAGACAGCCTCGACAGCTGGGATTTTTGTTCTTGCCCCTGGCATCCTGTGAGCAGGGAGCCGCACTCGCTCTCAGCTCAGGCAGAAGGGGAGCCTCACCGAAAGCCTCTTCCAGCAGGCGGTCACTCCCAGGAGCCACGCCCGTCCTTCCTTCTGGTTGTGTACTACTGCCCAGCTCCAAAAGGCTCCCCAGACACATGCAAAGCGTGGTGTCAGCTTGGATTCCAAGAGAGATTTTTTCCACATCCTGAACTTACTGATGCGTGACTAAAACACTCAGTCGTGCTATTTACAGAACGTGTCAGGTTCAGTCCTGACTCTGTGAAAAAAAAAGGAACCCAGAGAAGGCCTGTCACACGCCCGCCCTAGTGCGGAGTTTCTGCCGCTTGGCTGTGTATAAGAATCACCCAGGAGGCTTTTAAAAGGCAGAGTCCTGGGCCCCTACCCCAGATATTCTGATTCAGATGGTTTAGGACAAGGCCCAGGACTCTGCATTTTATCTCTGGTGGCAACTGCCACACTGAGGGAGTCTGCAATGTCTTGGTTCTAACTGTCTCACAGTAGGCCTGCATGTGTGTCCACTGCAAGGACAGGTGCAAGAAATGGCTGCCCAGCGTGGAAGATGCTGGCGGGGCCACGTCCCTGTACAGAACGATCATGGCCGAGGGGCTGGCTCTGTGGTCATGAGACACCTTGGGCCAGGAAGTGACTACCTTCTCTCCTTCTCTCCTCATTTCTCAAGAGCAGTCACTAATCCACAGCCATGCCTCCCTGAACAAGCCTGATCCCGTCTGATCTCAGAAGTTAAGCAGGGTCGGGCCTGCTTAGTGCTTGGATGGGAGACCACCTAGGAAGACCAGGTGCTGTAGGCGTAAAAAATAATTTAAAAAAATAAGGGATTATAAACTGACAAGGTCTTTGCAATCTGTGAGGTCAACTAAGGGTTGCCTCGCCTAAAAAAAAAAAAAAGAGCCATCACTAATGACTCGACCATCAAATCAAAGGCATCTCCTCAAAGTCCAGACAGCTTCCCTTTTGGCTGGCGCCCCATTTCGCCACCACCTTCAGATGGTGTATACACCACCTACCAGGCTGGTGTATAATCCTGATTCTGCACGTCTATCTCCTTTGCCACTTCCTTTTCTGATTTCCACATTCCACAGATTCTGGAAATTCACAAGATTTTTTTTCTCAGTCAGCTTTTAAAAAGTTACAGTAAATTTTTTTGCTTACTTATGAAAGTAATATTACTGTAGAGAATTTAGAAAATGTTGATAAGCAAAAGTAAGAAAATAAAGATCATCCATAACACTATTACCCAAATCTAAGCTATGTGGCATTTTCTCTGCTTATATATTTGCATATTTTTATTGAAAATGAGATCACATTATATATTACAGTCTTGTAACTTACTTTCTGTACTTAACATATACTGAACATTTTTACTGGTTAGTCTTCTAATATATCATTTTGAATGGCTATACTGTATTTCATTGTATATTCCATTTACTTAACCAATTCTCCATTGTGGGACATTTAGTTTCTACCTTTTAAAATTGTAAACAGTGCTTCAATGAATCTCCTTTTGTGAATTGATGTGAATTATTATTCTCTCCTTAGAATAAACTGCTAGAAATGGAATGTCTGACTAACTAGGCCTTCTTTGGTCCTTCGTGTGCCATCTGTCAGGAAGTTCGTCAGTGTGGTTTCAGTGACCACATCTCTAGTGTTCATTCCCAATTGTGTCTCTTGTCTAAATGCTGCTCCTGGGCAACAGACGAATGTTAATAACTCAGCCTGTTGTACTCCCTATTCAAACATCACAAAAGCACCTCAAGCTCAACCATGTCCAAGAATGAACCCGTCTTTCTCTTTAACAAACCCCCTCTCCTTCATTCCCCATTTCTGCCAGTGGTATCAGTATTTTCCCAGCCACACAGGCATGAAGTTTTGGTGTCTTCTTCCCTCTCTCGATCCCTTTATAAGTTACCAAATCTTCTACCCACATCTCCACCAGTTCAAATCTTGTTCAATTCTCAAGGCCTAGAGCAAATCACCACATTGTAGGAAGCCTATCCTTATCTTTCCAGACCTCATCCCCAAAAGAGAGGGAGGGGAAGACAGAAGAGATATTTGAAGAAATAATAGCTGAAAAAATTTCCAAAATTAACTAAACCTTTGGACAGACAGACCCAAGGTTGGTGAATGTCAAGGACAAGAAACACGGAGGGGGGGGAGGGGGAGGGGAACATATGTTTAAATGTACATTGCACATTTTTTAAAAGGTGCAACTAAAGAACATCATCAACAAAGTGCTCGAAGCCAGTGATAGAGAAAAACTTTTAATCACTAGAAGGGAAAAAAAAGATGCTGTCAACGGAGAAATGAAGTTAAGGAAAACAGCGAATTTCTCAAGAGACAATGTGCACAAGATAGTGGAGGCACATATTTAAAGTATTGCACGAAAAAACCCCGACAACCTAGAATTCTATACCCAGGAAAAAAATCTTTTGAAAATAAAGGTAAAATAAAAACCTTTTCAGACATACAAAGGCCAAAAGAATTCAGCAGCAACAGAACCACCCTGCAAAAAAAAACATCAAAAGAGGTCCTCTGGCAGAAGAAAAACGAGAACAGATGGAAATGTGGCCCACGGAAGGAAGGAAGAGCAGCGGAAATGTAACTAAATGGTTACATAGGTAGGTTTTCTAAATTATTTTTCTCTTTAAAAGATAATTTAACTGTTTAACCAAAAATAAGAGTCTCAGAAGGTCGGAGCAAGGAGGAATCTGGTCGGCCGTCCATTTGCAATGAGTTGTTTACTACTGTCATTCAACTGGTGGGAGAGCCAGGAATGTAAATTAGGTTTCCTCATGACTTGTCCAGATTTCAAGCTACCTGAGTGATGACAGACAGAAAGCGCCTAACAGTCCAGAAGCAGTTACTTTCTCTGGTTTCTTCTCCCTCTTCAGCCCTTCCTCTACTCATTCCTTGCTCACACACCTTGTGAAATTTGCACAGGGCTTTACAGTTGCCAGCCTTTGAATGTCTGTTACCTCACTTGATCCGGAGAACAACTCCAAGACGTGTGTAGGTCAGGAGTTTGCATCTTCTTGATTTTACAGATACAAAAACTGAAGCTCAGACTCCAGTTAAATTTCCCAGGATGAGGGAATAATAGCTTGGTGAAGTTAGGAATTGAATGTCATTCAACCTTCTGACTCAAGAACTTCTGCTCATTCCAACGGCCCCACATGGCCTCTCTCATGTACCTGAATTCCATGTTATTTGGCAACATTCATCTTGCTTCTAAATTACTTTCTCATACTAAAATATGACTTTTGCAGAAAAACAAAGCAACCTCAGAAAAGTAAAGGTACAATTTTTTCTTTCAGACAATTCTTGGGCTTATTTATAACATAGTCCTTCTCTGAAAGTAAATGGAGTCTTATCATTTGCCTACAAGGAAGGCTGGTACAATTAGACCTAAAACAAACTAAGTTCCATGATGACTGCAAACAAATCAGTCACAGGCTGGAAAACAGATCGATTAGTACATCAACAGAGGAAAGATGTACAGTTGATCAAAGGCAACTCTCCTGGTTTCGCATTGCAAGAAGCTTTAAATGTAGGTATGGTAGACCCTCCATTAGATGGTACCCAATTCATATTGAAAATAACCTATTAGCAGTATAAAACTTGTGGAGACAAACTGTTTCATTCAGTAAACATTTACTACCCTCCCTCTCCCCGGCGGCTTTGTTTGGATCACTGTGCTAAGACAGAAAAAGAGAAAGTGGTCTCACCTTGAAGTTGTTCACTAACAGGGACATAGTTACAATATAACATGAACTGTTATGGCGATTATGTCATAGGTCCTGGTGGGAGAGGAAAGGAAGCAGGGAAAGTCAACAAATCATTCTTCAAAGCGAATTCATTAAAAGCCCACTTGCCAAAAGATCAAAGGAGAGAATGGCCCTTTACAGAATCTACCAAAAACTTTAACATTTTTCAATATGTCATATATTGAGATGTATTCTTTTGAGTACTTACTACAAGTCTACCATTGTGCCAAGCCCTATACACGGTCTTCATCTTAGGAAGTTATTGTACAAATTAAAGGTCAGAGATTAAATAACTTGGCCACACTCACATGGTAAATCAGTGACAGAACTGGGATTTAACATCAACTCTGTCTGAATCCAAAGTCTGGTGTATCAGACTCCCCTATACAACCCACCTTTATAGTATCTGCTGATTTTTTTGTTATGCGCTAGGCACGGTGCTAGGGTCTGCATGTAAATTATCTCATTTATTATTTATAAGTCTATGAGGTATCAGAGTCCTTCTCCAGATGAGAAAACAGATTCGGAGAAGTCGAACTCTAAGTCCTGTCAGGACTCTGATCTGTTTGCAACCCCAGCATCTTCCCATCCCACTAAGAATGAGGAGACAGTCACAATGACCTACGACGGCCAATTCAGTACCCCCGAGGCCGCCCCCCCCCACTTCCCACTCTCCCTCCCCTCCACTCACTTTACTCCAGCTCTTCTCTGAACACATCGAGCACGCTCCAGCGGGCCCCTCTGCCTGGACGTTCTTCCTTCCTCATCCTTCAGGTACTACATGTCACCTTCTAAGTGTGGCCTTTCCTGACATCCCTCCCACCCCAATCCTCATCCTGGTTTCCTTTTTTTCATAGCTCTATCACTAACTTACTAACTATATCATTTATTTTAAATTATGTCTCTCCCTGCTAAAATGAGACCAGGGATTTTCTTCTTTTAACTCTTTCGCCCATCACGGCAGCCCCTACATCTGGAACAAAGTGCATGCTCAAAATATATTGGTTGAGTTTAACTTCCGTTTAAGGTTACACGGCGTGTGAACTGAGTATTGAACCTCACACATATGCCTCAAGGTCATGTCCATTATATCAAATGAGGAAATGGAGAACGCATGTTCCGGTGAACTCAATTTTGGGAACAGGGGCCGCATAGGATTCTTGAGTGTTTGACAAGCCTTGGAAAGACTTGGAACTTTATGGAGCTTTTGCAGCCTCATTCATAGTGTTGAAAGTGGAGAACGTGAAGCAGGAAGGCCAAAACCAGAGTACAGAGTAGTATGGACAAATGGAGAGACAGGTGAGAAGGCTCTACATAGAAGGAAACAGAATAAAAAGATGGTAACATGTTTTGAAAGCCAAGAGAATTATGATTAAGGCTATGTAGTTGACCATGTTGAATGATAAAGCCAAAACTGAAGTTAGAAAGGGTGACAGGACTCTGATTTAGGAGGGCTTCAGTATCTCAAGACATTATTGTGGGAATTTCAGAGGGAGGGCCAAACTTGGGGGGTCAGAATGGGAAATTTATGAGCTACCCACGTAAAGTTGCTTCATATTTTAAAAAACAAGACTAAACATTTACACATTTAGCTTTCGAAGTTATCTTTCCCTGAATTTTAGAATCAAATATACTAAGTAATCTACTAAAGATCTTCTTTAGAACTAGCAGAAGGGGGAAAAATAACTTAAGGCAATTTTGGTATATTTACCAGAATATTTAACTATTCTGTTAAATATTCAACACATTTCCCTCTACTGGAAACACGACTCCTTAACTATCACGACTTCCCCCTTCCTTGGAAGAAATCATTGGGATTAACACATGTGACTGTCCTCTATCAAGTCTAAGGCCTGTGTCCTCTGATAGAACATTAACCTGCTTCAAATGAAGTAGTGATTAGAGGTAGTGATAGCCCATCATTTCTGCCCTAGGGGAAAAACAATGCCCATTTGGGCCCACTGAGCTTGGCTGTAGGCAGTGGACAAACTCCTTCGCATCTACCCCTCTCCCAACACTAAAAGGAGCCCCCTGAAGGCAGGGCCCTGGTATGTTCAAATGCTGATGTGATCCCACCACTGCCAAAGGGCTAATAACAGTTTGGTTAATATTTAAATACTGCGTATCTTCAACTGAGAACTACAAAATCAAACCAACAGCTAAAAACCTTCCATTTCAGTTTTTACACAGAAACAAAGTGAGACCTAGCCCACAGACATCATCCCTGATTCTGAAATGTTCTAAAACCAAAACGTATCAGTAAATTATCGTCCACTACCTAAAACCAGGTATACTCCCAGATGCAATAACACCTTTTTTCTGAATATAGTTTACTCTTTATTTTGGTGGTGATGGTGGTAACAGCCCTAAAATCCAAGCATTTCTAGTCTCCCTTTAAAAGAGTGTAAAACACACCCATGTGTCTATATGGCAGATGTGCGTGATGCCACCACTGCTGCATTCTTAGCAAGATGCAAACTGCAGTATCTTCAGGAGAAAATTTTAGATATAGGGTCTACAGGCTGCAGTTTGCTTCTGCTTTCCCTTTGGTTCCCCTGTGGAAGTCAACTGATACGCGTGAACGTGGATTGTTCTTCATGAACTCATTACCTAACCAAATGATCTCCACATAAAAAACAGCTTCTATACTAATCATATAATTTTTCTATCAAACCATCAATATTAATTTCTGGTCTGTGATTCGAATAATATCTTCCCTACAACTTTAAACAATACTTCTGAGTTACTGCATTAAAGAAATGCTCTCTAATGAAAAGTCTAGCATTGTATTCTCAAAGCATCAAAAACTCTGGTAACCTGAGTTTTCTGTAATGGAAAATGTTAGGTTTTATCTACAAAAAGGGGTGACAAATCTTTTAAAATGACAACAGTATATTTTAAGAGATTTATTGAAGCCTCTTATCACAAAGATGGAAACATACAAATTAGAAACATGCAACCGTCATCTTCCACAGTCAAATTAAAATGTTATATATTTTTCCTGTTTTCACAGCTGAAAACTTCAGATCTTACACCCAACTCACTCTCCCTGAATATTTAATTCAGCCTTCCTGAATGTATCCAGGGCAGCAAATAACCCAAACACAAACTATTATATAAAGAAAGTGCAGTTAAAAAAGAAAATGTGTAGAGAATACCCCATTCCCACCCCCCAATTAAAGGCAAACAATGGCACTTTGATCTTGCTTAACCTAGATTGTCTTCAAAAACTACTAAACTATAATATTTTTAAAAAACTGACTTTTAATAGATGTCCAAAAAGCTTGTTAGTGTTTGAAAATAAATGCTTAAACAAAGGAAAATGTAGTTTATATCAAACAAGTTTAAAAAGCCCTGTATTGTAGCATTCTGTAAAATAAACAAGACAAAAAGCTGGTATAGGGTTTATTGACAAAGGCAGACCTTCTTCAGGCGGGTATGTAAGGAGGTGGTGGTTCTTTTTCAGGCATCTTCACTGCCATTTCATAGGTTGGCAAAACATACTGAAAAATAAAAATTATATCAGACTTAATTTTCCTTTTAAATCCTCTCTGGAATAATTCAGCCTTCAGATTTTACATTGTATATAGGGATATACAAACCCACAGAGAAGAGTTGAAGAAGCTATCAGCTAAGCAGTTCCTAAGAGGTGTCTAGTAACTTGGAAATGTACATGCAGGTGAGATGTCTGATCCAAGACAGCCAGGGAGGGAGGAAGGGCAGAATTCTGCTTCTGAAGTGACCCCGAGGGACCACCAGGACACCTTGACAGGAAGTATGTGCCACTGCTTCTGCCTGCCCTTCCAGTGTGACTGGTAACGTACCAATGCTAACTACACCCCAGGGGTTGCAAATCTAGGTTAAGGGTCCCACTGAACCATGCTATAAGAAGCTTCCGACAAGATGCTGGGTCCTGAATTTCATCATAATCTATAGTTAAAGGATCAGGTACGTATGTCATTTCTTCTGGAGTAAAGGGCACATCTATGTAGAACAGTGGCATTCTAAGCTAAGTGACTCCAAGAATAACAGGCTCACCATACCTGGGCCACATATATTCCGCATGTTGAAAACCTGGGAAGATAGTACAGGAGCACCTAGAGGGCTCCAAGCAGTAAGCCTCCCATACTCATGGGACCCACCGCATTCATCTGCCCCACAGAAACTCAGCTTCCCCTCTGGATCATATAAATGTTTTCTAAAAGCAACACAAGCTTCAAGTGATGGTACGCCCATCCTTAGAAGTTCCAGAAGCTACGAGTCTGCCATGGGTCACACTGCTGCTTTCTGACTTCTCAAAATGCAACACTCTTGGAGACCTAACGTCACACTGATGAGATGAGCAGTGCAGGGTGTGTTCTCACCTATGTGCCCAGGATCTCAACAGGGAAATGCTCAATCTTGTGCGTTTAAGTTACTCATGCCCTAAACCATGGTCATGGCATTGAAGAGAAAGTCAAGATCCAGGTTCTTGGGAGTAATCAATAATGGCTAGCCAAGTTTTGATATATTAGAAGGTCACTCACCTGTGGAGGTGCTTCAAAGGCAGGGTACACAGCAATCTCTGGTGTGTTTCTGTTGTTGATATATTTATAGCAGTTCCAAACACAGTTGATTAGATAAGCCTAAAAGAATACAAACAAAATTTATATTTGCTAGAACCCAACAGACTACTTGTTCTGAAATCAAGGTGATTTATAGTACTTTCCCTCTCATTTTCTCTATGGAGAAAGGAACTAACATCCATTTGGACCTAGCCCAGGGCAG
>NW_006434835.1:11226008-11240092 GCF_000325575.1 Pteropus alecto
ATTATCATATTACAGAGAAACAAGTTGAGGTTTCATTTCAGGCCTGATAACCATGTGCTACAGAAGAAATTCTGTTTCTGAACCTTGGGAATTTTAACAGATTTTAAATCCAAATCATGAACCACTTCTCAAAACATGATAATCCTTGCACTTAGGAAGGATTCCAACCACTTTCTGGAAACAAGAAAGAGGATATTCCCTAGAATTTCTCCCTGCTATGGTGTCAGAATCAGCACTGTCACTTACTGTGCACTCTAGGGAGATAGGGAACATGAAGGTTTAGAAGGACAGTGCCACAGTCTAACCGGCCCCTCAAATATTTAGTAGCAACTTACCTTAAAAATGATGAATAAGGCAAAGAACACAAGAACAATGAACAGGAGGCAGCTGGAGTCCAATGCCAGGAGGTCATCTTTATAGGGAAAATCAGGCTATAAAAAAAAAAAAGGAATGAAAAGGCAGAGCAGAGAGGATTAAGGCACTGAAAGTATTCCATATGATACTGCAATGATGGATACATATCATGGTACACTTGGCCAAATCCACAGAATGCACAATACTGAGAGTGAACCCTAACGCAAACTATGGACTATGGATGATGATGATGATGTGTCAGTGCAAGTTCACAATTGTAACAAACATACCACTGTGGTCTGAGATGCGGATAGTGGGGGAGGTTCTGAGGGTGAAAGGGATTTTAGGGAACTCTCTGTATTTTCCATTCAATTTTGCTGTGAATCTAAAATTGCTCTAAAATATAGAAAGTTTATTAATTGAATACATATAGCCACAGCACTTGCACTTTGTGATAACCTAGAGAGTGTGTTAAGAATACAAACAAAAGGCACCAAAGCCAGAACTGATCTTTCTAATATGTATTTTAAGCCTTATCAACATTAATGCATACTACTTACTGATCACTTAAAATACATTTGTTTGAATATCCAGAATACTCCTAAGAGTCTAAACTGAGCTCATCTTCTCTTTACTTTTCACTATTTTATATCTTTCTGGCCTTTAAAAAAACACTATCTCCTGTACAAGACCCCAAATTTGTCCCTGGGTCACTGAGTCACTAAGTCAGGAGGTGCTGATACTTATCTAAGTTCCATGGGCCATTTAGTTCTACATAAGGAAAACTATTTTCCTAAAAGCCAATCATCTGTCTCAAAGCTTTTTAGAATGGGGCAAAAAGAAGGCATGCTATGTCCCTGGTTACAATGCCAGGCAAGAGTGTATAATTTATTGCAAACATACTATGTTCTACTGAGAAGTATTGGCTATATTTATTCAAATATTTATTTAGCATTTACTGTGTGCAAGGCAATGAGCGAGGTTCAGCAAGAAGGGTATTACATAAGAATAATTTCAGATTTACAAGCTGGCCTTCAGAGAAACTATCTTCCAGGAGAAACCACTGAAGTCTGTAAACTTAGTAGTAATAAATTCATCTTCATGTTTTTCTAAAAAGCTCATCTAATTTTAAACTTATATCTGCTTTTAATAGAAACGTCAACACAAATAATCTCACTTTCATTTAAAAAAAGCACAAAGAAATTCCAAAGGATCAAAAGAAAAGTATCCGCACACCAATCCCAAATCCTAGTAAGTGCTCCCTTGGGACAAAACTGTTAACTTTAAAAGCTTGCATCTATAACTGAAAGGACAAACACACAATGAGACCAGCTCCTGGGGGAATGCTGTAGATTCTATTCAGAAAGATTCCAATTTTTCGCCCAGAGAGGACATGATCACAGAGAACTATGCGTAGGAAGCTGCTGACCAGGCCAACAGGCCCTGCCCCCATGACTTCCCTCCAGTCTCGTCACATGCTGCTCCGTTCCCTTCCCTTACTCTGAGTGCCAGCCACCATGGTCATCTTTTAGTCCCCTGACTGTACTAGGTTCCCTCCTGCCTCAAAAAAGGTGTCCCTTTTACCTGGAACATTTTCTTTCTTACATTCCCTATCTTAATTTCTACCTGGAATTAAATCTCACTTCCCAGCCCAGATCTGATACCTGTGTGATACCCATTCACACAGCAGCCTACACTTCTCCTTCCCAGCCTGCCCTTCTAGTGTGGCTGATAACGTACCAGTGCTAACTACATAAGAACATCATAATTTTAAATCAAAAGTTGTCAATTTTCCGATTCCTTCATTAGAAAGTAGGTTCTACTGCTGTATCCCTAGGATCCAGCAGAGTGCCTTGCACATAAGGAGCAATCGACACGTGTTTTTTGAATGAACAATAAATTCTGTGATATGCAAAATGGATTACACAGGAAATCTGAAAGTTGGGTGAAAATTTCTAAAAGATAGCACTTTTTAAATACACTTTCATGTATCTGGACCCTACCCCTCTCCTTCCAGACCTTACTCCAGCCCAGAGAATTCCATGCCCCGCCATCATACAGCTTTTAATCTAAGCTCCTCATCTACCGCTGTCCAGCGACAGTGCTAGTTCATTATCAGATAACATCTCCGTGTCTTAACTCCCCAAATACATGGTTTGCTCCTTGAAGAGAGGAAAGTTATCTTTATATCTACACCATTCACCCACAGTTTGCCTATAACGGAGTGAAGAATATAGTAGACACTCAAATATATGCTACTGATGCCTTCAAAGACAAAAGCTAAAACTTTAATGAGTGCCAAATACAGTCAAATCATTACACTTTTAGTATACTCAAAACAAAAGTTGAACTACTCCTTAAATTCCATAATATCCATCTTTAGGAACTTTTTTAAATATTGGATTATCCAAATGGTATGGTAAGAAGACATTCTATTTTCATCTTACTGGTTTCAACATGGTAGTAATGATATTACTTTAGAACAATTTAAAAAATAAATAGGGTAGGTTAAAACAAAAATACCTAAAGCTGACTCAGAATTTCAATTTAAATATTTTACTTAAAATGGAAAAAAATAGTTTGATAGCATAAACACTTACTAATTGATCCAGATATTCTTTGATTCTTGGCAAATAAGTGAGAGAACTGATAGCAACCAGGCAACTGAGAACGAAGTCAAAAAGGCGGTAACAGAAGAATGGAATAAGCCAACCCACTTGATACTGCAGGAAAAAACAACACCATGTCACATCACATCCATGGAATTACGAAGTACTACTCAGTAAAGATCGAACTCCAAAAGTCGAAAACATAGGATACTTACAGAAATTGCTCCATATACCAGCATTGAACTGATTATAAACATAAGAACAGAGACGGCAAAAAGAACGCAGGCATTATCTAAGAGAAAAAAAAACACACACACACAAATCTGGTTAAGCTACGTATATAAAAACAACAAAACTCTTCATGACAAAATAGTTTTTTAAAGCTAGCTTCAAAACATCTAAGTATTTTCAAGATTGGCTATGAAAAAAATCTAAAGCCAAGGGGTAAAAAGAAAAATCTGCCTCAACATTAAGTAAAGCAGCTTAAGAAATTCACGCCTTCATTTCTCTTGTTACACAGCTATGACTCACTGACGCTTGTTTAGTATGGCACATGAACCAGGTACTCTGCTAGGGAGACAGATCCCTGCCCAGAGTCTAAGAGTCTGAAGATGTGCAAATAGATCATTAAAATCCAATGTGGCAAGTGCTACAACAGAAGCAGAAACAATGAGCTTGGCCTGGAGAATCAGGAAAAAAACCAGAAAAGAAAGAACACAAGTTGGGTCTTATGAGATGAGCAGGGTTCATCTGGAGGGAAAGGCTAGTATTTACTAGTAAACACAGAATGCCATAGATGTCCCCTCTTGCCTTAGATAAAATTGATAATCTGAAATTCAAGGTTCCCCATGAATTCCCTCTCCCCCATCCCAACGGCCAAACTCACTGCTCTGCATTCCTTCACCTTGGCTTCTCCGCTGTACACAGATCTATTTTCTTCTTTGTTCTTCAACTCATTCTCAGAGGTTATTCCATTTCTCTATTTTAATCCATGTTCCCTAATTTTCTCACAAAACACACAAGTCATCTCAAACAATATTAAACCACACTTGACTAGCTGAGATTCTTAGCACAACTCTGAAGTTGATTCTGAGACTCCAGATCGATATTAAGAACGTGAAGGGCACTAGTAATAATGAATGATTAGAATAATTGCTGAAAATTCACACTATTGGATAAATGTTATATATCATCTTGTCACTTAGCAGTACAAACATCATCAATATTTGGCACTCAATTAAGAATAGCCTTCTTTAACTTTTCCTAGAGGATACAGGATAGCTAAATATTAAGGACTTAAAAGGAGTTCCCCCTTGCAGCATACAAAATGGCACGTAGGAAAAATTTCAGTAAAAAAATTAAACAAGATAGGTACTATCAAACTTGGAAGAAAACTTTATAACTCAAACAATTAGATTTTAAGAATCTGCTATAGAAGACTACACACGTTTCTATTTCTTAAAATATTGAAATAATTAAAGTGAAGTTCAAGGTCTTCTACTGGAGCAAGAAATAGCAAAATGGGGAGAAATCAGATGGCAGGTGGGAAATATATACAATACCTGGAACAACAAATACTCCAGTATTTGTGAATCAATAAGGCAAACAAAATACGAAGGCTAGATGCCCAGATATGAACCTCAGGTTTCCGCCCACCAACACTCAGAAGCACCCTGTAAGGGGTCTCCAAGTGCTCACCCATTCCCAAGCTGAGTATAAATAAGGGTAAATTCACATTTGAAAAACAGCTTGCATATGTTACAAAAGTATTTCACATATATTGAGTGTCATATCCTGTTTAGCTGATTAAAAATAACTAATCACAAACCTCATTCTTTAAATTAGGCCGAAGAAATTAACTTGCCATTTTAACACTGGGTCTGTGGGAAAGTCAAATTTCAACTTCCAAAAAAATACAAACAACTACATGACCAAGAACTAGGTATTTTTTATATTCTCTCGACAAGTGCTTTTGTAGAGTTACAATCAACAAAAATTGATAATGACTCCAATTAATTCTCTTGAAGCAATCACAATACTCATGCAACATGCAATAAACTTGTGACTTCATCCCTGTTGCTCCAGCCAAGGCCTAGAGCCAGCTGTACAGATCTACAAGAATCTCAATAATCCTAAATATTTCTCTATACCTCAATTTTAAGAGAAACAAATATGACAAGGGAAAATGCTGACATTAGCAGGTTCAATAATATTTTATACCCTAAGGTAAAATTTTATAAATACCAAAACAGTCATTAGAAACTAAAGTTTTATTCATTGTTCTATTTTAGTTTTTAAATAAAAACAAACTAGTCAGAAAAAAAAAAATGCCAGAAGGAATGTTTCTAATATGTTCTTGGTATTTCTTCTATCACATTTGACAACAAAATTAAAGTATTATACTGTCTTTGAAAAGAAAAGAGGCTCATTAAAAAGAGCACTTTAGAAAACACAGTATAAACAATTGTTAGTGTTTTCATATAATTAATGACAGATGGCCACAAAACTCCACCTGGCTCCTAGAAACAGAGAAGTCTTGTGGACAATGAACCATCTGAATTAACAATCAAGTTTTTTGTAAAACAACTTTATAAATGGATCACAGCAGGTCATAAATGAAATGAAGCACAGAATTCTATATGAATCTAAAAATAAAATCCTATAATATTATAAACATAATATATACATGTGAACTTGAAACATTATTTTAAAGCAAAATTTTTAATAAATAAATATATAAATTGTCCACACTGCAAAGTCTGAGGTATAATTTTCCGTTTAGATAATAAATTTCTAACATAATTTATAATAATGTAAAACTTTCACTAGAATTTTTCTGCACCTGCATGTTAGAGGAAGATAAATAATAAAAATACTCCTATTAGGGAATAAATAGGTTTAAAAAGGCAATTTCCATGAATGTCCTAGGGTTACTCTATTTTTGACTCTAATGTCAAGTATTTTATCATCTAAACAAGAGAAACACATTTAGAATTGTGGCCCTGAGCAAAAGATATCACCAAATATTCAAATAATCCATTTTGTATTTTACTGTACGTCTACTTGTTCCATGAGCACGTCTCCCATTCTCTACCACACCTGTCAGCTGACCCTCGAAGGCCCACAGTCCTGTTGTGATTCCTTCTTCCCCTCTTATCTCCACAGTACCCAACAGGAGTCAAAGAACACAATACCAATTTCTCAAAAGTCTTCTAGTCATCCATTACATTTTCTGGCTAGAAATGCTCAATTATAATCCTGAGTAGCTTTGAAAAACGCACAAAAACACTTATCTATCTCAGCAAGTAGAATAACTTAAACATAATTTAATTAATCCTCTTCTAAAGAACAAGTGTGTATAGATTAGGAGATATTTTCAACTAAAAACATACCAGCCATTCTCTCAGACGAATAGTAATTGCCAATGACTTCATACTGAATGTTGACGGCAGGCACTGAGTTTGGATGTGTTACCTCCACAGTCAGCAAAATTGCCATCAACAGGTTTACCACCTGTGAAAGATAATATTTTATCAATTATATTATTAATCAGGAAGCAGTCTTCAGCAATCTTTAGATGTCTTCCCATATTTAAAACTTTTACTTGAAAAAAAGACATAAAATAGACTATCTGTGTAATAAAATACACAATACCACTATAAATATTTTATAAAGTATAAACATAATCCTTTCATAGAAAAGATGATTAATTCAATACAATAAAACAGCGCAACATTTAAACATAAGGGATCATTACAAAATGTTCATGTTCAGAGTCACATATTTATATTCCAAACTCAGAATTTCTGGGTTAGAAGAAGCTAGTTCATTCGATATTCTTATCCATCAGATAAAATATCCGTTGGATAAACATATAATGATCCATCACATAAACCCAAAACTCCTCCACAGTATTTCCTACCCAGAGATACAGAACTATTTCCTCTTGACTAAATACTTGAAAGACTAGAATACTTTAAAGACTTTCCCAGATTTTGACTGTGTCACTTGACTTTCACCTACTGGTCTTAACTGTACTTTTGAGATAATCTGCTCACCTTTCTGAGTAACTGCTCCTCCAACGCCTAAGGGCAGCCGACATGTGCCACCAAATACTGTCTTTTCTAGAATAAACATTCAGGTACGTAAACCATCTCTCTCACTGGCACATTGTCTAGTCATCTCATTAGTTCCTCTTCGCTCTCCTCTACACTCAGGCTCCCGTTGGCTGGACATACTATTAAAGTGACTGAGCTAAGACTGGCCTGGAGAAAACATACTGGGATCTCAGTTCCTACAACCTAGCTAACAAATTTCAATTAATGCAGCCTGAAATTGCACTAGATTCGTAAAATTTTTTGAGTGTCACACGAGAGTAACTCCCTGAAGTCCCTAATTCTTTTTCACACTTTATCCTGCTAAGCCACCACCTGTACCAGTACAGTTACAATCAGAGGCCCCAGCATACACCCTCATATTTTTGCAACAGAATTTCATCATACTTTCTTGCCTGTCAAGATTTTTCTAGATCTAGGTTCTGACACCCTACAGATGTCCTATCTTTCTCAGCTTCCCATATTCGAAAATATAATTAGTAATCGGTATGCAATCAATATGTCCTCTAAGTCACTAGCAAGAGAACAGGGTGGACAGCAAAGCTGCCAGAGGCTGTCCATGTCCAGTTATCAACAACCTTTAAATAAAATTCTTTATCTGATGGAGAGGAACATCTTGAGACTCTGTCCAACATCTTGCCTAAATCCCATAACATCTAGTGAACTGTTCTAGTCTAAGAGGGTTGTGACTCCATTTCAAAAGGACATAATAATGCCTCTATTGGTTAGTGAATCCCTGGAGTACCCCAGAAAGCACTACTTCCTTTTAGTGCTCAAAACAGTCCTGTTAATGATTCAAGAAAGAAACCTCACCTAGGACTGGAGTTAGGCTTCCTTATCTAAGTTCACAGAATCTGTTCTCCTCCCCTTTTTGAAAATCTGAACATTTGATATGTTCAAGAGAGGTTGGAGCCTTATCAATAGTATTTTAAACAAAGTCTATTATGTAGCTCTTTCCTGTCCACCCTGAATGATAAATAACACAGTTTATCAGGGCTTAAACTTTCCTAGAGGTGTTTATCAGTTGAAGGCATTAGCCATTCTCTAAGACAAACAACCCAAGTTTTATCTTTAAATAAGGCTGGGTGATCTAAACAATGTCACAATATCAAATTCATAATCAACTAATATGTGACGATATATTATATACCAAGTATATGTATACATATTACTTCACTTATGTACTTAAGTGAAATAAATATTACTAAAGCCCATTTGCAGATGGGGAAACTAAGGTTCAGAAAAGCAAAATAACTTGTGTAAGCGGACAAAGGATGGAGCTAGGATATACAGACTTGGCTCTTTTTAAGACATCCTGCTTCTTAGCACTATATGATTACTTATATATCCTTACCTAAGCATCTTCTGTTTTGAGGTCTTTCCAAAAGAAACTATTATCTAAGGCTATAAAATATTTATACTTTACTCTCCAAATAAAGTTTAGTTACATGCCTTTTTCCTTGCACTGCTCTAAGGCAAGGCCTTACAAGGAAAATCATTTTGACTGTCCATTTTCACTGCGATGGGTGTGACCAGTATATGTAATGTACGAGTATGAGTTAACAGGATTACGAGAATTACTGAATAATCATATATATCTACTAAAACGTTATATATTGTTTAAGGAAATAAGCTTGAAATCAATTCGGCAACCTCTTTGCTAAACATAATATGGCCAGAATTAAAAAGCTGTGAACAGAAAAACATTCTCATGTCAAGAAAAATATGCAAACTCAATTATCAAATGAAGGAAATGACAGACCCAAAATAATTTAATTTTCCCTAAACATTTTTATCACATGTAGGATTTATAAAAACCTTTCTTCTCTTCGACAGGTAAGTCAGAATCATCCACTATTATCTTCTAGTATTAGTAATACCTCAAATTTCACTTTGAGTCATATCCCTGAACACTAAACAAATCATAGGTCTAATCAAAAGGACCAAGAAAAGGTAAAATAAATTTCAGTGCTATTCATTAAAAGCTCACACAATTTTACAAATCTGCAGAATTATACTCCATTAAGTCATCATATTTCATTAGAACCTCAACTTACATTTTAAAGTACTAATCTGGAAAACCTATACTTGAAATCTTAAAAGATTCACTACTGTACTATATTTGAGCTTGTGTTCAAATATAGGCCCTGTGCTATGCACTTTTGATTACAGTTGATATTTCTAATAAGTTCCATGTAGCATTTTTCAAAAAAACACATAAAATTAACCATAGTCTTACAATATAAAATTTCTCTGAAAATAGCAACTATGTAAAATTCCAGAATAATTTATTCTCAATTCATTTTTCCTTTTATTGTACTTAAGAAAGCTAAAAATGTATTTAAAATACTAATTAACGAAACATAGAAATAAGGAATAGTGCAAAAAAATACAGCAACTACGTAAATATGTTAACAGCCTGGGCAATGGCCACATCACTCAATGTGGGAATGGTACTGTAAATTTAGTGGGTCAAATTGTATAGTTTATTATTTTTGAAAGTTTTTTCCATACCTTATATTAGTAAACAAACAAAAGCCAGATGTGTTAGATTTCACTTATTACAAAGAAAACAGTATCAGATCCATGGAATCACTCAGCCGTTCTCATTTCATTGCCATGCCCATTCTAGAAGATTCTTTTGTGGACTGGGTTTTGGTTTTTAATTATTACTCTCTAGTTTTCCCACAGCATATTTTGCCCCAATCCAGTATCTGCTGAGACTATAATTAAAAAGATGTGTTTGACTCAGGGCATTCTGATGAGGTTGTCACGGGCAGAGAGGGGGATCCACAGGGAGTCAGTGTACAACTCCAAGTCAGCAACTGTCCTAAGATAAAGATCAAAACCGACTATCTTTAAAATTTTAAGTACAAAACTTGTTATAATAAACGTAAATGGTTTTGTTGTTTGTCCTTACGCAGTTACAAGTGAGTTACTCCCACCTTTTTTGGGGAGGAAACAATTCATTTAACAAATGTCTAATGAATATTTCAAATGTTCAAATTAGTAAGTTAGCTAATATACACATCTTATTGAGTAAGACATACACATCTTATTGAGAAAGACATATCAATTTCCTCCCCCAAGGAGGACATCTTGTGTGGGGAGAAAAATAAAAGATAATTACACTAATGTATAATAAATACTACTTAAATGTACATATAAGAGGTGTGTAAAAACTTTTTCCAGGTACGCAGTGAGGAAACCAGATCCCTCTGGCTGGAAAGCAAGGAAACATTTGATCTAACCATTAAAAAATTAACTAGAACTCGCAAAATGTTAATGGCTAAAGCTGGGTGATGTGTAAATGGGAGATTTTTATGCTATTTTTGTATATTTAAATTTTTCCTTAATAAATTTTTTTTTAAAAGTGACAGGGGGAGACAACATTTCATGGCATATGCAAAGGCACTGAGGCCCAGAACAAACTTTGAAATATAAACAAACTATTCTTATTTAAAGGGGTTAGGGGTGAGGGCTGGAATGCAATATGACCTGAGGAAACCTATCTTCACTCTCCTCCCAGCTACATAACTTTAGATTGTTTATGGTTGGAATGCTCATGAAAAATTAGCCATATAGTAAATCTTTCCAAGACCTAAATTATTTCAAATGCTCAAAATGTGTCCTTGTACAGCATTAACCATGGAGGATACTTCCTACAGAATTTTAAGTCCATTTTCAATCATTCAATTAGCATTACATGGTAAATATACCACATAAGAAATTATTGTTTAAAATCATCTAGCTTCAAATTCCTTAATAAATAACAGTGAAAAAAAATTTTAGGAATATCAGAATTTAAAGCAGAGCTCATTCTGAAATTTCATATATTACTTAACCAAGGTATTAAGTGAGGCATGCGTCATTCAAATCTGAAATGCCAAAGGCTAACACTTCTAGGGCTGGTGCATATAACTGGCTCTAGCTTCTCTATGTCCTACTGTACTATTCAATACCATACAATTAATACTTTAGTATACAGTGTTACACTCTCTTTAACACTAGACGGGTTCACTAGACTGGTAGAAGCAGTTGCTGGAAGGCAATGACAGTGTATCAGATACAAAGTCACTTATAGGGTGTCTGGGCCCCACAGGTGGGAGGGCTGCATCTCCAGGTTCCAAATATATACAGAGGCAATCTAAAGAGAATCATCTTGACAAGGTAGTTGGAGAGGGAAGTAACATTCTACTTCACTCACTCCCATATTATTCCCCAGTCTTTGTAAAGAAGCTTCTAACAACAAAATGCAATTTGGACAAATACACTTTGTTAGTATCAGCAAAACCAATGGCCCTTCCCAGTCTTTCATCTGATTAGAATCTGATACTATGATCATCTTCTCCCTCCTTAACGTACTGTAAGTTTTATCTTCGTATCTGTGCTCCCAAGTTCTTTGTAATACCGTAAGTATCTTAAAAGACAGATGCCATGTTCAAGCCAAGAAACACCTGAGAGCCCCTATGTAGCAGGTTAATAAAAATATAAAAGATGAATGACACATGGTCCCTGAGATTTCTTTTTATATGCCCACCACTGCCTTTTCCATCGTAGATGATCAATAATCTCTTAAATTTAAGATTAATTGATCTAAGCAGCTTATAATGTTCTACTAGCCAGAAAAGTCCAAGCAAAGTAAGAACAGCTATGGCTAAAGCATGGGAAATGGGAGATATGCAGAAATGTTTCCACGTCAAGTGCTTCCAGGGGTGGGGGGAAGACTGTTTTAACATCCTCACTCCTTATTCTGGGGAACAAACACACTTAGTAAAGTCTTTCTCCCTGAATTCTGAGTTTTGCTGTTTATAACTCCCTTTTTCCTGCTATTCCTTTCATTTTTATGAGCTGAGCCCAAAGCATACAAAAAAAATCTGCCTTGGAAAGAAAAACAGCCAATTACATTCAGATGGTTGAAATTGGGATGGTGGTTATTTCTTCTTGAGGAGGAGTTAGAAATCCTTTGTTCTGCGACTTGCGGGAAAGATCTGAGAAGAAACAGGAAGACTGGATTTGCAGGCAAGAGTCCCAAGCTACTAGACTCTCATTGCCAGTTAAGTAGGAGGGAGAAGGTCATCTTCTAGGGGAAGAGGAAGGCAGGGTTGTGTAAGAGGCTTGAGGACTCTAGAGATTTCAATTATTCCTTTAGAACGAAGGCAGAGCTAAAAACAAAAGAAATTCAAGACCCATGCCCTTAACAAAATGGATTAGAAATAAAAGAAAGTTAGAAATATAATACTGCTAATTGCCATTAACTGATTGATGTCCAATATTATGAATCAATTAAAATATAGAACGAAAGGGAGTCTTTTCCAGGATATGTGATATACTGATAAGATGATGTTTCTGAATATAAATACAGGAAATATTAAACCTAGAAACAAGCAAATAAGCCTACACATTCAAGTTTTGTTGTTTTTAATGTACACTAATGAAGCATGGCTGTAAAAAACAGGGTGGCTGGGAATAATGCAGAGGTCAGGTAGTCTCCTGGGGGTGGGCCATGAAACACTATCTGAAGATGATTCTCATCTGGTGTTTGTCCAAATGGTTAATGATTTCAAGGCACTGGGTAGGGAAGTAAAGAGAACTGAGAAAGGCAAAAAGAATATGTGATAAAATAAATGTGATAAAGCTCTTCCCTTTTTCACCTAAGTTATCAGAACTGCACAGTAACACTAATGCCACAATTTCCCTCACCGCCACCAAAAAAATTCAGTCATTAGCAAAAGTAGCCAAGTCGACAATATAAGAAGTTTGTCAAAAGTTATCATAACCTAAAACTACCTAAACAGAACCACATATCTAGAAGTCACAAATTAGCTTCAAAGTGTACGGATACTGGAGATAATGGTAGTGAACCGTCGATGAATAACTGCCAATTTGGTTATGACAGAATGACATAGGTCTTGAAATCCAGGGAATGCTAGCGTACGTGGCCAGAAGAAGGGGAAAAAAGGAACGGGTCTGACATGAAAGACGTCTAATGTGCAGGCAGTAGCTGCATCAGGAATAAGCACATCGAGCGTAAATCCTGACAAATGGTATTGCCTCCAAGAGGATGTCTACACTCACAAGAGGGGCCTTCCTGCCTACATCATAAACACATTGTAACAAACAAAGTCCAGGAACCACACAAACTGCGTTGCAAAGTGGACCTTTTGCTTTCCCTTCGGGAAAGATTATGTTTAAACTAGGCTACATTTATCAAGGTCCGTTCCTAATTGTTTCGTTACACAAAAAAAAAAACTCCAGGGAGCAGGAAAGCCGGGGTGGGGGATAAAATCTTTCAGATCACATTAAGTACAAAAAAGAGCCTAAACCTGGTAATTTCCAGAACTCTCCACCAAAACCTAACACCCTCATCCTCCACGCCCGCCCACTACGCCTCAGCTTTCCCAACCCCATTCCCACCTACCCTTTTCTCTTAATTCTTGCCAAGGAACCATCTCCCCATTCCCATCCACCCGCACTTCGAGTCCTGGACAGTCTCCTCCCTCAAAGTTAGAGCACCCTAAAAAGAAGTTCTCCTACGCCTTCCCGCCCCACCCAACACCCCGTTTTCAGTCCCACCCCTGCCAGTGAACACTCCCTTTCAGACTGGGCTCCCTCACCTCCTGCTCATGCGCATTTTCCCTAGGGCCCTACCCTCCTGCCCCGCCGGCCCGCCCTTACCATGTACCAGGTCCCCAAGATAATCGTCCCGGTGCGGACATGGCAACAGCCGCAGCACCGGGTGCTGTAGAACCGGTCGCTGCGGCTCCGCTTGAAAGTCATGGACACCATTGGGAATCTCGCGGGCCTTATTCTTGGCCGGGACCCTCACAAAAGCTTTTCGCCCCGCGGTTGAACTCAGATAGCTCTGTCACTGTGTCCAAAACCAAACGACGAGTCTTCAAGCCCGCCCCGGCCCGAGCCTCAGCCAGCTTCTTGGCACCTGCGCACTAAACGCCGAGTTCCGCTCTCGCGGGACCTCGGTTTCCCTCTTTCTCCACCTTCCCTG
>NW_006434835.1:11240118-11245903 GCF_000325575.1 Pteropus alecto
GGCGGATTCCGCCCCTGATTGGGAAAACTCGGAGATTGACAAGAAGTTATGCCCAATCAAAAGTGCAACTCGCCTCAGTGCCACTGAATCCCCGCCTCTTAAGTGAGGGCAAGGGCTGGCCTAGAGGCCTGGGGTAGTTTGGATTGGGGGTAGTCTGGCAGGTCACCATCCCCCCCAGACGCGAGCGGCAAGAAGACAGGCGTTTAGTGTGAAAAGGGAGAGACGGGATGGGTAGATGACAGAAAGCAGTCACGAAGGACTTTTCTGAGTGACATCTTTGCCACGTACTGCTTCAGAGGTGCCAAGAGCCTGCTGCTGCTCACGTGACCTCTGCGCGCAGCTCGATTATTAGGCTGGCTGGGGCGGTGCCCGCGGGAAAGGAGGCGGGGCTAATTCCCACTCAGGGCCTATCCTCGCTGCTGTGGCGGAAATTGATTTCCTGGAGGGGTAAAAGATTAGGTTTCCTTTGTCTCTCACCCCGAATCCTCCTTGGTGGGAGCAAAGAAATACCGTTCAACCTTGCCAAAGGCAACTAAAAGACAAGAGGATTGAGGAAAATGCAAACAAGACAAAGCGAAAGAACTATTTAGGTGCTGGGTTTTTCCAAGTAATCAGAGTGATTTTTCTAGGGAAAATTTGGAAAACACATCGAAATGGACTGAAAGATTACTGGGTGTCTTCAATGAAAAACCAGCCATAGTCTGGCACACCTTCCGGATATTCTGAGTCTATAAGGACTTTCCATCTTCGTGGAGCTCTCTACAACTCTGTATTGTAGCTAACATGGCAAACTTGTCCATTGAACTTCACATTGAATTTTCCCCCTCCTTAGAAAAAGCCATTTTGCATCTATTTGTAAATTCATTTCCTATTTCCGATTCAATAATTTAAGTGGGTACTTTAAATTCTTTAAACGGTCTAACATGGTACTGGTACCCCCATTAATTAATGAGTAAATAAAACCTTTGACACATTCCTTTTGTATTTGTATGAGATTTATAACTTACTTTTTTAAAAAATATATATTGCCGACTTAAGAAACGTCCAAACTTGTAAAGAATTTTTGTAAGATTTTATTTGAGCCAAACTGGAAACAATTGCTGGGAAGCAAGATTGCAAATGCTCCCAGGAGTAGAGAGTGACAGTTTTACACTTTCTTTTGTGCTTTTGAAATTAAGGAGGGAATGTAAGAAAGATCACACAAAGGTGGGAGAAAGGCCAGGATTGGATTAAAGGCTAGTTAAGACAATGTGTTCTGACAGTGGTTATGTTTATTTCAGAGTTATGGTAACCTAGATGCTCAAAAACAATAGACGGGATTTGCTTAAGGCAAAGAGAAATCTTTTTCTAAAAAAGTTAAATGCCTGGGGAGGGACTGGACTACTCCCAATGACTGGCTCAGTAAGGAATTTATGATCAGATCACCTGTGAGGTTACTTTCCATTGAACCCCTTTTTTGCCCACAATATAGTTTAACTCTTTTGGAAAGTTCCTACACTTTTAGGGAATAGAAAAGCCTTCCTCTCTGCCAAGTATATTCTTCAATGGAGAGACCACAGGGAATTCAGAGTAAAGGTTATTGTATTGGCTGGCTTCAATGAGCACTGCCCGAAATTATATATTGACTTGTTGATTATTTTTCTCACCCACTAAGTGTAAATTCTGGAAAAGTGCAGACTTTGTTTACTTCTGCGACACTGAAAGAATTGTCTGTGGATAATTATCCTAGTTTGGATGATACTTCCAAACTACCTGGTAGGCCATAATTAAGCCAAACTACACTAAAGAATGGAGTGGTGTAGCAGCAGTTTAACTCGTAATGTATTAGGATATTTCTCCACTTATTAGGGAATAGACTATAATAAACTCTCTCCCACCCAATTACTTAGCCCATACTGTGTTCTATGCCCAGATCTAATCATTTTGTTTATTTTAAATCATTTCATCCTTAAAAGAACTCTATAAGGCAGGTACTTCTGTATTATTTAACTCCACAGAGAAGTTAAATCACATGCACAATCTTAGAAGGCCAGTAAGTGTCAGAAATGAGATTAAAAACTACCAGGCAAGTGGTTTCCAAACTTTGCTGCACATTGTAATCACCTGAGAATGTTTAAAAACCGATACCTGGCTACTACCCTCAGACATTCTGATTTAGTTGTTATGGAGTAAAACCTGGTCATCAGAATGTTTTAAAGCTCTTCAGGTGATTTTCATGTGCAGCACTGTTATTCTGTCTTGATATAAAAGTTGGCAGACAAAAATAAATACGATGAAATTAAATAAAAAAATAAAAGAAGAGAGAGATGAGATAGAGGAAAGTTATCTGGCTTCTCTGAAAGCCCAAGTCAATCCATATTCTAAATCAGGTATATTTAATATGGCATCAAATCAGCTCTTAAGGTTGGCTTTCCCTGTACTAACACTTTCCCAGGAAAGAGACCAGAGGATTGTGGCTAAGGAGAAAATATATGATTGTGGAGTTTTGTCTGGATAATGTTTATCTAACATGCACACCATTTTTTGAAGAAAATAATTTAAGGTACTATTAGGAAACAGTTTGTCTTTTTGTTGGGGGACAGTCTGAAGCTCTTCAAGTAGCGTAGTTTAACCTACTTTTCTCTTTTAAATAATGGCTTAGTCTCACATTAGTTTAGCAAATTTTTATTGAGGATCTACTATATACCATGTGATGGGGATACCAAAATGAACAAGACAGACTTATGTCATCCCTTGTAGTTTGTATAGCCTAGAGGAGAAAAACTAATAAGCCGTTATGGTAAAGATGATAGATGCTATCACCGGGTAATAAAGTGTGTTATGGGAACACAGAACAAGAATACCTAACCTATCGGAATAGGATTCCTGAAGGAAGTGACACCTAAGCTGATAGAAGGAAACTAGGCTGGTGACAGAGAAAGGGTAAGCTGAGGCAGAGGGAATAATATGGAAAAAGTGTAGTAGAGAGGGAGGGGGCACGGTAGGGGGTGTTTGTGTGGCAGAAATGGTGCCTGCCCTGCTGGGGACTACATTTCCCAGCATCCCTTCTCCAGCATCCCTTATATCAGGGTGGCTGGAGGAATAATCATTACTAATTAAATGTGGGCAGAAATGACAGGTATCACAACTGGGTCAGGGTTTTCAAGATTTCAGAACTGAAATATCTGCTTTTTGCACAGAGCACCATTTTTATTTGAACAGCTGATCGGCAAATATTAATATTCAGGCATGCGTATTTGGTGTTCGGTTTCTTGAAAACAAATGAAGTAGGCCTATCCTAACTGGAATATTTGTTGCCAATGATAAAATTAGAGCTTTCAAAGAAAAAAAACTAGAGAAAAATTGTATCCACCACCGTGAGCTTGATAGTAATAGAGGGTTTTTTTGATGAGAATGGAAATGAAATAAACTGATATTTTTTATGTTGCATAATATTGTCAACATTTGAATAGCTGTATAACTCTGTGAACCAACATTTCCAAGGTAACCAATGCATACTGTTACAAATCATGCACAGTAAAAGAGCCAGTCAAAATACAAAGTAGACCAATAATTTTTAATGTAATAGTATGAAAAGCTCATTGATGTTTTCATTTTCTACATTGTAACTGACCTTTAAGGAATTACCACTTGCTAAATTTTAGAGTAAAATCGAATAGCCACAAGTATCTAAAAGGGCTATTAAAATTCTCCTTTATCCAACTACACGTCGCTGTGTGACTAAATTCTCTCTGTATATTTCAACCAAAGAACACATTACAACAGACTGCAGAAGTAGATGTGGGAATCCAGCTACTTCTGTCCAGCCAAACATTAAAGAGATTTTCAAAACAAAACAATGCCACTCTTCTCACTTTCTTAAATTTTATAAAATACCATTATTTTTCATAAAATTATGTTGTCTATGTTAATATGTAATGGATTTATTATTGTTAGTTTAAAATCAGTTTATAAATATTTTTAAATTATGTCCATTTTAATTTCTAATATGATAACTATCAATAGCTATAACCCAGATAAACAAAAGCTCTTTGATATCCTCTATAATTTTTAAGAGTGTAAAGGGTTCTAAGACTGAAAAATTTGAGAACCACTAAACTAAGCCTTCTAACCACCACAATGGACAATGGTTACTGATATTTGAAATGGAGACTTGGGGGTACCAAGAGCTGCTATCACCAAATTTTTTCAACAGAAGAGGAAAGTGGATTTAGGATTTTCAAAATTCTTAATATTGTGGGTTTATAGAATTCTCACATTAACTTCAGTTTGGATTATTGGCTAATCAATGTTTGCTTCAGACAAAAAGCTTCTTGTCTGTTTCTTTACCTGTAAAATGGAAATAAGATTTGCTTCCTAATGAAGCTTTAATTTCTTGACTCTGATGAAAGCGGAAGGCAATCATGCCTTGAAATATTTCTGCCATAATTTAATTATTCATCTCCAGTCCCTGAAGGTATTTCTTGTCTGCTAATACTGGTAATTATCTCCTTCAGTCAAATTAAATACGTAGTTTTTATTTTTAATGGCTCCAAGGTATTGGGAGGAGTAATTGGTGTCGCCCAAGTACCCTGAAGATAAAAAGCACTACATAATTATCACCATGGGAAAATTACTTTCCATGCACTTGGCTGAAATCACTACTTGAGCTGTGGAATTAAATTTTAACCTTAAGGACTTCTGGTATGAACGTGGTGACATAGGTTTAGCATCTTTCTGTTTCTTTTCCTTTAAATCATACAAAAGCATCAAGATAAAAGACAAATCAGTGAACCTGATATTTAGCAAAACTGGGAGCAGATATCCACAGCCTTCAAAACATGAATCAGGGCTGCTAAGAGCAGCTGAGATTAGACAAAAGCCATAAAGAGGGAAATGAGGAAGAGGTATGAGGCCCAAGTGGCAGCAGACTCTAAAAAGCATCAGCAAACATAGGCTTCTGAAGGTGAGGGACTCACCTTGAAGGGAAGGTGTGTGTCTTCTCATGTCAATAAACTTCAGGACTGTAGACAGTGACCTCTTGGAACCTGATCTGTTTTAAAGTAGCCAAGGAAGTGGTCTACACAAATAATCCAGCGGAGAAGCCATAGGCTTTAGTGTACTAGGGCTCCCAGCTAGGTACCACAAACTGGGCTCCCAGCTAGGTACCACAAACTGGGCTACCTAGGAAGTAGTCTGCTGCTGCAACAGCAGAAGAGAGCCTTTGGGCAGTAAAACCTGAAGGATTGCCCTTTGCCTCTCCCCACAAGTTGCATTATTGTGTTTTAAAGTAACCTGAAGTAATTCCTCTCTGTGTGGTATGTCATCAAGTGGATACACAGCTATGATTATTAGATTTTTTTCTTCAAATTTTAAGGACTGCTTTTTCATTCTAATTAAGTAAAACTGGCATGTTTCCAAAGTCAAATCTACAAACCAAATATATTCATAGGTGTCCAGCTTTTGTACACTGTCCCTTCACTTCTCCCTATTTTTAATTCAAAAAGAATTTTAATCCAAGCACATACGTACTTATGTTCTTAACACCTCATTTATTAGATAAAGAGTTGCTTACTGAACCCTTCTCCATCTTGCTTTTTTTTCTGTTAACAGTATATGCCAGAGATCACACCCTGATAGTAAATAGAAACATTGCTTGTTCTTTTTTACAGCTGCATAGTAGTCCAGAGTGTGGATGTGCCACGGCTGATTCAACCAGCCTGTTATCGACGGATTTTTAGATTTGTTTCTAGTTTTTTTGCTATTACAAATAGAGCCACAATGAATACCCTTGCAGATATATATA
>NW_006434835.1:11245925-11277283 GCF_000325575.1 Pteropus alecto
TTTGCAAGTATATCTTAAGGCTTCCCCTTCAATATTATCACCAAGTTTTGAAAAATGTGGCCCCATGCCTTCTCCTGGCTCTGTTTCTGCCCTCCATTGGACCCTCGGCTTCCTCAGCCCCTAGCGCCCTGTTCTGTTCAGTTTGGACACTACCCCAGAGTTCTCTTTAATGTGGAGCTTTGTCTTGCAAGGGATCTTGGGATGATTGGTTTTGGGAGTTCATAGGGCCCAGGTTGTACTAGCATCTTTCAACCTTACTGGCCGCTTTCCCACAAATTGGGGCCTGCAAAGCACCTTCCCAGTTTGGATGCTGTCCTCAGGGTATCCTGCTGAGCTTCCTGTGAGTATCTGTTAGCAAGTGGGGGCTCTCCAGCTTGCAGGGCCCTTAGCAGTCCCTTCCCCTCCCTCTGCATTCCCCCCCCCACCCCCACTCCCCAGTAACCAATACCATGCAAATCTTATTGTTCTCAGTGATTTGTCCCACCTGCCGGCATTTTGGAGTCCATGGGAACATCTTGCATCTAGTTTCGTTGATGATGTCGTCAGTCAGTTCTTTGGCTATACTCACAATTTCACTCTTAATTAGAAAAAATGCAAGTTAAAACTCAACCAAGGATATATAAGAAGCCTTTGTATATTCTCACAAATTTTGTCAATTGTAAACTATATCAAATTTAAAAGTTACCAGCCCCTCAAAAATTAAACTGAAATCCATTTTGACTTAACAACTTGGCAAAAATCCAAAAGTTTGGTAATGCATACTCTCAACAAGGCTGTGGGAAAACAGTCCCTCTCATACACCACTAGGGGAACTTAAGCCTCTGTGGAAGGCAATTTGACAAAGTATGTCAAAGTTCAAATGTATTCACACCTTGTGGCCCAGCAATCCAACTTCTGGGAATTTATAGCACAGATGCATTTTCACATGTGTGCAATGAACAATGTTATTCATCAGAGTGGTGTCAGTAATAGCAAAAGTTTGGAGACCATCCAAACTGGTTTAGGTTGTCATCGATAAACATTGGTCTCATAAACAGTGCTTCATTCTTTTAATGAGATAATAAAAGAAGTTCTCTGTATAAAGAAGCAGTAAGATCCCTAAGATATCAGAAAAATGTACAGAACAATGTATCATACCATTTTGTAAACAAAAAAAAATAAGGGGGAATAAAGTATACATTTGTGTTTATGTATATTTGCATAAACATATTCTACAAAAAATATACAAAAGTAATAACTAATAATCTGGGAAGGGATGGAGCATAGGGTACTAGGAGTATTGAGGAACGAGGGTGGGAGAAAGCCTTTTCACTGAGTACTTTTATAGTGTTTTGATGGTTGAACCATGTGAATGCATTACCTAATCAAAATTGTGAAAACACAAGAAGTTTGGAAGCTTATTTCATCAATGTATTTGTTAACATCTGATTTTAGGTGTTTCTTTAGAAGAAGAGCAAGCAACTGGGTACAATCTGGCTGATTCGAAGTCCATCTGAGAAGCAGATGTAATAATGTCATAAAGCTCAGCATTACAGAACATGTATCGTCCAAGCAGGATCAGACTCTTCCCAGCTGCACTAGCGCCCTCTCATGAAGTCGGAGCGGGCAGCCGGGAGACCATCTGGAGAAGCTGGGCTGAGACTATTCATCCGCATGCGCATCATGTTCTTCCAGGCCCTTACGGCGTTGAGTCCACCGGTTGGAGTGGATTGGACTACATACTGAGGGAACCAGAGTCCAGCCAGACCAAAGTATGTCTTTGGAGGGCCAAAGAAGTGGAACTATTTTCAGAGAAGCTTTCCGACAGAATTGTGCCTTTTCCTTCATCGTCCTTACTTTCCCGTGTCAATCTCACCGTGAGCCTGGTGATGGGAGGTGGACACGAACGGGTCCCTCTGGGCAACTCCGCCGTCCTGCCTCCGCCGATTCCTGTGCCTCTCTCGACTGCCGGCCGCTGCGTGGGGCCTGATCTGGTCTTACGGTCCCCGTTATTATATCATTGCGATGAAAACAACACCTTTTGTCTCAAAACTGTTTCAAATGTAATTTTTTAATCAGGAAATATATTCGCATGGTTCAAAATGAAAACAAATTGTCTTCGGCCTGTCCTCAGAGGATAAGATTTCGAGCCTCCCACCCCCTCCCCCGCCACCTCACCCCCAGCGTCTCCTGGAGGGGCCTCTTCCCAGTGTGATCCAGAGCAGAGAGCTGATGGGGTAATGGTCTGCCTTTCTGGAGACCCTGATTCTATTGGTACAGCTATCCTGAGCAAACAATTCATGCCAAGGTAACATCGGCTTAAGCATCCCCACCTCCACATTGGTGTTTCAGAAAAGGGACTGGGAGGGTGCCAAATTTGCTGAAATTAGGCTCTCATGGTAAACGTTTTTAGGTAAAACTTCCCCTCTGGAAAGGCATTCGGGGAAGTACTTGGGAAGGCTAGAGAAATGGGAAATGGCAAGTGGCCTCAGTAACGTGGTTGACAGAGCTGCCTGGGTCACCCCTGTGGGTGGGTACTCTCCAAGAGGCCAGGGGAGTAGACTGAAGCCTGGCTGGCTGTGACAGAGTGATGCTGTGGACGCTCACAAGGAAATCCATATGGATGTGGAACATGGCTCGTCGGTGGACCACCCTGGTCAGGCTGGTGCCCCCCTTTATCCAGTGCTTCACCAGGCTGTCACCAGGCCTCCTACCCTCTGTCATTGGCAAAAGGCCCAGCCAGTGACTGCCAACAAGAGAAAACAAGAGGAGGGCTGTGGGCATCGAATGGCCACCTTCCCCGACCGGCCCTGCCCTCCGGGATGTTCCCCTCCTCTGAGTTCTCCGGCCCTGACTGCCCTGGCCAGGGCTGCCGCGATGCACAAGGGCAGAGGGCGCCATTCACGCGCCCTTCCCCATGCACACCTGGGCTGGTTTTCCTCTGTATCTGCGTGTGAGTTTGTCTCACTACCCAGCTAGACAGCCCCTGGTGGGCCGGGACGTGTTTATAAATCTTTGAATATGCCACACCACTTAGCGCTAAGCCCAGCTTGATAAATATTTGCTGATAGATGGGCAATCTAGAAACGGGGTCATCAACCCAGAATCACAGATAAAGGGACTATTTAGTCTGGTAAGAGCAGCGATGTTAGAGCTCTGTAAACCTGACTCTGCCTGGCTTTGGCACCTGGTGCTTACATTAGTCATTCAGAAAGGTGCCCTTTGTGACCCGGGGTGTCTCTGAGCAGCAGTGTGACGTGACCCATGGTGGCTTTCCATCCCAGCAACCGGTGTCAGTTTCCTCCCCCCTGAAAGATAGAACGTATTTGTTCTATCAAATACGTTGTCATGGCTTTTTTACGTGTCAACTTGTTTTCACTTGTTCTATCAAATATTATCTAGGTGTTGCAGTGAAGATGTTTTATAGATGTGATCGAAAGGGTTCAGTTTTAAGCTGGGATTTCACAAGCCACAGGGAGAGCTGACGCACTCTGCAAAGCCTGGAGTGGGCTCAGGTTAGTCACGGCTATAACCACTGTTTACGCAGCCTCGGAGCGGGCCAAGGCTCACATTTCTCCCAGAGGCCCACGCTAGTGCTCTATGTGATTCTTTTGAAGCATGAGACCTCAAAACCGTACTTGAATACTTCTCTTCTAGTGTAAGAGTTTGAGCCGCTACCTTATTGGGCCCTCTTAAGCCTGCCTACCTTCCTTCTGGCCACTAACTCACAGCAAAGTACTTAAAGGTACTTCTACAGTGTTGTATGTATGCTGGGCTGCCCTGCTGGAATCAATTGAAATAAGTGATTTCAATGGGGGGAGAAAAGGACGAAAACAGAGACACCGGCTTGAGAACTAGAGGACTGGAGTTGCGAGTCAATGGCTCCCTAGACAGCCTTGAGCTGATTAGTTCTCTGTGCTCCCTGTTGCCATTGTAAGGTGCCTGAGAGGAACGAGAGAAGGGTGGCTCCTGTCCTGAGCCATGTGTCCCCACCAGGGATGAAAACTCTAGAGGGCAGAGTAGGAGTGGCTTGCCAGAGCCACCAGCCCCTTCCTGGTGCCCTTGGATTGAATGGCTGAGATAAGAACACAGGACAGAGGAGCCCTCGATTCTTTTTCTGTGTTTCTTTAGGGCAGAGACTAAGTTCGAAATTCTTCTCATGCCACTGTCCCCCAGTCCTCTGGTTCCTAAACTAATTATCTAGATTCATGAATTGGTTCTTCTTTTTCAAAAACACCAAACTCCAAATACCCAAAGGTGAGAGGAGCAGCCTTAGTGTCTCCAGCTCCCTGGAAGGGCGGGAGGGCTGGGGGACCCAGCACTGTCTCAGGAGGCCTGGGCCTGGCTCTGTTCCAGTTCTACCCTTAAGTCACAGAGTGACCTTGAGGAAGCTCCTTCCCCTCTTACGGCCTCAGTTCCCCTGTGCAATCAGGGAGTGGACTTTGAGAGCCCTAGCTCTGAGCTTCGAGGATCCACTTGCCTTTCCTTCTTCATCAGGCCTTTTTCCTTCCTTCCTCCTCCTCAGTCTTCTAATTGCTTTCCCCATTCTTGCAGATAGGAGCCCTCGATTCTTTTTCTGGCTGGTGTTGGCTAATTTCATGATCGGGGTCCCTAAAGTCTTGCCCATCTCTGATACTCTGGTCGTCCCCAAAGCCTGTGGTGCAAAAAACCACATGGTACCCAGCTGGGTAGTGCCGGATAACCTGGGCTGGGGCCCTTCCATTCACCCATCACAGGGGGACTCATCTATCAGATGCCCCAGCTGCCACTCACCTACTGGTTACCAGACTTCTCAGGAGGACTCCGTGAAAATGGCTCAGTCTGAGGCCAACAGGTAAAATACGTTGTCATGGCTTTTTTACGTGTCAACTTGTTTTCACTTGTTCTATCAAATATTATCTAGGTGTTGCAGTGAAGATATTTTATAGATGTGATCGAAATCCATAATCAGTTGACTTGAAGTAAAATAGATGATCGTAATCTGGGTGAAAAGCCTTAAAAGCAGAACTGAGGCTTCCCTGAACAAGAAGAAATTCTACCTGTGGACAGTATCTTCCGTCCATGTCCCTGAGTCCCTTCCTGGTGGCCTTCTCTATAGATTTCAGGTTTGCTCAGCCAGCCCCCACAGTCACAGAAGCCAATTCCTTGCAATACATCTCTTAATATCTACTTCCTGCTCATTCTATTTCTCTGGTGATCCTGACCAATACATTGTTCTGTGCCATCTCTAGTCTGATGCGTAGTCTCCAGGTTATTTCTGAAAAATATGAAACAGGGCTCCCTAATTTTCTGGTCCAGGCCCTCATGATTTTGACAATGTGTGTCAAACATTTCTGACCTGGGCAGAATAAATTTGTCCCAACTCTCAGCCACATTCTGGCCAGGCAAAATGAGACTCTTGAACTCTTTTGTCTTTGCTGGTTTTTAAATACCTCACAAGTACCTGATCTTAGGATTCTTTGTATATATATAAATTTATTTTTTTTTTTACCCGATGTTACTTTTAATGATAGGATCTTCTGAATACATCTTCCTGAGAATGGACTATTTCTCCACCCTCATCTTATACCTAAAATGAAGACAAATAGCCAAGCGTGACTAAGTGTGTGAGTCTCCAGAGAACTCCAGGATCCTAAGTCTGTGAGCTAAGGCAATCCTATGAATGAGAGTCTACGGAATCAAGGGCTGGAAAGGCATCGTGGGCAAGTGAAACCAACTAACCCAGAGCCCTCTGCCTTTTTGTTTTCAAGAGCCGAGCTTTTAAACATCTCTCTCTCTCTCCATCCTGCAAATATAAACTTGCCAAACACCTGGACTATAATTTTAAAAATTAATAAACAGCGCAGATTCCATTCATGTCTGTCCCTGCTGGGTGAGCAAGGGGTGGGCAGGATGTGTTGACCTTTTTTGTACAATTCATAAAGTGGAGAATATTGTCCTTTGAAGTCCAAGAGAAACATAATGAGCCCAGAAGATCCTTCTTTCAGGGGTTGGGGTGCTGGGATGGGGAGCGAGGGGGTCCCTTTCACCAACAATGGATGTCAGTGGGAAGTTTGCCAGAGCCTTCAGCTTTCAAACAATCCCAGGCCGTGGGGTTCAGGGCTTGCTAAACTGCAGTGAGCATGAGACTTTGAAGAAGCTCCTAGTCCTCTCTGGTACGCAGCCTCAAAGGAGAGCTGGACCAGCTAGTGTCAAACACCATCAGCCCTTCCTGCCACGTGGGGCTCTTTCTCCTCTCTTCACTCGGTGCATCCATTTTCTTCTTGCTTCTGGCCTGTGTTGACATTCAGGAGGGACCGGCTGCTTCGTAACAGGAGCTTCTGATTGCTCATCCAGCCCTCTATCTGGGGCAGCTGCCGAGAATCTGTCTGGGCCTGGCACGAGGGCATCTGCACAGACTGCCAAGCAGCAAGGGCTGCCCCGGCCTCTCAGCTGGCCTCTTGCAGGCTGCAATGTGGCACTGACTCATCTTTCTCCTCCCAGAGCTTGTGGCCTAGCAAGCAGAGCTCAGCTCAGAGCAGGGAAGGGCACCAGCCCATTGGACATCCTCAGGCTTCCACCCGCAAGGTGGCAGCGAGCTCTTGCTCTGGAGACTTTTGAAGCTGGACTCAGCTTAGCCTGCTCCGCAGGTCACAGTGGCCGCAGCTGGTGCATCTGGGGATCTGACAGTTCAGTAAAGTGTGGCTTAACCAGCCTTTTGGGGATGAGGCTGAAGAGCAGGGTGAGGGGTAGGGGGCACCTCACAGTATAAATTTGTAACTAACTGGGGAGATACTTTTCAAAAATACCCCTTTTCCCTTTTGCCTTTCTGAGTATCTGATATTCTCTAGTCTTCCCGAGGCATTCATTTACATGGAGATTAAGATCGTTTTACGAGGAATACAGAAAGAAAACTTAATATTCACCTTTTGACATTCAAAATAAGATTCTTATAGCTTTGTTGTTATACAATTGAAATACAATAACTGCACATATTCAAAGTATCCAATTTGATGACTGTCGACATATGTATACATCTGGGAAACAGACATCATGGTCAAGACAGAAAACATATTCCTCACTCTAAAAATTTCTTTGCTCCCTCACTTGGTTCCCAGGCAACCACTAATTTGTTTTCTGTCATAGATTAATTTGTACTTTCTAGAATTTTACAGACATAAATTCATACAGTATTTACACGTGTTCTGTCTGGTTTCTTTCCCTCTGTGTAATTAATTTGGGGACTCATCCTTGGTGTTGCATGAGTCAGTATGTCTTTCTTTTTTATTGCTGAGTAATATTCGATTGTATAAATATCCTACAACATGTTTACTTACCCATTGATGGACATTTCATTGTTTCTAGTTTGGAGCTAATACAAATAAAGCTGCTATGAACGTTTATGTACAAGTCTTTGTGTGAATATATGCCGGCATTTTCTCCCGGAAAAATTCCTAGGAATGGAATGGCTGGATCATATCAATCAGTGTATTTTTATCTGTTAAAAAACTGTCAAACAGGTTTACAAAATAGTTGTAATATTTTATACTCCCACCAGCAGGATATGAGAGTTCCAGTTGTTTCACATCCTTGCCAACACTTAAGATAGCCAGTCTTTATAATGTTTACCATTTTAGTGGGTATATAGGGATGTTCATTATGCTTGCAAGTTACTCTTCTATAAGACATTCAAAATAAGATTTGTAGCAAGACATCACCTAAGCTAGCCTGGCTATTGTTTGGGATGAGGATTTTCTAAATTCCTTTATATAAGAAGCAAAATAACATAGTGGTTAAAACATGAGCATGGCATGTGCATAATGACACATACAAGAGCATTCCTTGCAGCATCGTTTATAATAATAGCAGAAAATCAAAAGCCTAAGTGTCCATTAGTAGAAGCCTGGTCAGACAGATTATAGTATTACATTAATCAGATTCTCCAGAGAAACAGAACCATGGAATGTGTATTTATATAGAAAGAGACTTATTTTAAGGACTTGGCTCATGTGATTGTGGATTTTAGTGAGTCCAAAATTTGATGAGGAAGGCCAGCAGGCTGGAGACTCGAGGAAGGATTGCAGTTCAAGTTCAAAAGCAGTCCGATGGTAGAATTCCCTTTCGCCCCCGCAGAGGTCAGCTTTTCATTTTATTCGACTGATTGAATGAGACCCATTCACTTTATGGAAGTCTTATTCAAAGTCCGCCAATTTAAATGTAAATTTCATCCCAAAAATACCCTCGCAGAAACATCCAGAATAACATTTGATCAACGATCTGGAGAGCCAATGGCTCAGCCATGTTGACAGATAAAATTAGCTATCACAGCTATAAATGGGATAGTATACAGCCATTAAAAAGGAAAAGCCACTCTCTATGTACTAAAACAAAAGTTTCAAAGATACCTTATTAAATGAAAAAAATCCAGATACATATAGTGTATAAAATACGCTACCGTAATAAAAAAAAATTTTTAATATATGTGGTTATGATGATAGACGCATAGTATATATCTTAAAGGATGTTAAAGATATTGGTATAAGGTAGAAGAAGAAGGATGCCTCTGAAGAAAATAACTAAGTAATCGAGGAATAGGGAAGAAAGAAGACTTATTTTATTTCGCTCTATGTCATTTTGTAATTTCGAAGTTTTAGGTCATGTGCAGAAACGGCCTTGGCTTTAAACCCCAGCTCCACCAGTGAGAGGGCAGTCTCAGCCTTCCCGCTTGAGGGCTGCAGGCACGAGGGGTGGCCATTTGAGAGCAGATGCAGTGGCAAGGCGAGATGGGCAGGGAAGCAAGGCAGAGTGTGCCCAGCGTGGACAAGGTCCAAGAGTGCAGTTCTCCTTTTTATTGCGTGGTGGATGGTCCAGGCCGGGGACTGGAGAAGACAAGGCTGGAGCTTGGGGACACCTGTGAGAGCCAGGGTGAGGCTGAGCAGGCCAAAGAGTGCCGCAGCTCCGCCACACAGTGCTTTTTGTTTGTGGTGGTCTGGCTGCTCACTTCTTGGTCTAAGGATGCGAAAGATGACATAGGTAGGTCCCACAGGCCTTTAACCCCATCCCGAAGAAATCTCTTTTTGGTTACAGACCAGACTCTGCTCTGATACTTTGGGTTCACGACGCTGTGTAAAGAGATCCCCCCTCCTCAATGGGGCCTGAAGAGGAATCCCTGCATGGGTTAGACAGGTAAACTCTGTGCTTTGCCAGCTCTTTAAGATTCTGACTTTGCAATGATAAGGCTTTGCTTAAAAAAAAAAAAAAAAGGCAGCATATGTTTAAAATTCATGATCAACATATGGCAGTAGTTAATAGGGTACTTTCATTTGCCTCGTAATTCCAAATTCCTCCAACCCTCTCTCCTTTTTCCCATGCTCCCACTGCCCTCTTCCCCACCTCCCACTCCCCCTAACCTCCCCCCAAACTCTAGGCTGACTTGATTCCCTACTTCCCCATCTCACCACTCATTCCTTTGTCAGATGTGTTCACTGTCCACTATAATAAAGATAAATGTCTCCCTTCAGGGAAATTTTGAGCAGGTTTGCTTTTAGTCCATGACAAAAACTGGGGCTTCCTAAGCTTGGGATTCCTCAGCTGTGAAACAAACCCACTGCATCTCCAGCATCCGCCTGGACCCCTCCATATCATTCTTGTGGGTTTGGAGGGACAAGAAGAAACAGCACAACCATGAAGTTCCTGTGACCTGCTGTGCTGTGAGCAATAAAATCCTTTGCCTGGGATCCAGGATTCTCATGTCTTCTGGCAGCACCCATGAAACTGCAGCAGGCTAAGTTCCTAGGTTGCAAGTAGGATAAAATATTAGCTCTTTCACAGTGCTTGATATGTAGAAACTTGCACCCAACAGTAGACAAGACTCCATCTTCTCAAGCAATATATTGGACATGTACAAATTACCTAGCGCAGTGCCTGCCACATGAAAGACATTCATTCAGTAAATGTTAGTTCTCACTTCTCTCCAGCGCTCCTGCCCCTCTTCCTTCCTTGAGTAGCCACAGGGGAGAAATGAACCAGGTCAGCAGAAATCATAAACAAATGGGAAATGGCTCTGTCCATCCCCAGCATGAAATGAGAGCACAGGAAGCTATAGTGATGAGGGACAACCTCTCCTGTGTTGGCCCTATGACTTCATTATTTGATTTGAGGCACGACCATCCTCAGAAAGCAAATATTGTATACTTATATTCAAATGTCCAGACGCTTTTCTAAGGTCTTATGGAAATCAATATTATCAACCATTTTCTTATAACTCAAATCAGCAATAATCTGACTTAGTAAACCATTATAAACTCATGTTTTAAGGACCTTCTGAGAATGACATTTCTTCATCTTCCCTCTTTCTAGACCTACAAAAGCTTAATTAATTTTGGATAGGCTTTTTTTTGCTTCTGAAACTGGCTTCTTTTGTTTCTGTAGCAACTTTTACCACCTACACACCCAGACAGGGAAGAATCACATGTGCATTAGGTCTCAATCCTATACCTGAAAACTTATTCATAATCGACTAGAACGGGTTCTCCTGAAGTACAAAAGTCTAGGTGTCTGCAAGAAAACTCAAGGTCCGACCCCTACTCTGAAACCACACTTCAGGAAGGAGGTGGGTCGAGTGGACCAGGCTTTGAACATATGGAGGCAGGGCTGTTGCGCCCTCCGTTAGCCACCTGCTCTACTCCTTTCCAAATCATCCCAGCTCTGAGTGTAACTGGGCCTTTTGAGACAGTCATGCTCTTCACCACATTTGCCTTGTGACCCGTCTCAGCTGTCACCGTAGCCCTTCAAATCACTTATCTACCACCAAGGCACTGGTGTGCTGGTGGATCTCACTGAAGATTTCGCGGGGAAGAGGAGATGTTATTTTGCACTCACTCGTCTATGCTTTTCCCCAGAGTTCTCCCTAGAACAGCTCCTCCTAACGTCTCCTTCTCTGCCTCCCAAATCTCCTCTTTTTCCCAAACAGCTCCAGCGCCCTGCCCCAAATCTCCTCTCTCCGAATCTGAATCTGGGGCTGCCTGTGTATCCCACTCAGCGAATCCAAAGCCAAGGCAAACGGTCCATCAGCTGTTCCGTCAAACGCCTTCCTGCAGGGCCACCCCTCCCTTCTAGCCATGCAGCTTCTGGTTCGCAACACAAGAAATCACTTAGCTGAACTCCTGTCTTTACCAAGATTCCTCCTGGGGGCGTGCTCTCCAACTTTAGGGCTTTACTGCATCCCTGAGCGCATTTGGTTCTTCTTGCAAATTAGGAGACTGAAGGACAGAGAACTGAGTGAGGGTTAGCCCGCTACGAGCTGTGAAGCCTGGATTTTAGCCGAGTTCTCCTGTCCTGGGGTGAAGTGTGTCTTCCACTTATTAATCTCTGCAAAGGAGATGCCTGTAAAGTGGGCAAGTTTTCCAATCATCGAAAATCCTGAGAAGTTTCTAGTTCCCACCGGTTTTCAGGAAAGGCAAATAAAATGGACAAGGTCGATTTCTTGGTCTTGATCCCCGGGCAAATTAAATTTAAGGCATGTTTGGTAATATATACTCAGCGACAACCTAGAAAATGTTGGTTTGCCTGATCCAACCTATCCGTGGTTTAGTTTTTTCAGTCTAAAGAGTGGAAGCTATTCATTCCCTCATCCTTTTATTTGACTGGTATCAAGCCATGAATAAGACGAGGTCATCCTCAAAGAGCTCCCAGTCTTGTCGGGGATGGCCATGGGCGGGAGGATGGGGATTGGCAGGTAAACCACTAACTAACAAAATGTGATCTGTCCCCAGACACCAAGGGAGCGCAATCCGTAATTAATTCTGCTGAGAGAAGGAGATTTCACAGAAGAGGTGACATTTGAGAACTGAGCTGGGTTTGGAATAGTGTCAGGTAGAAAGTGATGAGCAAAGTCTCAGCTTCCAGTTTGCAGGGCCCCAATGTGTAAAAGTTCCTTTAGTTGTTCTGGAGTCTGGTTCACCCCAGCCTCTGCCACGTGGGACCCAGATTTGACCCCAGTGCTATTCTAGTCATATTTTGGAGGTAGCAGTGGTGGTAAAGGTGGCACCACATCTTCCCAAGGCCCTAGGATCAGTCCGGTGGGTCTGTTTCCTAGAAAAGTTGCAATGATTTTGCCAAAGCATCCAGTGACTGAGGGTCTTGGAATTAGAGCCAGTGTGATCCCTGTGTATGGACAGGCTCAGACAGAGAACGAAACCGGCAAATCTTCTCAGATCATCAGACCTCTACAAACCACCCTAAGAGGCGGGAGAGAGGAATTTGATGCAAGGCATCAACATTGCCCAAGAGCTGAGACCCAGTCTTCAGCCTGGGGCTTTCCCGGAACTGTTATAGGGGCCCTGGCACGTCCAGTGTGTTCGATGAGGAGTGAGGAACAACCTGAGGCTGTTCCACCCTGGTCCAGCCCTTTCAGTTAACCAAAAAGAGTTAAAGGACTGGACCAGGGTGGAAGTGTAGACAGAGTTAAGAGAATCAAAGGGATGTCAAAGCACTTCCAGGACAGCATCAGAGGAAAAGTGAAGGGACCAGGGGAAGGAATGGTATTACCTACAAGGAAGGGTGTGTGTGTGTGTGTGTGTGTGTGTGGTGTGTGTGTGTGTGTGTGTGTGTGTGTGTGTGAGAGAGAGAGAGAGAGAGAGAGAGAGAGAGAGACAGAGAGAGAGAGAGAGAGAGAGACAGAGAATTCCTAGTTCTTAACTCTCCTCTTGTCCTGCCATCTTCTGCTCATGCTTCCCATTGACCAAACCCAAGTGGAAGCCAAAGAGCATGACATGCAGGTGACACAGTTTATGTTTGTCAGCCTTCCAGGGCAGATCAGAGCAGAGAAGGAGGGGCAGATGGGTTCTAACCAGCACTCCCAAAGCAAGAGAATGGGGAGCATTGGGAAGAGAAGCCACAGTTGAGTGACAGAGCTCACAGATTGGCGGAGGGACAGAGATCTAGCACATGATCTCTGAGGTCCTCTCTAAAACAAGCCTAGATGCTGTGTGAGGGTCCTGCCTCCCTTTTAAGAAGGATGAAGCATGTCTTTCAAAGATCACGCCAGACACCTGAATGGGTCAAGGATGACAAATGTCAGTGAGAGGCTGGAGTGTGGGGCTGTTTCAGCCACGATCAGCAGGACCCTCTCCAGCTCTGCAGCAGGTACATAGCCACACACAGCTGTCCTTGTCCTCAGAGCTGTGGCCACCTGAAATACACCCTGAGCCCAGGTCCTCTGGCCCTGACATGTGGCCATAGAGAGACAGATTATTGCTAAAACAACTGAATAGAGAGAACTCAGAAGATTACCAGGTCATGACTCATGTCTACTTTATAACAGATGTAAAGTACACCATCCTGGATGTTGGTCTCAAACTTGTCCTCAAATCACCCTTGGTTCCCTCCGTGGCCTATTGACTGCATAATTCTTGACTGTATTTAAATACTTTCTCCATATGCCACAGTGTCCACAGTAGGTCTCCATCACAGCTAGGACTTGCAGAAAACACAGCTTCATAATTTTTATACAAGGGAGATTCAATCTTCCTAACAAAATACCATCCTCTAAGCAGAAAGAAATGCAAACCTCCTTTCATCCATTCCAAATATTTCATCTGATGCCTTCACTTAAATTATTCATCCAGGCGATGCCATTCAGGCAGCTTAGTCTCAGCTTTCCATCCCCTTGTCTGCCTCTCTGCAGAGCAGCATCTGGGACATGGATGGGGGTGGGTCTGTGGCTTGTGTCCCCACGGCAGAGGAATGAGCCCTGGGATGTGCCAGGTGGCTCTGATCCTCCCTGGTCTCCACTGGTTTACCTCTGGCCTGGCCTGGCCTGGCTCCCAGTGTGGGGTTTCAGGGAGGTAGACACCTGGGGAGCGCTGGAGGTCTGAGTCCAGGAGGGGGCTGCCCTTTGTGTGGCCGAGTGTCGCTAACTGTGTTTATTCTGCAAAGCCCAGACGAGGCCTGCACTGGGTGGTCTGTGACCCATACCCAGCCCAGGGTCAAACCAGGAGTCAGCTGGCCCAGGGTCCTCAGAGGCCTCGCTGTCGCCTATGAGTAGGGGTGTCTAAGCTGTGCTTTTGGGCTTCTTAAATGGGCCCTTTCACCATCCTTCTACAATCCATCTCAAAACTCCTCGGCTTCTGGCTCCAGGTATCCCAGAGCTGGTCATTGAGCTGTGGCCCGGGAGAAACCAGCCAAAATCAGGCTGGTTCTGCCAGGCTGTGGCCCCGGAGGAGAAATCCTGTCTCTTCTGAGAAGCAGGAGGAGCCAAAGGGCTGCTGACCACCTTCGGACAGGAAGCCGCTTGCCCCCAAAATGCCCTGCCCCAGTCTTACCTCCCAGTACGGGATCATATAATAGATAGATAAAGCTTGTACTTAGTGCATCAGCAAAGCTGGGTCACATGTGAAAAAAGATGGTGGGAGTTACTGATAGCTGAAAAAATTATCATAATGATCATGCCAACTCTGTCGTCCTTTCCAATAGGCTTCGAGGCCTTCAAAGGTTCAAATCTGGCCTCTCATAATAAGCTCTCCCTTCTGAGAAGCCCAGCACACAGCAGAAGCTCTTGCTCTGCCCATGCTGCGAGCTTTGTCAGCGGTCAATGCAGATTAACTCACACTTCACTGACATTCTGAGCACTGCCCTCTGCCAGGCCCTGGGCAGATGCTGAGAAGACAGAAGTGGGTAAGACACCCCTCGAAGGCTCACAGCCTCACGTGGGAGGCAGACATGTACAGTTAAGGATAATTACTATAATTACTATTTTTGGAATGCCTTCTATGGGCCACAGTTTTTACATATATCATCTTTATTCTTCCCGAGGGGTGGAGGGTGAGTATATCCCCAAGTTATGGATGGAGAACCTGAAGTTCAGAGAGGTCAAGGCCACCCAGCCAGTAAGTGGCACTGCCTGGTCAAGTGTATGGCGCCTGGCTGCTCCATGGCCTGTGTCACCTCCAGCCACGAAGCTTCAGGCACCATAGGGGTCTCCTCCCAGACGTTCAGGCCTGTGGGGAAGGCTGAGTCTATTCAGCTGTCTTTCTCAGGCACAGGCCAGCATGAGGCCTTGCCCCATGCATGTCACTGGTACCTCCTGAGTTGCAAAAAGGGATCCTTCGAGGCCTCCGTGCATGATGCACTGAGGAGGCAGCGGGAGCAGGAGGTGCGTGTTGGCAGACCTAGGCATTGGGGCTTAGAGCCTGGCAAAGTCTCCCCCTCAGTGAGGGGCAGGGCCTGGCACCGCTGCCGCTACACCCAGAACCTCCGTGGAAAGTGGAAGGTTTGGGTGGGGGCCAGAAACGGCAGGAAATGGAGCACTGCACCAGACGCTTTTCCTGAAAAGAAAGGTTTAATGAGAGACCCGCTAGAAAATGTGGGCAGGATTAGGGGCATTAAAACAGGGTTATCAGACTGAGCACATAAAAATACAGGACGCCCAATTAAATTCGAATTTCTTATGAACAATGAATACTTTTTTAGGATACTTACAGCTATAATATTTGAGACGTACTAAAACCTATTCATTACTTACCTGAAATGCAATTCTAACTGGGCGTGTTGCATTTTTTTCTGGCAACATGAAGTTAGGGACACTCAAAGACTCTCTATAGCAGGCAGCTAGGCGGGGAGGGTAAGTGGGGAGAGGGGGCAGGGAACGCCCCAGGACCTGGTGGAGGTGGAGCTTGCCGGAGGCAGAGAAATGCAGCCAGCCAACACCAGAGCTCGGCAAAGCAGGGAGGGGATGGCAGAGGGGGTGGTGGGTGAGAGGAGGAATAAATACCCCCGTCTCCTTCTCTCCCCACCTCTGAGTGCCCGCTGTTCCTCCCTTTATCCGTGGTGTCCCTGATGTGATCTTCTGTGGGTCCTTGGCACTGAGCAGGACAGGGAATGGATCTGGGTGGAGAAACAGACAGAAAATATGCAATACAGCTCACGGACAGACTTCTCTCCTCTCCTCACGGTATTCCCAGCAGTTCGGATTAATCATAGCACTTCCTCCCTCCCCTAGGACCCACGATGGCTCCCACTGCCCATAGCACCAAGAGCAATCTCTTCAGCATCAAGAAGTCTTTTCCCCTCTCATTCTCTGAAACACTGAAACATCCACTGCTCGCAGCAGGCAGGACTTGGAGAACAATGACTTCGTTGTGGCTCAATCCAGCCTCGGGGACTTTGATTATGCTGTTCCCTTGGGCGGTCATGGAATTTGGAGCTGGAAAATGGCCCTCAGGGGGATCAGTTCTCACCCCTTTATGGGTCAGAAAGGAAACTGCAGCCTTGGCCAAGGGAAAGGACACACTTAAAGCTACTTCTTCTCCAGCCAATCAGCTCCGCCTGGTCTTTGAAGGCCCAGCCGCGGTCTGTGCCAGGAAGCCATCCACCCAGGGCTGCCCGGCCCACAGTCAGACGTGGTTCTGAGCGGTTCTCTCCTTTCTTCACCGACTGCCTCGTTCCTACTCACCGCCTGTCGCTGAGTCCATTTTCCCCGACCAGAATATAAGGTTCTTTTGCTAAGCTTTCCCTTCAGCACAGTTCTGGGAATGTAAACCCAATGATTTTCTTTTTAAATTACATCCTTTGATTATAGTTCAACAATTTAATCATAGTTATTAAATAACTAAAGATCTGCCTAATTTGGTACTCGTGGTATAATGAAAAAAATCACACAAAACATAGGGTTTGGAGCCAGATAGCCTGGGTTTGTTTACTTTTTTTTTTTTTTCCAATAAATCTGTGTTGAATTTACTCTGGTAGAATAATTTTTTACTGCAGCTGGAAGTGTCACATAGGATTGGGGATCCAGTGTCCAGTCTCGATAGACAAAGGACTTTTCTGATGGATATTTAAACATCTTCTGCCTTCCACACCGCTTCCCCTACGACATGATAGCATTTGAGATCAAGAGTACCGAACATCTTTTTCCTATTTTTTTCTTACAAGGACTTGTTGATTCAGATGACTTATGGTGCTTTTTCCTTGGGAGAAAGCGTTTTCTCTAGTTTTTTGCCCTTCTTAACTTGTGTCCCTGGATGACTTTCAAGGGGTCCGTGAACTCTTTTAAATAGAATAGAGAAAGCTGTTTTCAGTGTTCAGTGCAGCATCCTCAGCCCCTTCTCTCTGCTCATCTCGCACCCGCCCTGAGAACCCTCTCTCCACTTAGGGCTTCCCAGCTGCCACTACGCACACGCCAGGGCACCAGCTTGGGGAGGGGTTAAAAATATACAGTTTAGTGACACTACATACTTATACACATCAGCTATTGATTTTTGCCTGTTAATGATACAGCTTTTATAATATTTTATTTTTTAGAAACAGCTCTTTTACTTCAAAGCAATATTATGCAATTATCTGTTAGCATGTGTGCGTGGTGTTTATATATACTGAATTTTTACATCTCTGAAGAAAAAATAATTTTAAAAAATCACAGACCGTCTGGTGCAGTATAACCCCTATGTCAGCAATCACCTACGTCCTCAGGAACAAGCAACGGTAAAGGTACAGTGTTGTCATTGATCCTACGTGCTTCCGGAAGCTTTCTCCTCCCTCCCTTCTGTGCCTCATCACCAGCCATACACATTGCCAGCGGCCTTGGTGACATAATCCAGACACATCTATATACGATTTTTTATAAGTTAATAACTTGATCATTCGCCCCAAGAACAACGGTCATATTATATTTGTGAGACTCACTCTTTTGGATGATGAAAGAAAGAAGGCAGGAAGGAAGGAAGGAAAAAGGAAGGAAGGGAGGGAGGGAGGAACTGCCCTAAAGGCTAATTGAAGCTGTCACCTCTGACATCAGAAGCTACTTGCAGCCCCTTCCCCACTATGGAAATGTTGAAGCAGTTAGGTTCAGCCTTAGGCAGGACCCTGTTCGCAGGCGTGAGCAAGCAAGTGTGTGATGCCAGCATGCTTGTGAGGTCTGCGTGTGTTGAAACACTGTGCAGGGTTATACCGGCATGTCTCTGCTCCGCTCACGCGGCTGTCTGAGTCCACAATCTCCTTCCTCTGCCGTTTCCACCTTCTGGGATCCTCGCTGTTCTGCAAACACACCTCCTCCTAGGCGCTTTGTCTGAACCTTTCTTCCCTTTGACTGTGATCACTTTCTGTCATCCACTGGGACCTTTAAGATGACAGCAGGGCCTAGTCGGGAGAGAGCATAAAGGGTCACAAGGGCAGAACAAAGCGAAAGGACTGTTACGAGATCTCTATTAGAAATGGCTGTTGAAGAAAAACAGCATGAAACAGATCTCTGGCATGCAGCAGAAGAATCTGGGGATGGGCGCCCCAAAGGGAAGGGCAGCGGCAAGGACGGGGAGCAGCTGGCCACGCGGGCAGAGGGGGAGGGGCGCAACTGGTCATTTTCACACACTGTGATTGTTTTTTCCTGAGGGTCAGCATGGAGCAGACAAGAAATATTCATGAATGATAATGATTCGATGAATGGTTTTCCAGAGGTTGGGGGATTTACAGGGGCTGTAAGCCCCCAGAATCCAACGTGCTGAGTCTTCAGAAAAGAAATAAAGTTCCTGAGTCTGGGTTGCAGAGGGAACAATAATGGTTTTCAGCCTAACCTGTGTGTCACCATGGTGGGGGCCCCTGGGGGGCGAGGGAACAGCTGGGTCCAGCATCTAGCGAAGGCCCTGGTTTGGCCAGCAAAATGCAATATCATCAATCAAAGGAAGGGCGTTAAAGGACACTCCAGATCTGACTTCTCTCTGCATCAAATTTCGTGAGGCTTGCACGTCAAATATCGAGATTATGGATGACATCAGTTTTCTTCTTTATACAGTTCTGGATTGTAAAAACATTTTTCTCTCATCAGGGTGTCTCACCAGCCTCTCCCACTGCACCCACCATGACATCCTCCATTCTTTTCTCTGCACATCTGGGTCTCCTCGGATGTTTCACCGATGTCCATGGGCATTGTCCAAAAGCGCCTGGCCTCAGAGCAAGGCCAAAATTCAGACTGAGTCCTATTTGTCAAGCCCCGCTTCAGACCACAGGAGGGGTGCCTTTTTATAATTCTCACCTTCCCAGAAGGGGAGCCTGCTTCTGATCCTCACAAAGGTACTGTATGTGCCAGCCAAAGCTAGGCTGATGTTCCCTGGGGAGCAACTCTAGACAAAGGTATCTGCTGCCGCCACCATCACCCACTTCGGACATGCTGTCAGATCCCAGTGGGCTAAGCCGTCCTTGCTAAACACTCCTGCTATTGCTGGAAGCGTGATTGTCACTCTAGGACACCACCATGATGGTGAATGGGACTCTCCATGAGGTGCCACAGTGGCATAATGTTCTCTAGGATCCTCAAAGCCAGTGGTCCCCAACCTTTTTGGCACCTGAGACCGGTGCTCCTATGAGAATCTAATGCCTGACGATCTGAGGTGGAGCTGAGGCGGTGATGCTAGCGCTGGGGAGCGGCTGCAAACACAGATGAAGCTGCACTTGCTCGCCCGCTGTTCCTCTCCTGCCGTGTGGCCCATGGATGGTACCAGTCCACGGCCTGGGGGCTGGGGACCCCTGCTCAAAGCCACCTCACTCCAGGAAAAGTGCTACACTTTGCCACATGATGTCGAAGCCGAGCCTGGATCGTTCAGAGCTTTAGTGAAGCCATGTGCTCTATTTTTACTTCACTAGGGGATTAACTTAACTGTCAACAGGGTGTGCTGGGCAAGGGAATAAATCTGCGTGACACACCTTCCATCGTTCCTCCTCTTGGAGGGCTGAGGGACTCAGTGATTCAAATTTGTATATGGGCTCTTGAGGATGCACTGCCTCAAATTTGAATGCTCCTCCAGGCAGACAGATTTCTGGGGCTCTCCCCACCAGTGACCCAGACAGGCCCACACAGGTCCATCCACAACTTAGGGATAATGTCTTACTGTTATAACCAGAAAGAACGAATTAGTCTTCTTTCTTTCCTCCCTTCCTTCCAGATTAAATGGTAACATACCACCAACTTCAGAAATTCTCAAGATAGAACACATGGAAACAGGTATGAGCAGACGTGGCAGCTTCCTACTCTACAGCCTTCCCGGTCCACCTTCTGTATCGGTCAAGGATCAGGTGGCCATGAACTCAAGGACCCCTCCCCAGCCTCAAGAGATGAACCTTAATTAGCTTACACCATCTGCGTTAATTCCTTTCCCTTTGCCCATGGTCTCAGCACTTCTTGGTACCCAGTCACTGGTCTGGCACTGCCAGATGACCTCCCATCGGGGATGCCCTCCCCAGAGGCAAAAGTCTTCCTTACCCAGAGGCCAGCCTGTTCGCACTCAGCTCCAGGCAGGCCCTGCGATCCCATAGCGTGTATGGCTCCACTGACTCACATCTTTAATTCTTCCAAATCGACTTTGATCTGAGCCCCAAGCATTCCCACATCCCCACTAGGACTGTGTGGAAACTTCGGGGGCTTCCTCCTGTCATCAGTCACTGGCCTGCGCTGGTTACCACTGGAATACCCACTGCCTTAGGCAGTCTGGCGTGGACCCTTCAGACCAGGTGGCTCTGTGCTTTCTGTACAATACCCCCAGCGCAGGGGGTATCTGGCAAGGCTGGAAGCCCCAAGAGGCCCTGGTTCACCATGGCACCACGGGGCTGGCATTTTGTTTACAGGCTTCACTGTGATCTCCCTGGCGGGGGCGGGGGGGGGTCTCTTTTCTGTGCCACTTTCAAAGGTGGCTCCTGCAGGCCATCAGCACAATCTCTTGAACTTGGACTATGATTCGAAGCAGATCAGGCCTGCTTTGCAAAATTCTCTCAGGCAGTGACATACCACGGGTCTGGCTACCTGCTTGTAACCGGGAGGAGAAAACACAGGGAGGACACGTACTAACATCTCAATGAATTGTCCCTCCACCTTTTCCCAGGAAATCTGCTTTATCCTGTACCGACTTGCGTTCTAATGAGGGCGGGAGTCTGGAGGCATAGGGCCAGAGCTCCAAGGGGGAGTGCTGGGATTGGCCAGTAGATGGTGGGGAGAGGGGGCTTGTTGGCCAGTCCAGCAAGGGAAGGAGGAGCAGGAGGAAGTCACGGTCAGTTACCCTCCCAGCCCAGAGCCTGGGTTTCTGGAGCTCCTGGATCACCCTCCGTAAACATGCATCTGGCCCTGATGCCAAGAGCTGAGATTGAACAAGTCCAGTAGAGGCCGGACACAGTGTGCTGGGCCCTGTAGGAGAGATTGACAAGGATCGAGGTCTCTCAGAATCTGACGGGGAGGCAGCCTCGTGCACTGATACATAGACCGTGATGAGCGGGATGACCTGGCGTATGGATGAGGAAGCCCGAAAAGTCGATTCCCGTTTGGGAGCTGGGTGGGGCCTGTGAGATCTAAGAAGGCTTCTCGGATGAGGTTGGGTTTAAGCTGCCTTTTGTTAGGAGGTCGACAAGAGTCAGAGAGGGAAATGCACTGTAAACAGAGGTGACGGCTTCTGGATAGGAGATCTAATGGAGCCTGAAATATCATAGGTGTGTGGGTCGGGGGAAAGGCAGTGCAAAATCAGCTTACGAAAACAGCTTGGGATCAAATCGCAAAGAACACTGAATGCCTGACAGAGTGGGGGGTATGCGTTTAACTTTAGTTTGAAGTTTTATCAGTCACCCTCCTAGTTTGAAGGTCCTTGTCCCCAGTCCCAGCTCTCATCGTCTCCTCCCCCCCTTTTTCAGCTGGTTCTTTAAGTATTTACATCCACGGCTCTACATATTATATCACTACTATTTGATTTTCCAATTTAGCTTGTCATTTATCGAATTTCCACTGTAGAAGATGAGGCTTTCGCTCCTTCCCACTGTGCATAAACATATTTCCTATCCCTCTAAATATAGTTACATCATAATTTTATTTAGATCATTATGTTTGCATTGACAATATTATTACTGTCTCAGTGATGGTCACAGCTGAATTATGTAGTGTAGTACGGCAATTTTTCTTGCTTGCTTATTGTTGTGCTTTTCCTGAAATTAATCATCGTCATTTGGTTAGTTGGCTGGTTGGTTGTTGGCTTCGTTTAGATTTCGAAGTATTTATCACTGATTAAACCTCAAAGTTTTTGTCAAGTATATAAATCTCCTTTCAAGATGTTCAGAAGCCCTGGTGTCCTTCCAGTTTCGCCTTCCCCATTTGTCCCTCCTGAAGCACCGCCGCCATCTGGAAAACTCCCCTGGAGGCCTGTGCATGACCATGACGGGGACATTCCTTCACCTCTCCCCCGGGCGAGCGCTCCCTCGCCTCCCTCTGTCTCGTTTTGCCCCCGTATTTTGGTGGAGCATCCCCCAATAGCTTCCTGTAAAAAAGTGCATTCGAGGCAAATTTTTTGACACTCGGACATCCTGAAAAGTTGTTTGGTTTTTTTTTAATTACAGTTGACAGTGTTATGTTAGCTTCGGGTGTATGGCATAGTGGTAAGAGAAAGTCTATTCTACCCTTGCAGTTGATTGTTTCGCTAATTTTTTCTTAAGGTGGTGAATAAAACCGATATTTATATCAGCAATCCCTGTATGGAGCTTTACAAGAAATCTGCCGATTGGTAAGGGCGCCCTCGTGTGTCGCTCCGGTGTAATGTCAACTTGGTCTTCACAGTAGCAACAATCGGCCCCGTGCGTTTGTCTCCTTCCCGCTGGCCTGGCAGACGGTTCGTGTGCACTAAGGAGAAACACCGGGCTGAGGCCCGCCCTCCGGGGGGGACCCCAGAAACCCATCTTCTCTTCTAGCCAGACTGTAGGTTTTGTCTCGTTCCACTCCGCACATGTTTATACTCTTAAAAATTATTGTTTATGTGCATAGTATCCATTGATTTATACTCTATTAGAAACTAAAGATGAGAATTTAAAAAATATTAAGCCATTTTAAGTAGCAATAATAAACCCAGTTTAACATTTTAATGAAAAATAACGACTTTTTGAAACAAAAGAGTAAGTAAGGTGGCATTGTTTTACACTGTTGCAAATCCCTCTTACGTCTGGCTTAGGAGAAGAGAACTAGATTCTTATATTAGCTTCTGCATTCAGTCTCTTGTTACGTCACATGTCATGTAGCCTCTGGAACATACTGTACACTCGTGAGAGAATGAGTGAAAAAGACATAAAATCTTAGTATTGCTGTGAAAACAGTTTGACCTTGGCACCCGCGGAAAGATTCTTGGGAATCACCTCCCTGGGGGCCCCAGACCACTTCGTGAACTGCTGAGTGAAGAAGCTGGTCACATGAGCCGCAGGCCTGGGTACAGATCTAGAACCTGAAATCTTTTTATTAACGGCTGTCTTTGACCTTCAGTTCTCCCTCTTCTTTGGTATCCAAAGAAATATACAGTGCACTGAGATGGGCAGAGCGCATGCTCCTGCCACCTTCTCTATGCCAGAGCAGGGAGCAAGTGTCTCCCAACGCCTACTCTCTGTCCAGTGAGGTCGTGACCTGCAGGCCCCTCCCCGGCAGAACGGTGAAGCTTCCAGGGAGGCAGCCACCTCTGTTTGTCTGAACACTTTCCGGTGTTTGTCACCCATCTTTCCTGCTGGGCTACTGTCTGACCTGCAGGCCCCTCCTCGGCAGAACTGTGAAGCTTCCAGGGAGGCATCGCAGCTACCTCTGTTTGTCTGAACACTTTCTGGTGTTTGTCACCCATCTTTCCTGCTGGGCTACTGTTTGGAGCCTGGAGATTTCGAGATAACATATGCCAAGCACCAGTGGTAACATCGCCAGGGCCCTGCCTTCAGTTCAGGCTGCTCCTGGACCCCTGAGCAGAAGTGGGGGACAACCACTCTTTTCTCTAAAACAAGAAAACTGAGAAAGATTTCTTGATTGTCTCAAGAAACAGTCCTGTCCCTGAGCCAACCCTTGCCACTCAAAAGTACTGCTCAGGGGGCTATACCCATGTCTTCTGTTTTCCCTGCCCCCCAATCTCCCTCCCCCTGAGGTCCCTGGTCAACGCCTCGTACCTTAACCTTCACCAGGATTCAATTAATCACTCTTTACAAACAGTAGACAGTAGCCTGCAAAGCCTTCAGAGAAATCTCTAGCAATGGGGATTTCAGACTAGAGGGAGAGCCACCGAAGGGGGCAGGTTAGGGTGGGAGATCTGGGGGTGCGCTCACAGCCATCCTCACTCCGTGGGACTGGCCCCATGACAGAGCTGATTGAGATTTCCAGGAAGGAGTTGGCATCTTACTCTGCTTGAATCTCCTGATCACATCATAGTTGCTCAATGTCTGTTGAATTGGGTTGAATTTGGATTATCTGGGTTACAATCTTTCCATCTTTAAAATGAGAGGGTTGAACTAGAATTCTCAGAGTCTCACTGGCTCTAATGTTTTGTAACTATGTTTATGTCTCTGTGTTGGAAAATGACTTATAAATGACGACAAAATAGTTTCTGTAAATATGTTTGTCTGCCTGCGTTTAATGAATTATTGAACACAACCAGCAAGAGGCCCATTCCAGCCTCCCGATATAGCATACAGTACATCACAGGAGCGTGAACCCTGCCCATCTCTATGCAGTGTAGGTTTTTTGAATGAACAAAGAAAAGAGACCTTGAGCTCCAAAGACAGCCATACTTTCAAAAAATGTAGGTTTCAGATTTTTATCCAGGCCCATGGCTCACATGACTGTATTCTTAACTCAGCAGTTTTCAAGGTGGTCTGGGTTCTCTTGGGAGTCTCCAAGACCCCTTCAGGGGACCCCGAGGTTAAAACAGAGGCCCCACTTCGGCTCACCTCTCCCTCAACCCTGGCAGCAGCCCCGGGCCCTCTCCTCCATTGGAGCAGCCAGAGTGATCTTTAACAAATGCCACCTGACCCCCGCCCTGCCCACTACTTCCCATGGCTTTGCTGGAATTTCCACAGATGCCGCTCAGGTCATGACAGAGAGAAAGATGTCCCATGCCTGGGAACATCCTGAAGCAGCCCACCACAGCTCAAATGGTGTGGAAGTCCCCTGTTTCAGCTTTAAATGCACAGGGATGCTCCCTTTTAAGTTCTATAAGACAGCCATTTTATCCATTTTAAATTTATGTATTTAATTATGTATTCTCGAGCAAACTCAAGAAAGGCAAGTCACGTTTATCTTGTGACTTCTGGATTTCTTTGCACATCATCAGATGCCTCTGGAAGCAAGGGTACAATCTCCAAGAAAGTACCCAGCTCTTCAGTGGGGCATGGCCGGGGACCCCAGGGCCTACCCCTCCAACCTTGACACCCATTTGTGATCTCCTCTCCCCTGGAAGGCTCCTATCCTATGTGGACGGGTCCTCCTGGCTTTCTGGTGTCCTTATCTACCCAACACACTCCTCTCTTGCCCCTGTCCCTCTGTAGCATCGGTCTCTCCGCTGCCCATTCTGTCGCCTGACTCCGGGTTTGCGCCGGTGGTGGAGAGCGCACCCCGGGTTCCTCCTGGCACGGGGTGACGCTAGGTAAAGATGAGGCCTGTGGAGTGGAGAGGTCGGACCCGAGGGGAGCACGAGGGCGGGGCGGGGAGGATGAGGGCGCGCCCCGCAGTTCCCGCTCCGGCCGCACGGTGGGGCACCCGGCTCTGCACTAGCCCGCGACCTCTCCAGGCGTCCAGCCCGCCCTGGGCAGCCCGCCCTGGGCACCTCGCCCGGGAAAGGGCCGTCTGGGGCAAGCGGAGTCCCGGGAGGAGGCAGGGCCCCTGGGGCACCCGCCCTCCCCGGATGGGACCCAACAGGAGACGTACGGGAGGCCAGAGGCGCTCACATCCTGTGGACACTTTCTGGAACAGAAGACTCCACTCACTGTACATTTCCAAACTGTGAGAATCACCGTTGACGACCTCCCACCTCCTCAGCCCAACGGCCTCTCCACGTCATCTTGGTCCCGAAAGCTGCAGTGAGTGTGCGCCTTGCCACTTCGGAGTTGTGTGACCCCAGACAACTGACTGCGCCAGTCTGGGCCCAGATCTCCTCATTTGAGCAAAGCAGAGATGCGACTGGCTACCCAGAGCACTTAACAGAAGGCAAAAGCTGTGGAGGGTGCGGTGGGGCACGAGGTCGCCCCTGCTCCACTCCTGGGGTCTCTGGAGCAAAGACCAGAATTCCCCGCTGACCCTGCCCTCCCAGAACCCCCACTAGGACAGGACCCTGCCCTCACTATGTGTGGCCTCATAGGCCCTCAGAGCTCTGCAAGGCCAGGCCTCGGGGACACGGGTTAGCTGAGTTCCGACCATGCCAGGTATGCACCAGGCACCTCCCGAACCCTTCCAGGGTCTTCCCTAGGACCTTTGAGTACCAACCACATTTTCTGGGTCATTTCAAACCAGCTGCTTTTAGGGGGTTGGAAAGACACGTGCAAGAGTGCTCCCCACCTCTTGTAAATTTGAGAAGAAAACTTTTCTTTCGTTGTGGAGTTGGTGGATGAGGCGCGCGAGGGAGGGAGTGCGCGCGTTCTCAGCCATACTGCTTGAAAGCGATTTCAGCGTGAGGGAACGAAAAGCGTACGTTTCACTTTGATGTTTGTCTATTAAGACAAGCTGGAGTGACAGGCCCCACAGCCGGGGGAGCTCGGGCACTGCCCCCCACGCCGCCTTCACACTGGGGCTCTACCAGCCTGGCCTCTGACGCCCCGTTCCCCCATCTCCCGCCCTCCTCCGCGCGCCTGCCCTCTTGCTGTTTGTTTCCTGGTGGTCTCCCCACCCATCCCCAACCCCAGGTCTCCTGGAGGGAGGACCACAAGTTCTCCATCAGCCAGCAATCCTGAGGGACCCCCAGCATGCTTCCTGACCTCTCTACTCCTCGTTTTCTCAGGGGACCCTTGGTTGGCTTTGTCCACACCTCGAGCCTGTCAACATCTTGGGGAACCTGAGCGTTGCTCAGTATTAGCTGTCCCTCCAGCACGTGTCACTGCAGGTCTCCCCACACCCTTCCCTGAAACCCCTGGCAGCCTTTCCTCCTGACTGTCCCATGTACCCACGCCTGGCCACACTGGGTCATAGCCAGCCTCTACTTTCCTGTGTGTCCCCCAACTGTTCCCGTGCAGTGACCTTGCCTCGTCAGCCAGACTGCGAGCTCCTGGAAGCCAGGGTCATGGCTCAGCCTGCCTAGCAATCCCACTGAGTGTGCGGCCAGGCGCTGGACACTTAGCAGACTTAAGAGAATGCTCGCCCGCCCAGTGGAATCTAAGGAGGCTGGATCAAGGTTGGAGGAGGTTTTGGGGCAGGGCATGGAATTAGGCTGAGGTTCCTGTAGGAGGGTGGTGGCCCTGAAGTTACTGTGAATGACAATAAACACCAATTGCAGGAAGGAAAAGAAACTGTTCTATGTAAAAAAAAAAAAAAAAAAAAAAAAAAATTTAAATAACTAAATAGAAGAGGGTCACTGATAGGTCACCAGCTACAGTAACTGCTTCTGGACCTGGAGCTGTTGAAATGCGTGAAGGATGTAAAGGGTCTCTGAGTAGCCAAGATTAATGTCACGGACTCCAGGCACTAAACTCCTGTACTTTACCCTGAGTTGAACCCCTCAGTTTGATGTGCTCAGGAATTCCTGCTTTTATGAACATTTCTAACAAACGCAGGCATCTGGCCCAGAACTCCACAACAGATTAGGAGCAACAAATAAAAGTGTCATTACATTGCTTTGGGCCGACATTCTGACAGTGCAGAGAGGTGACAGCTGACAGCCTTGGTGAGCGATGAGTCTGATGATGTATACAGGGCTAAGGACTCCAAGAGCCAGCGCCCTGGAGGCATCCGGTGTGGGCACCCAGCCACACCTACCCTGGGCAGTGCCCTCTAAGCCTGCCGTCTCTTTGCAACGGAATATGGAAATGGATGTTCATCATGATTAAACCTGAGTCATGAAAAAAGTTAAATGACATTCAAGACTGTTTAAGTAGTCAAAAAACACGTTATTCATTTGAAGTAAATTTCCCTCCAGGACGATTCAAATCTCCCTAAGGAAGCTCAAAAGGATGCATCCTTTGCTAGTTAGAAAACCAAGTGACAGCTTCCGTTTCTGGTTTCCCAAGCACTTTGCGCGCATGCTCTCATCTGGGAGGCTGCACAACTTATCGCCACTTCAGAGATGAGGGCAGGTGACACACTGAGGGTCTAATGGCCAGAGTTAAAGGGCAAGGCTCAATGTCAGGTGTCCTTGACAGTTCTACCAGCTCTACTTCCCCCAACCCCCAGTCCCATCTGTCTCCAGGATGATTCAGCCCCCTGAGGGCTCCAGATGGGTATCACTGTCCTGATGTTGCAAAATGTCCTCTTCCTTGGCTGTTGTTTTCCCTCCCAGTCTGTCGCCAACCCCCTAACCCCCCCCCACCCGCCCCATAGCAGCCCAGGGCTGCTGGGCGTGACTTTCACTCCCATTAGGACACCTCAGCACTAGGCATCCCACCGTTGATAACACATTGGTTCAAGCCCTGGATGTCTCCAGATTAGTTCTTCAGGAAGGGCATGGGCTGGGCGCTCACGCCACCAGCACCCCTGACCCAGAGTTAACCAGTGGCTGAGAGGCAGTGTGTCATAGTGGGCTCTAACGTCAAATTTCAGCTCTGTTACCTATTAACTGTGCAGCCTTAAGAAAGTTACTTAATCTCTCTGTGCCTTAGCTTTCCCATCTGTAAAATGCAGGTAATAGTGCTAGTTAATGCATCAGGTTGTTGTGACCACCAAATAAGTTACTATGTGCCTGGCACCTAATAAGCATTTGACAAATATCAGTTGTTATTGATATGTCAAGGAAATTTACATAGGTCATTTCCATAACCTGTCTCAAATCCCTTTTTTAGAATAAGACTAGCTGTAAAGAATCTCGAATTATCATGCCAACCCGGTAAGGTAGATATGAGTATTCCTATTTTGTAGCTGAGGATTCTGAAGCACAGAGAAGTATAGTGTGCCAGGACAGAGTGCCAAGAAGTGGCAGAATTTGGATTTGTCTTCTGAAGCACAGAGAAGTATAGTGACTGACTCCATGACAGAGTGCCAAGAAGTGGCAGAATTTGGATTTGTACCTGTGTGCTACGGTCTGAATGTCTGTGTCCCCCCAAAATGGGATATTAGGAAGTGGGGCTTTGGGAAAATGATTAGATCATAGGGGCTCCACCCTTTTAATTAGGATTAGTGCCTATGAAAGAGACCCCAGAGAACTAACTTGTCCCTTCTGCCATGTGACATTACAGCTAGAAGGTGCCTTCTGTGCATGAGAAGGCAGGCCCTCCCCAGACACCAAATCTGCCAGTTCCATGATCATGGACTTCTGAGCCTCCAGAAATGTGAGAAATAAACGTTCGCTGTTTATAAGCCTCTCGGTCCCTGGCATCTTGCTTTGTCATCCTGAACAGACTGAGACACTGGGTCTACCTGACATCTGAGTCATGCTCTTTCCATGACATTACAACTGCCTCTCAGGAGGAATGTTCAGGAGATGAACTTCCATGGGAAAGTGAGTGGGAGAGCAGCCCTACAGCTTCGGAAAACTGGAATTCCCACTTTCAAATCCTGCCTTGAGAGATTGAATCATCCAGATAATATAAAATTTCAGAACCTAAGAAGGAAAAATGGGGAGGAAGAGGTGCGCTTCCATTTTTCAATAACAGAGAAGCCTCAGAGGCAAAGGCTGTCCATTATCATGTCCGCTCAGGAGTGTCCTGGTGACCCATTGCTATGTAACCAGCCACCTCAAATCTCAGTGGCTTCAAACAACCACAGTCCTTTTATTATTATCGCTCACTGTTCCGGAAGTTGGCTAGGCTCAGCTAGGCAGTGCTCACTCAGGGTCCTTCATGCAGTTGCAGACAGACGCTGGCCGGGGCCAGAGTCATCTGGAAAGTTTCCTTGCTGACATGGCTGGTGGCTGATGCTGGTGGTCAGCTGAGACTTAGAGGGAGCTATGGACCAGAACACCTACAAGTGGCCTCTCCATGTGGTCTGGGCTTCCTGACGGAATGGCAGCTGAATTGCAAGAGCAAAGGTCTCAAAACGGTGGGGTGGGAGTACACGGCATTTTTCTGACCTAACTTTGAAAGTCGTATAGTATCATTTCCGCAGTGACTTCTAATCACCAAGCCAGTCACAAAGGCTCACCCAGGTCCAAGGAGAGGAGACATAGACCACTACTCACTGGGAGAGTGTCAAGAAGAGTGTATGACATAGGATGTACCAGAGAGGCCATCTTGGAAAAATACAATCTGCCACGTGGCAGGCTTTCCTGAAAGAACTTGCTATTTGAAGAAAACAGGTGACGAATTGTGAATTGAGACTCTCACAAGGACCCCTCCCTGTAGTCGTGTCTGACAATAGCTCCTTCGGGGAACAGGCCACAAGAGACACTGTCGGCAGCAAGATTTACTGTTCTGTCTAAGCTGTCATTGAAATAAATAGGATTAGGGCTGCAGTGACTTCATCATCCGGACTGTTCTAACAGCATGTAATTTGCAGCCATGCTGTGACCAGCAAAGCCGCCAGGGCATGTGAGTAGGAATGCCTGGTCACTCCTGGGACAGGTTCGTTGGCTGGAAATCTTGCAGGCCCTTGACCTTGTCCACCAGCAGACAGATATTAAATCCTCCCCTTATCAGCTTATTTTATGCAGACAAAAGCTGGAGGTGATTTTGTTTTTGAAGTCCCAGAGTTAAAAAGTGTCCCCCGTCTTTCCCCAGCCCCTCTCCGTGAGGTCCCAGTTCCAAGCTTGAGAGCCCTGGAAATTCAGTCAATCAGGGTCTGGGGGAAGGGGAGGGGGCAGGGTGGCCCCATCCAGCAGGGTCTGGCGCCAGAGAAGTCTGGACTTAGCCCAGCAGGCTCCAAGGACAGCACCCAAGCAGCTGCCTAGGGGAGCAAGGGGCAGGCCAGACTCTGGGCAAGGCCAGCATCTGACAAGGTCAGGCCAGGGACACAAACATCCCTGGGGCTCAGGACTCTGGGGATGGGGTGGGTGGCCGTGGGAACTACCAACCCAGGACTGTCTCCAGTATGCCAGCTGTTTTTGCCTACACCTTCTCAGGTAGTTCTTACAACCCCCATCCTGGTTTCACAGATGAGGAAATCCGGCTTAAAAGCACTAAATGGTTGGGACGGCTCCATAGCGTAGTGGTTAGCACTTCTGCTTTACACGCAGAAGATCCATGGGTTCGCACCCCAGGTGGAGCCACGGACCATCCCCCGAGTGCACGGGGGCGGGGTGCCAGGCCCCAGGTGCAGGCCTTGAGAGCCAGGTGCAGGCCTTGAGCGCGTGGGAAGAGACGCCCCGCCTTCAGAGATCCAGTTCTTAAGGGGAGACGACAACATTTGTAGGTCAGGAGTGGAAGTGGGGGAGGGGGATTAAAGAAGGGGGGAAAAAATACTAAATGTCTTTGCCCCAGACCTCAATCAGGAAGGTCTGGGGCTGAGATTCGAACCCAAGACCATTTTCCGTTGCACCCAGCAGAAGAGAAGGAAAGAGAGAGTGAGCTCCCTG
>NW_006434835.1:11277344-11288514 GCF_000325575.1 Pteropus alecto
CGGTGGGCCTGGCTGCTCACAGGGGGCCTCACGGGCGGGAGCACAGGACAGGAAAGGCAGGTTTCCTGCCAGCCTCGGGCTCTGCAGCAGCCAGGCCAGACCAGGAATTTCCGGCAGAGCAGCCCAGTCACCCCTCTCATAGCCCTTAGACATGAGCACCTTCCCCCCATGACCCCGTCACCCACATTTATAGCCCCTGGTGTGTCAAAACACAGCAGACCACCCTCTCCCAAAAACGCAGAGGAAGGAAAGAATGGGATTGTTGGATCCAGGTCTCTCCGACCATCCTTCACGGGTCTCATTTCATCCGCTGTGACAACGCCCCTTCTCCAAGTGGGCCAGGTGTTGTCCCTGTGAAGGGCGGTAGCAGCACAGCCCATGTCCACTCCTGGGAATGAGGAAATTCTGCCACCAAAAGACAGAATCTTGGAAGCCGTGGTCGAGAAGGATGAATGACACAGGAGAAGTGGCTGCTGTGGGCCATCGGAGGCCTGGTTTGCCCAGAAGTGTCCATCAGAGGCCAGGCTGGTGTTTGGCCCTAGGTAGTCCTGCCCCACACCCAACTCCTCCGGGCAGGGCCCAGCAGGGACCAAAGGCCACGTTCCCACGCCAGTCCCGCTGGAGTCGGGCCAGGCCCCAGTCAGCGCCTCTCACTGCTGTGCCAGCTCAGAGCCCAGAGCACCTCAGAGTCTGGTCTGAGGGGAACCAGTCAGTTTCAATTACCTGCCAAGAGGGCTCCTAAATCAATGCCTCTTTATTTCCCAAAAAGCTCTACAGTCCCAGCAACAACCTGAGACAGACCTGCAGTCTCTTCTCACTTAGGCAACTTCCTGTGGGCTCCTAGTAAAATGGAGAGGTGTCCACCACATGCCTGCACCAATGAACTGAACTCGAGTCCTTGACTGTGACCCCTGGTTGGGGGTGCACGGAACAGGGGGATTTGAACTACCCGGGGACCTGAATTTATTTACTCATTCAACAGATACACACATGTTTGAATGTCCCCCACCTTCCAGGCTGTGGTTGCCTTGGGGTATGACAGCCATCAAGACAATGCATGCAGAGCCTGGGAGCTAGCTTGAGCAAGCGAGTTATCTAGCCCCATTCTCCACACTGTCAATGAGAGGGCTGAACAGAGTGATCCTTGAGGCGACCGTCCAGCTGGTCACCTCTGTTCTGGCCTCTGATGGAAGCTGGACCAGGATGGGCCTGAACCCTGAGGCGAGTTAGGAGAAGAGGTCCCAAATTTCCCATGTCATCTGGCTGTCAGATCGACTCACAGGCCGCCATATCCAAGGAGAGGTCACAACAGTCAAAATTAGACCCAAAGTTGCAGACGGGGACACTCTAGGCCCTTAAGCAGTTGCTTGGTTAGAAGAATTAGACCCAAAGTTGCAGACGGGACACTCTAGGCCCTTAAGCAGTTGCTTGGTTAGAAGAAGCTGACAGTAAAACATGAACAGATTCCAAGCCAAGACCCTTTCCCTGGGGATTCCTCACTCGCCACAGCCAGGTTAAGGAAGCACTTGCCCTCTGGCCTCCTGTCCAGCATGGCCATGGAGGAGGCACTGGAGAGCCTGAACTTTTTGGAATCGTCTAGATAAAACTTTCCAACAGGACACCCAAGAAGGTCTCAGCCAGTGGGCGGAACCAAGGCTGGATGTGCCCCGCCCATAGGGACCTGCCCTGGGGAGGCTCAAAGGAAGTCTCCAGAAGCCTGTGCAGAGCCTGGGGGCTGGGGCCCAGCAGGGACGGAGCCCTGCCCTCTGGATCTGGTACCTGTCAGGTCCCCTGAAAAATCACTGAGTTTGCCAGAGCCTGAATATCAAATGAGTCAAGAAGATAAGACTCTACGCTAGCCAGCCTCATGAGTCACTCCACCTTCAGGGAGCAGGCTGCACCTCCATCCCCTCCTACCTCACACAGGTAGAGACAACAGGTACCTGACTATGGAGGCTCTTCCAGCTGGACAGTGTGAGAGCCTCGGACTCATCCTTGCTAGAAAGCACGGGGCAGGGAGAACCTGAGACGCCCAGGCCGCCTGGTAAAGGCTCCAGGGCTGCCCCTTGCCTGCTGTTGGCCTGGGCAACTCGCTTCGACTCTGTATAATAGGTCAGTAATGCCTGTCCTTTTCTGAAGTTCTGGAGAAAATCAGGTGAGCCCAAGGAAGCAGACCTGTTAGGTGAATAGTTGGAGGCTGTGCATGTGTGAGTGTGAGTACACACAGACACACAGACACACACACACACACACACACACAGACACACACACACGCACGCACGCACGCACGCACGAACACCTTGATCTTGGACTTCTTGTTCGGGTTATTATTATTTGGGCCCTGAAGTCAATTACTCAATAACATGCACAGCCACGATCAAGGTAATGTTCCCATAGTCACTTTTAGGGACCGAACTGTGTCCCCCCCAAATTCATATGTTGAACCCCTAACCCCCAGTTCCTCGGAATGTGACTAGATTCTGAGATAGGGCCTTGCAGGAGGAGATTAAGGTTATATGAAGTCATATGGGGTGGCCTTAATCCAACCTGATGGGTGTCCTTACGAGAGAGAGAGAGAGAGAGAGAGAGAGAGAGAGAGAGAGAGAGAGAGAGAGACCAGGAAAGGCCACGTGAGGACAACGAGAAGGCGGCTGTCCTCACGCCAAGGAGAGAGGCCCTAGGAGACTGCAACCCTGCCAACACCTTGATCTTGGACTTCCAGTCTCCAGAACTGTGAGAAAATAAATTTCCGTTGTTTAAGCCCCCAGTGTGTGGTGCTTTGTTGTGACAGACACAGGACACGAATAGAGTTGCTAAAGGGATGACCAGGCTGGTCCTGGACACTCCTCTCCAGGCCTCCTCATGGGGGCGTTTCCTTGAACCTGGCTCTGCGAGGCAGGGGAATGCCCCTCTCCCAGCCCTCGCATTTGGGACGGGGTCACCCTTACCATCTGCTAGAGGGTGGCTCCCTCCTGGCCATTGGCCCTCTGAGGCGCCCATGGCGCTTGGGGCATCTGTCTCGGGCAGGGCTCCGTGAGGCCCTTACCCCACTTGGCCTTACCCTCTCTTGGCTCACAACCAAACTGAGAACCCCTTCAGGAGGACTCAGCAAGTGTTCCCTGAGGTCGGCCTCTCAGATTTCTTCCAGAAATCCAACTGGGGTTTCCATTCCTCATCTAGCTGACTGGGGCATTCAGGAGGGTCCCGAAGACGAAGGACAGGCAGGCACAGAGAGCGGAGCAGGAGGATGGGCGTGATGGCCCGCAGGAACAGAGAGCGGAGCAGGAGGATGGGCGTGATGGCCCGTCCCCCCGCGGGCCTGGATCCCCAGGGACAGGTCTCCCTTGGCACTCCCTTCAGCCTGAACCCGAACTGGGAGCCCCGCTGAAAAAGACCATGCTCTTTGGCATGAGCCCTGACTGGCTGATCTCCTGGCCCTGTGGTTACTGAAATGGCCCTTCTGCTCAGAGAGTCCCTCAGCCTGAAGTCAGGAGCCTCTCACTGCTGCCGGGAGGTGCTGAGGCTCATGCACCAGAGGCTGTTCATGCCACCAAGGGGTCATGAGGAAAAGCAGTCACCGTGTCCAGAACTGAATTGACACCAGGCCCTTTTGTACCAGACTCAAGGAGGGAAAGCCTTGCTCTCCTTGCCCAGACCCCAAGGTCTCTGCCTTCTCCTCCCAGGAGGAACTTCCTTGAACCTGGAGACCTTCTGGCTCATCCCTAGGTCCTAGTCACCCAGTAGCAGTGCAGGGAAGAGGTGAGGGAGAAGCTGCTCAGTCTGGCCAGGTGGAAGGCAAGGTTTTCTGCCCTTGGATGGGTGGATGCTTTGATGTGTTCACTCATCCATTTACTCAATAAGAATTTATGAAGCATCTCTCCGTGCCAGCCTCTGTGCTAGGCTCTGGCTCAGAGCGGGTGAGAACGCTGTGGAAAGGACCAGTTGTTTGTGCCCGGGTCGATGACTCATGTGAGGGATGAAGAAGCCCTTTCTCTGGAGGCGAGTGGGTGCCTGACAATGAAACAGACACACACACGCACCCCAATAAAACTCCTCTGAGAAGCTCTTTGTAGCCGAGCTGGATCCTGGGCCAGCTCGTTGGTCGAAGCCCCATACTGTGTTATCTTGGCGTTCCAGGGTTCACCGTATGGGAGTGGTTACTCTATGTCCTGCTGGAGCGGGGGTCGGAGGAGGGTTGGGTGAGCAGAAATGAGCATCTCGTACAGGGATCTCACCCCTCTACCCCGCAGCCTACCCCCAGGTACTTCCCCAGCCATCGAAAGGACCGATGTCGCTTGAGTGTTGAACGCAGCTGACAGTGTGCTGAGACAGACTTCTCTGTCGGTGAGGCCAAGGTCAGCAGCAACGTTTGAGACATTTCATCCTGTCGGTCAGGCCCAAGCTTTGGGTTGCCCCAAAACCATTACTTTAACTCACTGTTGGCACTTCGCCTGCACCCATGTGGCTGAATGTGGCTGAATGTGGCTGAATGTGGCTGGAGAGAAACACACACCATGCTGACTGATCTCACTCCGCTAACAGAATTCTCAAATGGGCGCCCAACGAGTCCCTGGCATTTTCGCTCTACCTTCTTCTCTGTCCTCTACGGCCACTTGTCCCTCAGTTCATCATTTTGTCTTATATTATGTTGAGAAAATAGAAAATATTGGAAGGTGGCCCTTCATTTTCCCAGCACCAAAACCATAAGCCTCCTCGCATACCGCATCTGCCCGCAGTCCCAATTTCTATCTAAAGCCAACTCCGCCTTGAGCTCTGGATTTCATCCCTCTTGTTCAAGAAATTATCTTATTATCTTCCCTTCTTTATCATAATTCTCCCTAAGAATCTTTCCTGTCAGCTTACGTAACAGCTCTAGGTGCTCCTGTCTCCTCGAAACAAAAAACAAAACAAAACAAACAAGAAAACTTCCCCCTCGAAGCTCCTTCCCTCTCCAGCAGCTACTGCTCCAATTGTTTGCTCCCCGCCACAGGGGAGAATCTTTAAGAAGCTCTCTCTACAGGCTGCTCTGCCTTCTTCATGCCCATTCTCTTCACATCCACCCCCAGCACTCCACTGGAACTGCCCTTGTCAAGGCCTCCAGCAACCTGCACGCTGGGGAGGCCAGTGGTCACTTCTCTGCCCACTTGTTGAATCTATCGGCAGTGCTGGAAAGGTTGGCTCTGTCTCCTCATTAAAGTGTTTTTGCAGCTTCAGTGAAAACTGCCTTCCTGGTTTTCTTCTCTCTCTCTCTCTCTCTCTCTCTCTCTCTCTCTCTCTCTCTCTCTCTCTCTCCACCCCCCTTTCTTCTTCCCCACCCCCTGCCCCAATGCTCTTTGCCAATCTCTGATAAGAGAATCCTTAGCGAATAATTGCATGGATCTGACGGTGTTGGTTTGAATCAACCCCCAAACATCGTTGTGTGTCAGGGCCTGGTCACAGGCTTTCCACTATTCTGTAGACATTCTCCTCATAAATGATCTCATCGAGGCTTTAAAACCACCCATATGCTGATGCCTCCTACACGCGCATCTGCAACTCTGACCTCTCCACTGAGCTACAGGCTCACCTCTAGTTGTTGTCTCCATTTGGACATCAACCAGGCATTTCAAAATTAATGCAGGTAAAACAAAACTTTCCATTTCTGTCCCCACCCCAACCTGGTCCTTCCCATTTTGATAACTGGCACTCAGTTTCCCAGGACTGGAAGGCATCCTGGATTCACCGGTTTCTCTTCCTAGCCACATGAGCTTCATCACCAAGTCTTGTAAACTCGGCTCAGTACATCTCAATCCCTCCTTTCTTCTCTGTCTCTATCGCTGCCACAATCTCACCCACATGATTGTCAGAGTCTCCCAATCAATCCTCTCGTCCCCTACGATCCATTCTAACCCAACAGCCAGCGTGATCTTTAAAGATTTTAAATAAGATGATGTCACTTTCCAATTGTTATTGGAGTAAAACCTAGATGCCTTGTCATGGCCTGTCATTCCATACGAAATAGGGCCCTTTTCTGCCTCTCCGGCCTCAGCCCTTCCCATTCTTTCTCTACACCAACTTTCATCCTGCTGGGCACGCTTGGGGAGCAGGCCTACTGACGTCCCAGCTCAAGACCTCACCAGGAGACCCCAAGAACTCACCTAAGGGAGAGCTCTTCAGCTCTTCCCTCTGCTCAGATCTCTGCCTGTCTCAGCTCAAACATGGTCTCCTTGAAGAGGCATTCCCTTGACCCCGCAAGGCTCCCTGGGCTACGTGAGACCCTGATTGGTTTTATTTCTAGGACTTATCATCATAGGAATGATCTGTTTTGCGTATTTGTTTACTTGCTTGCTGTCTCTCCCCCTCCCTAAGGTGGATGCTCCGTGAGAGCAGGGAACACCTCTGTCGTGCTCACTGCCATATCTGTTGTATCCGGAACAGAGCCCGGCGCATTAGCAGGTGTTCGTTAAAAAAAAAATAGCTGGTGAATAAATGGTAAACGGAGACTGGGCAGTGGGGATAAAACCAAAACAGAATCTGATGTCCTAGCCCCAAGGGCTCAACTACGGAGTTATGATAGAAACAAACTGGCATTTATAACGCAGCATGGTAAGCACTTCCATAAATGCTAGGAAGGGTGCTGTGGGCCCTGGGAGGGGCACTGCCTGGAGTGCGAGCACGTGCAGGGCAGGCGTCCTAGGGAAGTCATGCTCAAGCTGAGACCTACCAGAAAGTAAGCAGGGATAGGTGAGGTAGAGGAGCACGTCTCAAGCAGGGACACCTGAACTTACAAAGAGCCGAGGTGAGTGAGGGCACAGGGCGGGGTTTCCTGCAGACCACCTGGCCCGCCCCACTGGAGAAGGGCAGTCCTACTTTCTCCCTGGGCTGCTTGGGGGAGGGGAGGCCATCACCTGGATCAGACCGCTCGTTCCTTCATTTATTCCTTTAACACCAGCCGACAGGCTCTGAAAATGTTCCAGGGCCTGTGCTAGGCATCGGGGAGGCAGAAACAAAAAGGCTCAGGCCTTTGGGTTGAAGAGACAAAGCTGAGCTCTGAAGGTGGAGGAAGTCCCAGCTCAAGACCTCACCAGGAGACCCCAGGCACTCGGTGCAGGGGGTGCTGCTGGATCCCTCTGCCACACACATGCCTGGGCCTCGAGGCTAGAGCAGGGACACTCCTGCCAGCCCTGCAGGGACTTGTCCCTGAACTCGTCCCTCTGCCTGAAGAACCTGTCTTACTGCTCATGCGCTCACACACTCACCACGCATGCAGATGTGCATATCACCTCTGCTCTGGTCACATGTACACACCCACACCTGCCCTCATGACCTCACACACTCACGCACCCCACCCCAGGCAGTGAAGCCAGTATGCAGATCCTCACAGGGCACACAATGCACTCCTGCACCCCAGAATCTCCTACGCTGCTTGACAGGAACACATGGCTTCCAGAAACATTCTCTTCCCAAGATGTTTATAATGTTACAGACAAATTAGTACAAGGTAATGTAATCTGAACTATATAGACCACGTGATGGGGTAATTCAAGCAGACTTCTTGGAAGAAGAGAATTTGAGCCAGGTCTTGAAGAAAGTCATAGAATGGTAAAAATGAAAAGAGGTTTTTTGTTTGTTTGTTCGTTTGTTCGTTTGTTTTGTTTAGATACTAAATTAATCAGGCTCTTTAGGCTACCAAAAAAAATAATGTACTGTTTGACCCAGGGAGCTGAAAAGTCAGGGTGGGCCTGACTTCAGGCACTGGTGGATCCAGGGGCTAGAATGATGTCAACAGGGCTCTGCCTACTTTTATAGATATTTCCCAACTGAGTTCTTATGACATGGGAGGCCAGACTGACCTTATCAATTTAAGTGGACAAACTGTCTTCCCCCAGAGCTATAGCAGAAAGGCTTGGAGGACCCTGATTGGCCTCTTCTGAGGTCACGTGCTCATGTCTGAACCAATCCTCATGGTCAAAGATATGGAGTTCTTGGACTGGCTACGCCTGAAGCATATTCCTAATGCTCTAGCAGTCCGGTCCTATCCAAGCCACATGGAATAGGTTTCCTAAGGGGAAATGGGTCTCTGCTACCTGAAGAAGTAGGGAATGGTCACTTACAGAGCTCCAATACCCCTTCCTTAAATATCAATCCCTCCCTTAGTTATAGCACCCCATATTTTTTAACAATTCCACATAATTTATCCAGTTTTCTTATCAGGAGATAATCTCGAGTCAGGCATGGTTAGCACCTTCATTGTACTATGGATCAAGAGCACTGCCAAACATTGAACTTGATTTTTCTATTCTACTACAATAAAGGCCAGAGAATCACTTTGGAGTCCCTTGGCCATCTCCTCTAGAAGGGCAAATGACCTTGGAGCTCTTGGGTAACCCTCCCTCAGTAGAAGTGGTTGGGGGTAGGAGATGAGGGATTAGTTTCTGATGCATTAAATTTGAGGTGCCTTTGGGGTACCCAAGTGGAATGGCCCAGGTAGCAGTTGAGTATATGAGACTGGTGTTTCCCCCTGCAATGGCCAGATACCCACTGCCATGCTGAGAGCTCCTTTTACCCTGTGTGTTAAAATGGCCAGTCGGGGTGCATCTAGGGGACAGTGGGGCCGAAGCCCTGAGCACAGGCAAGTGGTGGGGGCAGAGTTGGGGGAGTGTTGTACACAAGGAGATCTGCCTGCAGTTGCCTCCTCTGTGCCAGAAAGAGCAGAGATCAGCCCAGGACCTCCTTAGCCCAGCTGAGAGGCCCTGGAGCCCTGAACCTAGCACTCACCCCTGATCTCCTCCCTGGGTGTCAGCCGCCACCTCTAACACTCCACAGGGCTGTGTAAGCTGGTTTCCGAAGATGGTCCCCCATGACGCACACCTCCCAGCACTTACCCCGTGATGTCATTCCCTTCCATGCTGAATCTAGACTGACCTGTGACACACATTATTCAACAGAACGTGGCAGAAGTGATTCCATGCCAGTTCCAGACTTAGCCTTTAAGAGGAATGATAGCTTCTACTTCCTCTTTCTCAGAAGGTTCACTGTTGAGATCCCTGAGTCACTGTGTGAGATGTCTGGCTACCCCGCTAAAGGGAGCGTGTGGAGAGGCCACGTGAAGAGGAACAGAGGCCCAGCTGACCCATCATTTTAGTTGAACCTCCGGCGACACCAGTCCCAGCCTTTATCTGAATGCACCTGCATGAAAGACCCCCAAACAAGACCAGCAGCAGAACTCGTCAGCCGAACCCAGTCAACCCACAGAATAACGAGAGATCATAAAATAGTAGTTGTTTTGGAGTTTGTTATGCAGTGATAGATGACAAAAACAATCTTCTTGTTGGGGAGACTGGCTGGTATGCCCGAGTCTTGTGCCACCTTCCTCCTTAACCCCTCTGTACTTGACATGGTTAAGTCAGGTCTTGGTTAATGACCAAGAGAATAATCACATTCATAACCATTAACTGCAGGCCAATTTTAGGACAAGTACAGGAGGGGGCTCACGCATGCTGTCAGATTCTAGGACTGAGCTTCCAAAAGACACACACACAAAAAAAAACAGTTTCCACAGAGCTGGAGACCAAAGCAGGAGGACTAGATGGTTACCCAGCTCCACCTCTGAGGACTGGCCCAGATAAGCAAAATGGCGAGGTTCAGGTGCCATTCAGATGCCTTTGCAAGGCTCTGAGATTGAAGACTTGCTATGCCAAATCGAGCGGGTAGAAATGGGCCAGCTGAGCACAGCTCTGCCATCTTGGCCTCGCCCAGGTTCCCACGGTATTGCCCACCGTACTGGATTCGAACCCTCTGCTGCAGGCCCCACGCTTCACCCGTCCTAGACCAGCTCTTATTCGACTCCCATCTTGTGCAGGCCTGGATGCCACTCCTGAAACTGTAATCACGTCTCTGCCCTGGGGAATCTTCCCTTCTCTTCTCCCTCACCCCCGGATCTCCGGTATTGTAGAGTCATTGTCATATGTAGCCTGAAATGTGTCATGTGTGACTCTTGCCCCACTACTAGACCATGAGCTTCTAGAGAACAGACACTACAGCTTCATTTTTCCCTCTAATGTATGCATTATAAATTCAGCCATTCATTCATTCATTCCACAATCTACTGCGTGCTGACATCTCTGTTCAGTACAGGGACATAAAGTGAAAGACTATTGTCCCTGCCCTGGAGTCACATTTGGCCCAGTCGGACAGGCAGGCATATAAATACGCAATGGTTTACACAATGATGAATGCTAGAAGGAGGTGTGTACACAATGCAGTGGGAACACAGAGAAGTACCCAAGTCAGATAAAATTTGCTAATGATTATTGTATGCCAGGCTCTGTTCTAAGCACTTCATTTATTTATAGTGTCATTATTTCGAAGTGATTAAAACAGTAAATTATGATTATTTTAGAACAGGTAAATATAGGCCAACTATACAAAATTCCAAAGGTGCTCATGCCACCTCTGAGCCTGCCCAGAGGAGCCCATCCTTCAGCATATTTTGTGCCTTCCAGATCTACTGTATTTTATGCATAAGTCTGCACGCGCACACTCATGCACACATACACAGCTTCTACATAAATGGTTGCCCGATATTCTGCATTTTGGTTTTGGTTTTTGTTTTCATTTACCATATCTTGAAGCTAATTTCATGTCACTGTTGAGATACCTCAAGCTTGGCTAATGACTGCACAGTATCAGAGTATTCCATCATATGAATGAACTATAATTTAATCATCTATTAATAGCTATTTATGCTTTTTCTAGTCGTTCACCATCATCGTTACAAATCATAGCACAAGGTTTTGTGCTTATGTGATTTTGAACAAGTGTCATATTTCAAGATAAATTCACATTCTGTGGAATTGTTGGGTCGAGGGAAGGTCCGTTTAAAATTTTAAATGCCCTCCATCTAATATTTAGGTCTAAATAACACACCACTAAGCTTTACAGAGCTTTTCTACTAATCTACTAGAACTCCTTTCTGCTGTGGCCAGAAGACCCAGGTGGGCAGAGGAGGAGGAGGAAGACGGCGCTTCATTTTAAAACGCTTCTCTCTTTCCTTCTTTACCTTTTAAATATAACTTAATGTTATATATATAACAAAATTTTGCTTCATTTTAAAATGCTTCTCTCTTTCTTTCTTTACCTTTTAAATAAAACTTAATGTACAAAATTATATATAAATATATATTTTAAA
>NW_006434835.1:11288537-11302508 GCF_000325575.1 Pteropus alecto
TATATAAATATACATTTTAAAAATATGTAATTTAATAATATGATAATACAAATATGAAATTTATATATATGCAAATAACTTAAATATAACATTCCTCAGGGGAGTGTGTGGAACCATATACAGCCATCTTGGGACCGCAAGGGAGAGTCCACCAGAGAAGTGAGGGCAGGAAACTCGGGCCAGCATCACACCTGCCGCAAGCCTAGCCTTGGGTTGTTTGGGTTCATAAGCCACATGTGGCATTTTTGCTTATGCCTGTTTGGGTCAGGCTTTTTTGTCACTTCCTCCAGAAGGGCCTGCCTGATGCCACAGCTGGTATGAGAGCCGGACTGAGTGCCCGGGGAGCAGTGTTTACGGATGTGACACCCAGAGGGTCAGGACCGGTCAGACCAGGATGGAGAAAGGCACCCGGAGAAAGAGCCTGACATCCACGGAGGTGTGGGAGCATTCCGAAGACTCCCATGGTTCACCTGTGAGCTTCACCTGTGAGGTGGGGTGGGCAAGGGCAGGGTGTGTGCGCCACAGGTGCTATGTGATTAATGTGATTCATTTTGATCTCTCAGACAAAGTGACCAGAGTTTCACCCTAGCAGTGATCACAGGTGTGAGTAAAAAATGAGTTTCCTGCACCCCTTTGAGCATCCCCACCCAGGGTTCAGACCTCTGACACCTACCCCTTGGCTCCACGGCCCCAAAAGGCAGTCACTATTTGAGACCTGGCATCACACAGGCCTGGGGCTCCTGTGACTGGGGAGAGTGAGCCTCCTCACCCTGGCCCCATGAGGGAGAAAGCTGCCGAGGAGAAAGGCCATGGGCGTGCTGGAACCCCTCCTGGTGGGCGTGTGTGTGCATGTGTGTGCCCTTGTGTGGGCGTGCTTGTGTGCATACACAGGATGCTAATTACCCTTTCTCAACGGAGCCCTCAGGAACATTCTCCAGTATTTACTCTTTTTCCAAAGTCATTACCTTATCTCAGGGGCCCTTCGGAGCCTTTGACCCAGAGCTGGGCGAGGCAGGAAAGGAAAGGATGAGGGCCGGGAGGAAAGGAATTTGCCCTTTGCTGTGTGTGGGCATGTGGGGGGGGAGGGCGGGGGGTAGCAGACTATGTCCCTCTGAACTGCCAATAGCTGGACCCGAGTCATGTTATTGTCCACCACATCCGCAGCAGGCCTTCTAGAAGAGGCCCCTAGTCACTTCCCCCCAGTCCATCTTCTACATCGAGGGTCCTCCTAAATGTCACTCCCCTGTGAACAGCCCTGCTGGGCTGCCTGATGACTAAGCCATATTCTTTTCTATGACATAGAAGGCCTTTTGTAGTTCCGGCCTGCTTACCTAGCCTCATCTGCTCCCATTCCCCGCTCACTCTGGGCTCCAGGCAGGACGTCCCACGGCCATTCCCAGAAAGCATGTATTAGTTGCAATGGCTGCTGTAACGAAGAACCACAAACACTGTGGCTCAAAACAACACAGATTCATTACCATCCAGTCCTGGCAGTCAGAAGTCCAAAAATGGGTCTTAAGGGGCTAAAATCAAGGTGCCAGCGGGGCTGCCTCCCCTCCGGAGGTTCTACGGAGGAATCTGTTTTTTACCTTCTCCACCTTCAAAATGCCGCCTGGTCCCTTGGTCCGTGGCCCCTTCCTCCATCATCAAAGCCAGCAACGTATTTTCCAGTCGGTGCCGAGCCACGCGTATCTCTCGGAACAACTGGCGCAAGCGCCACGAGAGCAGGGGCAAGAGAAAGTCCTAACACCAGAAGCGAAAATACGAGCCGGGGCCCCCCGCTGCCGACACGAAGACCGGCCCCCGCCACGGACAAACCCTCTGCGCACGGGGAGGCAACAGGAAGTACCGCGCCTGGAGGCTGGAGGTGGGGAGCCTCTCCTGGGGCTTCGAGCATCCTCCGAGCATCGTCCAAGCATCGTCCAAGCATCGTCCGCGCAAAACGAGCATTACCCATGTTGTCTACGATGCATCCCACAATGAACTGGTCTGCGCAGTGCTCACTGACAGCGCAGGGGACTCACAGAGGTAAGAGCCCCACTGCGCACTGCCTCTGGGACACGAGAAGGGGCCAACCTGACTTCTGAGGAGATTGAAGAGATTTTAAACCGAAGACGATCAAAGAAAACTCAGAAGAAATATGATGAAAGGAAGAAGCACACCCAAATCGGCAGTCTTCTAGAGGAGCAGTTCCGGCAGGCCAGCTTCTCGCTGGCATGGCTTCGAGACCAGGCCAATGTGGCTGAGCAGATGGCCATGTGCTAGAGGCTGGAGACCTGGAGGTCCACCTGAGGAGAATCAGGGCCCCGAGAGGCAAATTAGTCCTCCTCCTCCTGTCTCAGCTCCTGTAATAAAGGTGTTTATTATGGGTGGGAAAAAAGCCAGCCGTACAGCATATTTCAATCTTTCTTTCTGACCTCTGTTTCCATGGTCACGTCTTCTCTCTCTGAGTCCCATACTCCTGTCTCTCACTTGTAAGGGCCCTTGTGATTGCATTTAGGGCCAGCCCAGATAATCCAGGATAATCTCCCCATCTCGAGATCCTTAATTTAATTGCATCGGCAAAGTCCCCTTTGCCATGTAAGATTGCGCACTCCTAGGTTCCAGGGATTAAGACGGGGACTTAATTGGGGGCCATTATCACTCTGAGTTTCAGCATGTGCAGGGCCCTTGGCACTGTGATAGGCAGAATAATGGCTGGCCAAGAGGCCAAGTCAAGGCTCAGATTCAGGCCATGCTCTGCTCATCAAGCTGTGCGCACAGGCGGGGCTGCACCTGTCCAGAGGTGGCACCTCTCTCTAATTCGCACAAAGGGACCGACCACAGGGGCCAGCAGAGGCCCTGTCTGGAACACCCACCTGCTTCCACCCCTTCCTCCACTGACGGGGAGCTACTCATTGTTAAAGACTCATCTCAGTCTAGAACATTTCCCTAACTTTCCCCCGATCTCCACCCACACTCCCAGTGGGTTAGTCACACCCTCTCCTAGCTCCCCGCTCCATCCTGTACTTTCCATATCGACCACAGGACATTGGGCATGTCTGTCTGTGTGTCTGTGTGGGCAAGTTCTGAGCCCAGCCCAGAAGCCTTCCCCTGGAGCCCTGACCTTCCCCCAGGCCCTGCCATCTCTCTTTCCAGGACACACACCCCCTCTGGGTTCTTCTAGCTCCTGCCTTTTTTGTCCACCCTGGGTGCAGACTTAGGTAGGCCTATAACGTTGCTGTGAGGAAGGCAGAAAGGAAGCAGAGGTGGCCCTCACCTTGGAAATGGCCCCAGCCCTGGGGGAGCCAGCCCTCTACCCAGGGGACCCCAGGGCAGTCTGAGGTCCCGCTGCCAGAAGAACCCAGGCTGCGGCTGAAGGGAGAACAGCCAGAGAGTCAGGAAAAGGCCAGGGGAGGCTGCATGGAGGAGGCGATATCTGGGAAAGGGAGGCTTCTACCTTGAGTGAGAAGGACTCATAACGTGGAAAGTTCTCCAGACATAGGAAGTGTGTGCAGAAGAGGCAGGAAGGCCACAGACATGACAAATACTGTTGGAAGGGCAGAGTGGAGCAGTTGGGTAGAGGGAGTCATTTTCAAGCCCAACGCAGCAGCCAGGAAAGCAGGCCTGACGGAAGCTGGGCTGCCCAGGGACTCTGGGACCTGGCTGGGGTTGGAGCAGGGCAGACGGGGGCTGGCCCCTACTCTCCATCCTCAGGTCCTGCCTGGATTCAGTCTCCTATCCTTGGACCATGGTTCTGAGACCACCCTAGCTGCTCAACGTGCCTGCAGCCCTGCCCACCCTTCATTCAAACAGCCACCCTTCACCCCCAGGATCCAGGACCACAGCCTTGGTTCTAGCATCTCCCATCTCACCCTGATGCTCCCATCCCACTACCCGTGTCCTCAGGACCCAGAGGCTTCTCCCAAGGCTTGACCGAGGGACCAGAGCCCGAGGAAGTCACAATTAAGCCGTTGATGGAGGCTGTGGTGCAGCTGAGAGAAAGGCTTTGTGGAAGCCACAGAGCATTTGGGGTCTGAGGACAAATCTCTGAGACATGGAGCAGAACCAGTCCCTGAGACGAGGGCTGGGGGCCAGGGCAGCCAGAGTCGCAGGAGCGCCTGTGGCCTGATCCGGCAGCGGGCAGCCCTAAATGACAACGGAAGGGCGCTGCTGGGCCATGTGTGCACGAAGCTTTCCGGAAGTGGGCACTGCTTCCGGGAGTCTATCTATTCTTGTGGCACTGCTGTCCACCCAGCCGGGCGCTTTGGTGCAACACCGAAGTGTTCAAAGACCTCCGAAGGAACGTCTGGGAAACAGAGAGAGGTAGGAATCATCTGTAGCCAGTTCCTAACTCCAACCTGGCCTGTGCAGGGATGAGCCTTGCACGTCCCCAGCTCTGAGACAGGCCCTGGCGGAGGTGGCAGTGGAGGGAGCCAGCTCTGCTCTCCTGTTCCTTCCCATCCACAGGCCTTCCCGGCCCGCCTTAGACCAGGACAGGGTGCTGGCAGCCTCTCCGCTTTAACTGCACGCCACAAGCCGAGGTGGGGCAGGCTGGGGTCCAGGAGATGCCTCCTCCTGCATTCCATGGATGTGGCGCCCGGGGCCAGGCTGCGGAGGCCGCCAGGCCTGGCACGGGCCGCACAGAGCCAGCGCTTCAGAGAGGCGGGGGCAGCGCGAATGAACTCATTCTTTCCTCCTCTGGGCTCTGATCGTAAAACCAGGACGCTGAGCCAATGGCCCCAGGTGCGCCCACTTCCAGTTTCGCTGGGATAGTCAGGCGCTGCGAGAGGCTGACCTGGTTTCGATGCAGCGGCTGCTGCTCTGGCACCGTGGGGCTCCGCTCCCCTCCTTCTCCTCCCGCTCACTGGCTTACTGGAGGGGCCAGGCCTTCTCCAAGGCCCCAGGGAGCTGTGGCAAGACAGCAAGGAAGTGTTCCAGAGGGGATCCCCCAAAGCTCCTCCCCCAGAGAGGCTCTTCCAGGAGAGGCCCAGGATGTCCCAACGGGACACGGCGCCCCGTACCCGCCATGGGGTCCTCTTGCTCTCAACCCCTTTGAGTCACTGATTACTTCCCAAAGAGCTAGAATCAGATGCCCTCTAGTCTCTGAAACCGCTTTCTTTCACAGATGGGGAAACCGAGGCCCACAAAGAGGACAGGAGCAGTCAACAATAGGTAGCGGCAGAGCCAGCCGGGACTTCACCGATTTCTAGAATCCCAGCCCGTTCTTGTCTCCGCACCTCTACGAACAGCCTGAGAAGGAATCGGAAGGCCTTCCAGGCTGCCGTCAGAGGACAGAAGCCATTCTCTTCATGTGACACCTCAGGGCGAGGTCCTCAGACCCGCATGAAATGGCCTTGCCCCGAACGCTAACTTTCCCACTGTGCTTCCCTTGGGAAAGGCAGTGACCTGGCAGTGGAGTGGAGAGGCCACCGGGTCAGCCTCCTTGTCCTCTGTGCCCCAGGTCCTCCCAAGCTGCCCCCGCATTCACAAGTCGCCTGGGAGGGGGGTGCCCAGGGCAGCTGGAGAGCACTCTCCTTCCTCCCAGGAGACACACCCTCCCCTGCGGGCTGTGGAGACAGACGGCGTCCCAGCACCCAGTTACTCCGCATTCTTGGAAGGCCCTCACCAGCCTCCAAGGGCCTCTACCTGCCTCCCCGACGACGCAGCAGCTGGTCTCACTGCCTCTGACTTCCCGAGCTCCCACGGTAAGCCCACCTCCTCCAGGAGGACGTCCTGGGGAGGCGGACGCTCTGGAGGCCTGAATCCTAACTGGCCACCTAGAGCTTTGTGATCACAAGTCACCTGGCCTTTATACATGAGATTTCTCAAGCCGTCAAGTGGGGCCACACCCTCCCTGCGTGCTTTCAGTAAGGACTGCAGACTCGCACACATAATACCATGGCTATTATTACTGAGGATGTCTAGGAAGTCCCTTCAACGCCCCAACCCTCAGGTTCTCGGGCCACGTCCTTCCCTGGGGTCACATGGTGCAGTCATTGTCCCCTGTGTGCTGTGGGGTCAGGTTCTGGCCTCTCCCACCCGACCCATCTGGAGCAGAGTGAGTAAGAGTAAAGAGGGCCCCTCGGTGGGACACTTAGAGACACCTCGCTTTCCTGTTGCTTTACTCATCATCCCCCAAAACTGGGAGAAACAAAACACTCATCAGCTGGGGAACAGACAGACTGGGGTGCACCCGTGCAAGGGAACGATGCTCAATAATAAAAAGGAACAAACCAGCGATACATGCAACCACATGGGTGAATCTCAGAAGCATTATGCTGAAATTTAACAGCAAAACAGAACTAGACGAACACAAACGGCGACATGCTATGTGCGTCCATGTCCGTAAACACTCGAAAAGGCGAAATTGCGACACAAAGCACTTGAGTAGATGCTGAGGTGGGCGGCGGGAGTTGGGGGTCGATGGCAATGGGGCATGAGGGGATTTTTATGGGGAGATACAAATATTTAAAATCTTGTTTGGTGGTAAGTATATGGCTATTTCCGTTTGGTGGAACTTATCCAACTGTATGCTTACGATGGGTGTGTTTCACTGGATGTAAACTACAGCTCCATAGAGCCGGCTAGGAAAAGACCTTCCGCTTTGAGAACTCTGATCTGAGACGCAGCCCACATCTTGCTCGGCCACCTACACAAAGAAAGATTTTTCTACTTAGAGAACTCTTCAGAAGTATTTGATACTTAACAAAAATAAGAAATTGAGTGACTGGGGGAAAAGAGGGAGGGTTTGAAAAACTACAATGCCAGGGCATCTTGGAACAATTGGCCTTAAACAGACCCTGCAGATAAATGGATTCAAGCCGTGGTGCCTTTCTACACTGCTTTTCTGCCTGAAGTATAACCTTGATCCCTTATCTGATATTTTCATTCCTTCTTGCTCTGCCTGCATGAATAATAAAAAGCTAACCTTTAATAAGATGATATTCTCTTTCCCCTGACCCAGTATGGGGAAGGCACCGGCCCACTCAAGTCACCAAGCCCAGGACGTGGTGTCCTCTCTCTCCTCAGCCTGCTCTTAGGTCTTCTCCAGGCCACCTGGGCAAGGCAGTCCTGCTGTCCTCTGGGCCTGGCCAACCCCCTGCCCTCTGCAGCTGGCGACTCTACCCCGTCCCTCCTCTGCCTTCCCTGTCTCAGGAATTGACAGCATCTTCCGGCACCTTTCACTTTGGGCTGTTGACTCCTCAACATCAAGGTCAGCTCTTGAGGGCAGGAGTTCTGTCCCAGCTGCTACGTTTTCTCTCCTTCCCGCTGCTCCCTCCCATGAAAGTCCAGGGCGAGGTGAGAGCAGAACACTCCACCGACGCTTCGCTAATGCCGCCATTCATTCCGCCGTTCACGTGCACGAGGCAGGAGAGAAGCCCAGCTCACTCTCGCTTGAGCGCAAAGGGAGTTTACTGGGCCATAGCACTGAAAAGTCCTGGATTTCTCAGCCACCTCTGGACGTAGCTGAATTCAAGCATGTGCACAGGAGCCTCTCTGGAGCAACCTTGTCCTCCTCTCGTGCTCGCTCTCCCGACCTTTCCTCTTCTGCCTCTCTCTGCTCCTCCCCGCCTCAGTGTGTCTCCCTCTCTGCTCCTCCCCACCTCAGTGAGTCTCCCTCCCTTCCACGTTCTCTCCCCGATGTCTTTCTGTCTCCCTCTGAAGTCTCTAAGTGTCCCATATATATACATACCTCTTCCCTCCTCCTTCAGCCAAAAAACCAAAGAAAAGAACAGAAGACAATAAAACTCTCCTGCAAACAAACACCCTCAGACTGAGCAAGCCTGAGACTTCACAGCACAGTCAGTCGATCATTTCATGTTATTTCCAGCTGGGTTCCTAGCTTGCTTTTCTGCTGGACTTAACATCCTCACAACACTCAACCCAGAGCCAGGCCCATGGTCATCCCTCGAGGAAGGATGTGACCCTTGGGCCAGGTGAGGTCAGAGTGGGAAGGGGAAGAGGTCGGGGTCAGGGATGGGTCAAGGCCGGGGTGGGGGAGGGGCTGCAAGGAGAAGGAGCTTTGGGGGCTGTTAATTCTCTCTCTCAGAGCAGGAATTAACTCCCTACGCCCTCTGTCCTCCCCCCAGAGCCCAAAGGCTGGGGCTGGGGCTGCTCAGGCTGGGGTCCTGGTCAGCATCAGCCTGCCCGATGCCAATTAAGACCCAAGAATCCCCGCCCCTGGGCTCAGATCAAAGCCCTTCCCTCGGATGACCGTAAATCTGCAGGGCCAGCTAACGAGCTGCTGTGACTCGGCCCGGAGCAGGGTCCTGGATCCTGTTTCGTTCCAGGGATCAAGGGGCCAGCAAGGCCTAAGACCCCAGAGCACCCTGTCCCCTCACAGCACCCAGCTTTGCCCAGTAAATCCTGAGGTCAGTGTCCTGAAGGAGACCTGAGAAATCCCATTGTGTCCTCTGGGAGGCTCCTGCCCCACCAGGCCCCCGGAGCTGCTCTCAAAGCCCATTGTCTGGCCCCACAAAAATTTTAACCGCTAACATCTGGGTTCAGGAGACTCCGGAAGAGCAAATGTCTTCACCTCCTTTGATTCCCTTCACACAGAGGGCTTTTTAAATTTTAATTTGAGGTGACCTCTGACCCCAGTTCCCATTCCCATAGATTCCAGATATTTCCTGTGCCCTCAGATAACCTCCCAAGCCAGCCTTCACCTGACCAGAAACCCCTGCCTCCTCATTCATGGCCCAAGCTGGGCTGGGAGCCCCCCAACCCCCACCCCTGGTTCATTCCCAGTACCCTTCCCCCACAGGACCAAAGAAGTCTGCAGCCCATCACACATCTCCCCAGGGACCTGGGACCAGCTCAGCCCAACCCTCAGGAAGCCAGGGACACAGACGCTTTTGGTCCCCTGCAGTAAGGATGTCCGTTAATATAACAGAACCATGGGTGAAGCACTCACCCTGTACAGGTAATGTGGCCACTCAGGAGTAACTGAGCAAAGCTGGGTGCTCCCAACTTATACATGGGGAAGCCGACGCTGAGAAAGCAGAGCGACATCAAGAGTACATGGCTGTTGTGTGGCAGAGCCGGAAGCATGACAGCCGTAGCCGAGCCAAGTGCCCCCTGGGAGGGAGGCTCAGGCCGAGGGCACCGGGATGCCTGGTCTTGGAGCCGCTGGAGCCTGGGTGAGTCTCCGTCCGGTTCGTTAGCCTGCGAGGCTAAGGCCCTTTCACCTGGGTGAAGCCTTCCCATCTCAGTATGGTGACCAGCCCTCGAAGATCCCAAGGTCTCAGCAAAAGCCACAGAGGGCAGAGAAGGGACGGGGGAGGAGGAGCAGGGCTCATCAGATCCTCAGCCTCCACCCTTCTCTTTCCAATCCTCTTTGGACTAAATTGGAGAGTCGCCTCTCTGTGGGTCGCCACCGTGTGCCCTGCACCATGCTAAGCTGTGAGCAGGTGTCTGGTCCCTGTCTCCGAGGCACTAAGAGACGAGCAGAGCAGCAGGAACACACTCGTGTGACATGGCCCCAGGACCGGAGCCCAGACCTGAGAGGCTCAGGTGGGCTCCTTGCAGGTGGGACTTTCCAGCAGGGCCTAGTTACGCAGAGGCTTCCCGTAGGTCAGCCACACAGCACTGGGTCAGGGCCCCGGCAGCCAGCACTGCAGGTGGCCACTCCCGACGATTGCCTGTGGCTCTCCAGAGCCCAGAGCCTCAAAGATCCAGCCAGAGCCAGGGGCAACCACTGCCCCACCACCCGTCCCACCGCCGAAGGCTAAATGGCACCATTGGACAGCCTCACTGACCCCAAAGCCCAGCCCCACTGCCAGCCCCAGCCTTCTCGCCAGTGATTGGAACCCATGACTCCTCAATAAAGCCTCCTGACTCCTATCCATCCTCGTCCTGCCCAGTGACTCAGCTCCCTTCCCAGACCTAGCTCACCACAGCTGACATCACCTGCACCCCCCGCGCCTTCACGGCGAGCCCTGCGAGCCTTCTGCTTCTCTGATCCATCTTCCTCCTCAGGGTCAGGAATGCTAGAACTGGAAAAGGTCTTGGGGCGTATCTGGGATGGCCTTACTTTACAGTTGGGGAAACTGAGACCCTGAGAGGGCCAGAAATTTGTTCCAGGTCCTAGGCTGTGAGGTATTTAGAACTTGGCTCTGTGACTGAAAGGGGATGATTTCGGGCTTCGTGGGATGTCAGGGGAACAATCACCACTGCCAATAACTAAACTCTTATCCCTTACACCTGCCCAGCGGGGCCTGGAGACCAGGGTGCAGACTCCCTGTGTCCATGGCTCCCCCCTGGGCACGGAGGCGCCAGAAGCAGCAGGTCAAAGGATTGCCTCAGCCCCTTCCTACTGCCCAAATTGGGGAGTGTCAATTCTTTTCCAGAGATCAGTTTTTTTCAGAGACAGTCGAGAATAGAAGGAAGGAATGGGTGTGAATCCTGCCAGGAAGAGGGGATGAGCCACAGCCTCACAGAGGCCTGGAGGGATGGTGGGAAAGGGGACGCTCAAAGTAGCCAGAGCTGACAAGCAGGAGCAGATGGGAGACAAGTGTTGGCCAGTTCTCGGAGAAGGCCTGTGTTTCAGGAGGTAGGAACCGTTCCGGAGCAGTGATTTTCAAAGCGTGGTCACTGATCCACCAGCATCACGTGGGAACTTGCTAGAATGCGAAATCGAAATCTGCCATCTCCACTCCAGACCTACTGAACCAAACACTCAGAAGTGGAGCCCAGAGAGCTCTCCAGATGATTCAAATGCATGCTCAAGAATAAAGAATGGACAAAGTGATTAGTAACTCTGCTACCTACCTCGTCAGCTCCCACTAGTCCCAGCCCCCAGTGGGGCTCACTGATGCTCCCACAAGCCCACTCTGCTTACACTTGCTGTGATTCCCTCCCACTAAACCAAGCAGGACTTCTGCAGGTAGGACATTCCAGAGGGATCTGGAATGAGTCTCATGGCCACAGATGAGACTCATTTGCCTGCCATGTTCCCTCTGTCTTACAAGCAGGATTCTGCCTCAGTATCCCTGCCTCACACTCCTGCTCACCATTGACCTTAAAACTCTGCCCTGGACCTTGGCCCACTCCACTGGGCCCTGCACCATGCCATACCCTGGGCCGGTCTCCTCACTAGATAGCACAACCTTCTCCTATCCCCCAGTGCTAACCAGTTCATTTGTGGACAAACAACCATCCATAACGATATGTGGCCTCTCAGGGCCTCCGTGTAAAAATGCACGGGCTGTTCACTAAACAAGGGCAGCTGGCTGAAGGAGTGGTAGGAGAAAATCCAGCTCGCATTCCACTCACCCATGTCCCCTAGTGCAAGGCGGCATCCGCCCAGTTAGGGCACCTTTTTCTAATGTGTACAAATGCATTATACAGTCTAGTGATTGAATGCCACACACATCCCCTTCCTTCCCCAAGGTTCCTCCGCTTCTGAGCCGGACCGCCCCCTGCCTTTCCCGTGTCTACACCAGCCAGACCTCCACTGTCTCCTCGTGTCTACACCAGCTGGAATCCCATTCTCCCAAAGTGACCACGCCCGTTGGCCCCACACGTGTCCAAATCATTTTCTTTCTTTGGAACCTCTTGGCTGTATCAGCTGCCCCGCCTTGCTCTCCTTACTGCTCATCCTTACTGACCCTCCCATCACGGTTAAAGGGTCATAACAACCAGCAGACAAAACATCTTTGTCGACTCAAGTTCGCGGTCATTTCATTACAGCATTTCCTAAGACATCCATTCACGGACACACTGGAAAGGCCTTCCTTATACAGCTGGCCTTCCATTCTGCACCTTGTAATTTCTGCACATTAGGGGCCTCGGCTCCCTCTGCCCCAGGCAGCCCTCGGAGACTAGGAAGCCAAGCTCCACGCCTGGCCCCACCTGGAGCTTCTCCTCCCCACTGCTCTGACGAGTCCACTTGTGGCTCCGTCTCTCCCACTCCTGCAAGTCGAACTCTGCTATTTTGATCCTGCCATTGATTTTTTTTCCAAACAGCTGAACACAGCTTAGTAGTCACTTTTTTATTTTAACCATTTGAGATTAAGAAAAATCTTTCCAAAACATAATGTGTTCTTCCCCCACCTCCTGGAACAGATGAAAGCAGATATATATAATGTGTTTTTAATAATTCCCCACGATCACTATTTTAAAAAATGGGAAAAAAAAACCAGATAAAGGAAAAGAAAAAGTGGTATCACCTGATATCTTACCAACCAGAGGCAATAATTAATGATCTTTCATTGTATAACTTTCTGGACTTTTGCCTAAGCAAACACACTTCACCAGTCTTGGGCGTAAATTCAGTCTCTCTTAATAATTGCTGGCACTCCATAGGCCCGTATGAACAGGAAAAGTCACGCCACACCCACCATTCCATACCCACTTTCCCAAGAAAACTGGGAGCAAACTCCGTCCTTGGAGAGATTTGATTGCAAACAGCAGCCAGAGAGAAGTTGAGATGTCCCAAGGTCCCAGTTCCCATTGATCTGTCACAGTTGTGTGGTGTCTCTATGGAAACAGTCTTGCAAAGCCTGCTGGGATCATGCCTCGCTGGGCCTGCCCCTTGCCTGGCCCACAGAGGCGACCAGTGTCAGGCTCCAAGATTACTGCACTTCTAAGTTCAGTCATGTTCTCAAGCCAAGTGTGACCATGGCAGAGGCAGGGAGGCTTCTATCCTTAGCCACACATCAAGCCTGCGCACACTGAGGTCAATAAGTTAAGCCAGGTCACCAACCTGATGCCCCCCTTCTTCTTGGTGCCATCCCCTTGGGGGCTGCCGGTCCGTCCCTCCAACTGGGGCACCTCACCCCAGACTTCATCAGAGGAATTCCAACTTCAACATGGAAGTGGCCTTTGTGTTCATCCCTTTCTTCCCCAAGCAAATGAACTCCTCCAGGTACTTAGAGGGGCCCAGAAACCTGTTTCCTCCTTTCCCCTGGGAAATCAAGGCCTGCTAGCCTGACCTGTGGGTAACCGAGAGGGGCCACTCAAGGGTCACTTCCCTGGACAAAGAAGTCAGTTCTTGCCAGTTGTCTAGATAAAGGAGCTGCAGACAACTTGCATTAAAAAAAAAAAAAAAAATTAGTTCTGACCTATCAGACCACCTGGAACCAGCAAATTTGCCATACACCCATTCCCCGGATGAGGACACTGAGATCATCCACTTACTTCTTGAGAAACTGAAGCACCAGCCTCCAGCACTGAAGATTTTATCACAAAGCTTTTCCTCAGTAATTATTCTCTTGCTGGGAGGAAGTGAGCGGCCCTCTGCCCCCAAGCCCCCAGCCCTCAGGCCATGTAACCACAGCTGACCTGACAGCATTGCTCACTGGGCTCCAGGTGCAGCCCTGATCACCCCTCCCGTCCAGGGGGCGGGAGGATTTTGTGTCGGGGGCCAGAACTGCATTTTGTTCCTCGCTGCCGGGGCCAGGGATACGTCTTGTCAGCTCAGGGGCATGGCAGGAGCTGCACTGGGACAGTCTACACAGTCAGTGCCCTCCTTGGCCACCATGAATGCAAGGGGTGAGAAGGCTGGCATGCATTGATGTGTTGATGCTCTGAGATTATCTGAGATCATTTTAAATATGTTTTTCCTAGATTAAGAGAATAGGAAAATGAAGGGGCTGGAGTGGTTGGGAGCTGGCTTTTCTGCTCTCCAGCTCTCTTTCCTCTCCCCAGGATCCCACCCCAGATGTGGACCACGTGTTTGGCAGGACGGCTCCCCTCCATGCCCCGAAAGCACTCTATTAGGGAGCACTGCTGGGGGAAAGGTGGGTCTGCCTCTTCCCTCCAAATCCAGCCCTTAAGCCAACACTTTCTGCTTTGGGGGTCAGGAGATATGGAGGGCAAAGGCCTGACCTGGTGTCACCTGCCCATCCAGCTTCTGGGAAGAGGAACACCAGTGCACAGAGGCTGGCCCAAATTCTCACGCTTACAGTCAAACACACCCAGTTTTGGGCCTCAGGCTGGTGGACAGGTGTATATCTCACCTGACAAGCTCTGTGAGGCAAGAGACAA
>NW_006434835.1:11302531-11311549 GCF_000325575.1 Pteropus alecto
AGGCACAGACAGCAGCACCTCCCATTGATCCGGAAGCTGGAGTAGAAGTGGAGGATGGGGTCTCCCCGAGAGGTAGACACGCCCAGGGGAGTGGCCCGGACATTGCAGAGCTTGGGCAGGGCACCAGGACATCTGGGGAAGCTGTCCCCTATAGCCTCTCCCAAGAGGCTTCCTGGGGTTCTCACAATTTACAATTGAGCAGAGGGAACTGTGCAAATACCCCCTCCCAGAATGAGGCTGCCTTTGTTCTGGGGAAGCCCTTGGCCCCTATTTTTTACCCCTTGTCAGGCGGGAGGAGGAGGCAACAACTGGAGGCTATAGACTTCTCCTGAAGAAGCCACTGCCCAGCAAGACACCATTTTTATTTAAAAGGAAAGTTTATTTGGAGACGTCTTGAGGGAATGCTTCTTGTTCTTCGGCTTTATCTGCCTTCTCATTTTCCCAGTCCAATCCTCCCCAGATTCCTCTGCCTTCCTGTCTCCAGCCTCTCCCTTTCAATCTAGCCAAGCCTTCTGCTTCCTTAATCCTCTTAAAACACAAATTTTATTAGCTGCTCTTAAATCTTCACTGGCTCCCACTCGTGATGGGGTGAAGTTCAAGTCCCATAGCCTGCATTTAAGGTCTGTGGTTAGGGCAACCATATAGTGCAGTTTGTCTGGGACAGTCTAGTTTATACTGCTGCCCTGGCAATAATTATTAATAGCACCTCCTCTCGTGCAAAAAATAAATTACGTGGTCAACTTGTCTACAGTCCACTCCCAACCTGATGCTCCAGGCTAATGTCCCACTGTCCCTCCTTGAATCCTCCAGATCAGTGGTTCTTAGCTCCAGCTGCTCATTAGAGTCTCTTGCAGAGCTTTTAATAAACACTGCTGCCTGGGCTCACCCTAAAGCAATTTAATTAAAACGGAATCTCTAGGGCTGGGCCCAGGCTTTGGTGTTTTGTTTTTGATTTTGTTGTTTGTCGTTGTTGTTGTTGTTGTTGTTGTTGTTTAAAGCCTTAGGTGACTCTGATGTGCAGCCAGGGTTGAAAACAATTGACCTAAGTCAAACAGGTGTCCTGGAACTCTGTCCTTGAGCCTGTCTCAGATGTTTCTGTCCCTGTTTTTTCAGAATTTGCTCCTCTTTTCTATGGCCCATTTGAGTCCTACCAAAGCTGCTAAGCCAAGTTCCAGGGCTGCCTCCTCCTTCATCTGTTCTAGCCTCTGAGCTGCTAGGAGCCTCCCCTCTAGCACCTGTGTTAGGCTATAATCTAGGTCTGTGCGTTGCCTTCTTCATAGCGTATGAGCTCGGTGGGGTGGATTGTGTCCGATTCATTTCAAGGACCACACCCAATGTGCAGTAAAAGTCCCCCCATCTGGCTGAGTGACTGTCACTGTTGATCCAGAACTCGGGTGGCAGCATCCGCCACCCACCTAAGCACCATGCAGACTCTCCAGGTTAACTTTCTTTTCCTGCGTATGTAGCCTCCATTCATTCGTTCATTCGTTCATTCTGCTTTGTGCCGGATCCTTTCTTCCCTATCCTCTCTTCTTGATGCCCTGCATTTTGAGGGAACTCATCTCCACCTCCTGTGCAGCCCACCAGACTGTCTTGCACACAAACGGTACTCGGTATTTACTGATTGATATTAACTCATTAATAAACAAAATGCAATATGTCCATATAATAGAATATGATTCAGTAATGAAAAAGAAGTACTAATACATCTTACAATATAGATAAACCTTAAAACCATGATGCTAAGTGGAAGAAACCAAACACAAAAGGCCATAAATTATGTGACACCATTTATATGAAATATCCAGAATAAGCAAATCCATAGAAACAGAAAATAGATTAGTGGTTGCCAGAGGCTTGAGGAGGGAGAAATTGGGACCGTGGACAGGTACAGGGCTTCTTTTTTGGATGTGAGAAATGCTCTGAAATTGGATAGTGGTGATGGTTGCACAACCTTGTGACTATAAGAAAAACCACTGAATCGTACACTTTAAAATGATGAATTTTATGGTATTTGAATCGTACGGCAATTAAAAAGAAATATTGCTGATGGATTTTTTTCTTCCTTTACCCTGTTCTCAAATTTTACTGTTCACTAGAATCCCCCGGAATGTTTGCAGCTTCCTGGGCCCCACCTTGGAGCTTAAGAGTTAGCAGATGGGGGCAGAGCCCAGGAATCTGCATTCGACGGTGGTATTTTAAGTACCACTTCCCCACTCCCCAAAGGACTTGGGTCAGGGCATTTAGGAGCCAACCTCAGAACCTCAGAAGACAAATAAAATTCTTGAACCTATTATTTCAGGGGGAAAAAAAAAAAAACTGAAGATTTCAAACACAACCGAAACTTTGTTTTTTGTCTGCTTCTTATTAAAAACAGACTGGGACCCAAAGAAACCCCATCAGGGGTAGGTAATGAAGTAATCATGATCATAATAAAAGAACAGAGTGGAAAAACTGCCTGGCCTCGAGCAAACCGCAGAAAAATTGTCTTCTGCTTCCAGTGCTCGACCGAGCCATTCAAACGAAAATATCCCACTAGCCACATGGAGAGCTTAATTTGGGGAAGGAGAACTAAATATTAGAAAGCCGCTGCTCACTGCCTCCTGTACAAAAACATACTTATAGACGCCCACCCCTACACAGCCAGAATTCTAATTTTTGGTATGCGCTCCATGATTAGGCCTTTCTTTGGAATTACAAGGAAGCAGAGTTGTAAATCGGTGTGAGAACGTGATCAAAAGGAATGTCTGCATGCAATTATTTTGTTTTGAGGCCAGCGTTCAGAGGCACCGGCTTTCAAGCTCTGACTTGGTCACAGTGCTGTGCCCTCTCGCATGTGACTTTGGTCTCCACGGAAGGGGGAAGGCAAAGGCTTGGGTTTTATCATTGCTGCTTCTTTGTTACAGAAAGAAGTCTCACCCCAAGACCTCCAAAAGAACCCTCTCCACCATCTCCCCCGGCTTGTCCTAAACCATTGCCAGTCGCAATCTTGCGAATAACTTCTTGCCCCAGAAAGTAGCAGTAGCTGTAAGTTGAGAACAAACATCCCTTGCTTAACAGAAATTCACTTAACAAAGCTCCGAATTGAATAAGGGGTAAATGAGCAGAAATAACATTTGTGATGCATATCTACTGAGTTCTGGGCGCTGCCCTGGGCAATGTCTCATCCATTTTCACATTTCATTCAGTGAGCCATCACAACCACCCCACGACTAAGATATTATTACGCCCCACAGGACAGCAGAGAACCTGAGGCTCAAAGCGGTTGTGTAAATTTCTCATGGTCACAAAGGGAGTAAGTGGTATTGTTAAACCAAGTAAAAGATCTCAAAGGAACAACACAGGAAAACAAAAATTCTAGGGAACGCAGGTGTCCCGTGAATCCATCTCATGGCAGCTGGCTTGCTAAGGCTGCTGCCATCTGTTACACATGCATGTGGGAAGGCAAAACTTAGTTCGTTAGATAACGTCTGATGCATTCGGCATTTTGCTAGGCCCGCAAGCCACCTTTGTCAATGGGCGTAAAACCGTTGGGCCGTGTTTGGAAACGGAACTATTAGCATAGATACGTTCTAGTGATCACATTATTGGCATCCTAAGTCTCAAGGTTCTTTGTCTGGACTCTTGTCTACCAGTCCAGCCTTGTCTGTAGCTGCCTCTCCACTTCCTCCCTGGGTTCTGGCCAAATGGTGCATTGCTGTCCCTTGAAGGTGCCATGTTCCTTTCTGCCTCAGGCCACTGCCTCCTGCTCTCCCTCTACCTGCCGTTCTCATGAGCCCAACTTCATTCATTAACTGTGACTCAGGGAAGCTCCACAAGGACAGGAACCTTGGTTGGCTATGTCACTGCTGCATCCCCAAAGCCTAGAACAGTGCCTGGAATATAGTCAATGCTCAATAAATATCTGTCGAGAGAGCACATAAACAAACAAACAAACAAACAAATAATATGGATTAATTAGGAACGAATAGCTCCTTATTTCCTCGGTTTAGTTTTCTCTGAGTCATGTCCTCTTTATTAAACGTTCTGATTTCTGACCTAGCTTTTTCTTTGTGTGTATACAGTTGTGTGATTATTTGTCTAATGTCCAGCTCTCCCATCAGATTCTAAGCTCTATGATGGCAAAAACTATACCAGTTCCATTCACCATGATATTCTCAGTGACAATTGTAGGTATTCCATAAATGTGTGGTGCATGAATAGATGGCCGAGCAAGTCTTGGAGAGGTCAAGTCTTTCTGAGCTATTTTCATAAAAAAGTACTCAGAGGAACTGAGAAAAAAAAGAAATGGGTCAGGAATCAACAAATAAAAAAGGCAATAATCCAATTTTAAAGTGGGCAAAGGAGCTAAATAAACACGTTTCCAAAGAAGACATCCAAATGGCCATCAGGTACATGAAAAGATGCTCGATAACACTCGTCATCAGGGATGATCGTCGGAGAAGATCTGGATGGCAATTATCAAAAAGACAAGTAATAATGAATGTCAGCAAGGACGTGGAGAACAGGGAAACTGCACACTGTCGGTGTGAATGATACAGCCGTTATGGAAAACACCGTGGAGGTTCCTCAAAGAATTAAAAATAGAACTACCGTATGATGCAGCCATCCCACTTCTGGGTATGTAGCCAAAGGAAATGAAATCAGAATCTGAAAGAGGTATGTGCACTGCCATGTTCACTGCAGCATCATTCACAGTAGCCAAGATATGGAAACAACCTAAGTGTCTGTTGACCGATGAGTGGATAAAGAAAACGCGATGTATAATAATATATATTTATAATGGAACAGTATACTGCCGTTAAAAAGCGGTCGTTTGCAATGACATGGATGAAACTGGAGGGCGTTATGCGAAGTGAAATAAGCCAGACAGAGAAAGACAAACCCTAGACGGTATCCCTTACATAAGGAATCTAAAAAAAAAAAAGTCAGACTTATTGAACCAGAGTAGATTGTTGGTTGACCGTGACGGAGGGTCGAGGGTGGGGGTGGGGAATGGACAACTATCGGTCAAGGGAACAAAATTTCAGTTATAAGATGAATAAGTTCCGAGGACCTAATGTACAGCATGGCGACTATAATTACCAATACTATACTGTATACTTGAAATTTGCTGAGAGGGTGGATCTTCAGCATATTAACCGCACACACACACACACAAAGTAACTATTTGAGGTGATGGATGTGTTAATTAACTTGATTGTGGTAATCATTTCACAATGTGTATTTATACCGAATCATCACATTATACACTTTCAACAGATACAATTTTATTTGTTAATTATACCTCAATAAAGCTCACACTTTAAACAGATACAACTTTATTTGTTAATTATACTTCAATAAAGCTGGGGGGAGGGGGGACATGTCTAAATGGCCAATTATTTTTCTCTAGAAGAACACATTCCTGATTTTAGAAAGAACATCAGTGGGAAAATGAAGTTTATTTAAAAGTCTATCACCTTGTAGCCATCTTTGATGGAGAACGTGTGTCCCATTAAGTTAGGGGACATTCATGAGATGAATTTGATTTACTGCTTATGCATTTCCTATAGCATATGGTGGCGGGCAGAAGATGCAGGCTGTGAAAATCTGGAGGGATGTATAAAATCTCCTTAGGAGCCAAAGGCCATTTTGTTTTCATGGCTTAGTTTGCAGGGCTGCCTGGCAGACACTGGTACAAACCTCAGCTGCGTGGGGCAGCCTTAAAACCTGGACATGTGGAGGCCAGAGACTGGGCTGGGACAAGCCATCAATTGACAGATTTCCCACAGACCACCCTGCCACTTCCTCTTTGCTGGCACAAGTTTTGCTGTCTGTGCCCACACGGGGACTACCTCGGTCATGCGCGTGCACATGAGCATGGGTCCTGGGTGCTCTGTGGCTCCAAATGCTGCAGAGTTCTTGGGAACAAGCAGAAGCCACTGGACCCCGGAGCATGCGGAATCCGGGGGCACAGGGGCTGCAACTGGTGCTCCCCAAGGGCCCAGGCCCCCAGTCATCCAACACAGCTACCATCTCCTAGGTCTAAATGTCTTATCTGTCACCTTTATTTTGATTCTGACTAGGGGAGAGGGTGTCTTTGAAAACAAGGTAGTTTTTTTTTTTAACCTGCCCTAGCTCGCTGGGTGGGTGTCCTACTGTCAGGAAGAAAGACAAATAACTAATAATAACTCTTTTATGTATGTGAGGGGGTCATATATACAAAACAACTCTTACCATTTTAACCCTTTTGAATTTTGCAATACAGTGGCATTTAGTACATTCAAAATGTTGTGCAACCATCACCACTATCCATATCCAAATCTTTATAATCATCCCAAACAGAAACCTGTACCCATTAAATGTTAACTTCCTGATCCTCCCTCTCCCCAGCCCCCGAGCAATGTCTATTCCAGTTTCTGTCTCTATGAATGTGCCTATTCTAGAAAACTCATGGAAGTGGAATTCTACAATATTTGTCCTTTCGTGCCTGGCTTGTTTCATTTAGCGTAATGTTTTCAAAGTTTGTCCACATCATAGCATGTGTCAGAATTTCATTGCTTTTTAAAGCTGCACAATATTTTATTATATGGATATACCACATTTAGTTCATCCACTCATCTGTTGGTGGACATTTGGGTTGTTTCTACCTTTGAGTTGTAAATAATGCTGCAATGAACATGGGTATGCAAATATCCCTTCGAGATCTCATTTTCAGTTCTTTTGGATACATACCCAGAAGTGGGATTCCTAGATCCTCATATGGTAATTCTATTTAAAAAAAATTTTTTCGGTTGAAGTGTTAAGCAAAGTCATCAACTGGATGTGAAGTAGGGAGGGGATGTGAGAGATGTGGAGAGAAAAGATACAAAATAATCCTTTTAGAAAGAATATAAACTTACTAGGGAAACATTTTAGGATTACCAGTTTGTGTTACATGATCATTTGAGGTTTGTGGTCATGAATTTAAAATGAGAATTACTCCCAGGAATTGTGTGTATGTGTTTACAAGAGTGGTATCTATCATTCTCTATGTATTATTTAGCAACTTGCTTTTACTACTTTCAATGTTCTGAACACACGGTATTTCATGGAATCGAGGCATCAGAATTTAGCTGAGCATCCCCTCAGTGACAGACAGTGAGGCCACTTCCAATTATTCACTGTGATAAGGGAAGCCGCAATAAGGACCATCTGCCTGCTGCCTTGGGCACACAGGACTCTTTCTCCAGGGATGTACCAAGAAGCAGATTTGTTGGGTCATAAGGTAAATGCATTTTAAAGTTTAATAGATCCTTCAAGTCTCCTCCAAAGTTTCTCTACCAATGTATATTCTCACCAACTGAATATGAGAATACCCCACATCTTCACCAACCCTAGGTTCATCAGACTTTCTGTTTTGCTTCTCTGATAGAATAACTTATATTTCCTTTATTATTTGAGATATTACATCTTTTCATAGGTTTCTTGACCATTTGGATTTCTCCTCTTGCGAACCTTCCTTTCATATCCTCTGCCCTATTTTCTTTTGCATTGTTTACTTTTTTGTATCGATTTACAACATATTTGCAATATTAATTATGTGTATGTTGTAACTGTTACAAATACTTTCCTTAGTTGGTTAAAAGTTTCCAGTTTTATTTATGGTGTCTTCTGAAGTGACTGAATTTACCGACACCTTTAATGGCTTTCGTGTTGTGTCTTATTTCACAAGCTTTCCCTGTCACGATCCCTAAAAATATCTTTTCTTCTAATCCTTTTGCAGTTGTTTTAATTAAACTTTGTATTTTGAGATCATTATAGATTCACATGCAGTTGAGAAAAATAATACAGAGAGATTTTGTGTACCCTTTACCCACTTTCTGCCAATGGTGACATCTTGCAAAACTGTATCACTATGTCACAACCAAGATATCACCATTGATACAGTCAAGATACAGAACAATTCCGTCACCTCCAAGAGCCGCCATGTTGCCCTTTATAACTGCATCCACTTCTCTTTCCGCCAGTCCCTACCCACTGCCACCCCGTCCTTAACTCCAGCAACCAGTAATCTGTTCCCCATTTCTATAATTTTGTCATTTCAAGAATGTTCTATAAATGGCATCACACAATATGTAACCCTTTGGGTTTGGCTTTCTTCATTCATCATCATTTCCTGGAAATTTGAGCTGTTTTCTGTATCGATAGTTTGTTCCTTTTTACTGCTGCGAAGTAGTCCATGGTGTGGATGCAGCCCACTTTGTTTAATTATCCATCTAGGACATCTGGGTTGCTTCTAGTTTGGGGCTATTACAGATAAAGTTGTTATAAACATTTGTATATAGATTGTTCAAAAGTAAAATTGTTAGGTCAAATGATAGGAACATGTTTCATTTTTTAAGAAACTGTGAAACCGTTTTTCAATGACTATGTCATTTTACATTCCCACTTGCAAAGTGTAAGTTATCCAATTTCTTCACATACTGGTCAGCAGTTAATGCTATCACCGTTTTTTATTTTAGCTATTTTCATAGGTGTGTAGTGGTATTTTGTGTGGTTTTAATTTGTATTTCTCTAATGCCTAAGTAAGTTGAACATCCTTTCATGTACTTATTTACCACAAGTATATTCTCTGGGTTCTTGGTCCAGTTTATCAGTGTTTCCTTTTAAGGTCAGTCCTTTTGGTGTCAAGGCTAAGAACTCTGCTTAGCCCAAGATCCCAGAGATTTTTCTCTTATATTTGTTTTTCTAACAGTCTTAGAGTTTTAGGTTTCGCATTTAAGGTTGCGATTCATTTTAAGTTCATCTTCGTATAAAGTGTGGGGTCCAGGGCAAGGTTAAAGGGTCATCACACCACGAGATTTGTATATGGAGGCTAAGACACTGACCATTCCCTGAGGACAAGGTGAGAAGTGAATACGAAGGAGCCTGATAGGTAGGGTTAGGACCAAATACCTGGCTGGCTTGGGCAGCAAAGCAGTCCAGGAATAAAGAAGACTGGCCCTCAGGTACCAGGGTGCAGGATGGCACCCTCCATGGAGGGGAAAACCTGCA
>NW_006434835.1:11311578-11332943 GCF_000325575.1 Pteropus alecto
AGTAGCTTCCATCCGGGGTGGGGTGTGGGGTGGGATGGCCTGGGAGCCTGGGAAGAAGGAATGCTGCGGATCAACTTCTGAGCAGCAGGAGTGGCCCAGGGAGCTTTATCATGTGCCTGACCCTTGGCCCCTCTGTCTCCATGTCAGTCTCAGAATTCATGGCTACAGTAAGAGTTCCCACCTATCTCAGCTGAGTCAGGAGGCCAAGGGACAGAACATCAAAAGGGGATTCAGGATCAGTATCCTGGGGGCCGGTGTAGAGGTGTCGATGGAAAGCAGAGAGAGAGTCCCTCAGAGGGACAGAGAATCCCACCTGCTTTTCCTCGCCTGAAATACTCATTTCAATTGCACCATGCCAACTGAGAGTTCCCTTAGTAAAAGAAGGTTATTCACCTTCTTAGCTTTGTAGCCAAAGCTATTTTCTCATCTGCAAAATTGGGATAACAATTCCACAGTTTCCCAAACTGTAGAATGCTTATCACTGGATATTTGGGGTGGTGTAATAGATTACTTTACAAAGTATGTGGACATACTTTTAAATAATGATGAATCACCTGGTGAGAAATGTAGTCCTTTTTCATGTTTTCCCTAGTTCTTCTGATTACATAAGGAGAAAGTCTCTGGTATGTGTGTAAGTTGGGATGCTTTGGGTACAATAACGAAACACTCACATTAAAGGTGAATAAAAAAATGAGGACAATGTGTTACCTCACACGACCTTACAGGGAAAGACAGTTCCAGGGAAGTTCAATGAAGTCAGCAAATGAGTCCAGTAGCTCAGTGAAGTCATCAAAGACCCAGGTTCTTTTCATCTTTCCCTGTCATCTTTATCTTATTGGCTTGGTCCTCAGACATGTTCCCTCATGGCTACAAAATGGCTGCGCCTGCACTCGGAGTGATACACGTCTCTGACCTTAGTTACAGATGTTAAGAGCAACTTAAATCAGAATTTGTTTGTTTGTTTGTTTAAAGAGACACATACGGAACTTTACTGAAATTACCATAAAATAACCATTTTAAAGTGAATCATTCAGTGGTTCACAATATTGTGCAGCCATCGCCACTGTCTAATCTCAAAACTTATTTTTACTGTCATAAAAAACATATAACATAAAATTTGCCATCTTAATCATTTTTAGGTGTACGATAGTAACTCTGTGTACACTGTTGCGTAAGAAATCTCTAAACTTTTTTTTTTTTTTTTTTTGCAAAACTGAAACACTATCCCCAACAAACAACTCCCCATTTCCCCCTCTCCCTAGCCCCTGGCAACCGCCACTTCACTTTCTGTTCCTAAGAGTTTGCTTTAGCTACTTCATGTCAATATAAGAGGAATCATACAGTATTTGTCATTTTGCGATTGGCTTATTTCGCTTAGCAAAATGTCCTTAAGGTTAATCCAGATTGTAGTGTATGACAGGGTTTCCCTCTTGTTTTAAGGCTGAATAACATTCCATTGTGTGTATATACCGCATTTTTTAATCCATTCATCCTAAAATGGGCATTTGGCTTGCTTTCAGGGTTTGCTTCTAAAACAGGGAAGTAAATCGTCCCAGAATCTTCCAGAGGGCTTCACTCACATCTCAGTGGCCACGGTTGAGCCTTAATCCGGGGCCCTGGCTGAAGGAAGGATAGGAAAAGGAGCCTAGCATTTTTAACCTCTCTTAGAGCAAGAGGATTCTTTCAGCAAGAAAAAAGATACAAGACAGCTGCAGGTAAAAGTGTCAGCCACAGAGAGTCTGGAACCTCTCTGATAGTAATGAAAATACCTCGGAATACCTCAGCCCCCACCAGGCAACATAATGATAACATTGTGTTTAATTTTACAGCTATTTATGACAAGCGATAGTGAGTATAAATTTTCCTTTAAAAATAAGCGTATTTAAGATGTTTTTTTTTTTAAAAAAAAAAAAAGGAAATTGATCTAAAGAAAAGAATTAAATAAAAAAATAGTACAGGCGGTGTTCAAAAGATTTGATGAACATCTTAAAGGCGGTAGGCAAACTACTCAAGTCTGGGATGCAGGGTAATGGTGAGGTTTAAATGAAATACACTCAAAGGCTTGGCCAGCTGCTGGAACACAGAAAGGGCTCTCTTAATGACTTGCGACATAATTGTGGTTCCTTTCAAGTTAAGTTGCCAGGTTTAACAAATAAGATCATAGAATGCCCAGTTAAATTTGAATTTCAGATGAACAACGAATAATTTTTTTAGTACAAGCATGCCCCATAAAATATTTAGGACATACTTGTACTTAAAAAATTACTCGTTTAACTGAAATTCATAATAACTGAGCAACCTGTGTTTTATCTGGCAAGCTTTCTCTGGAAACTCTGGGACACAGCTCGGGGACCCTGGTATGTCACCAGAGCTGCCTGCCCTCCCCCTCCCAGGGAGCTGGAGAAATCAGAAAAGGCGGAAGCTCCGTGGAAGGCTGGAGAACCCTTGGCCGGGGAGCGGCCTCCACTCCCCTCACCCTGGGATGGCCACCTGGACTCTCCAGTGCCCTGCTTCCCGGCTCCCAGTGGCTGTGATGTGGGAGGGGCCCACAGCGGTCTGGGAGGGAGTGTTGCTGGGGCAGCATATTACAGACAGAAAGGATCTTATGAACACACAGGAGTCTGCTATGCGACTTTAAAGGCTTACCACCGGGACCTGGGCCCATAAACACTCAGACGAAGAGGTTTTATGAGTATTGGAGCTGAACCGTCCCTCCCTCTCCCCCTCCCTTCTCCCTGTCTGCTCTGAGCCGGGCCAGGGAACCTCTCCTGTCCAGAGAAGGGAGCGAGCCTGGCCCATGGGCCAGATGTGCCACTTTTCCTTTTACCATCCTCTCTGGCCATGCTGAGCAGGACACACACACACACACACACACACACACACACACACACAGTGTCAACTCCAGCAAAGCCTGCCTCATCACTTCCGTGTGCTGACTCAGCTCTTTTTCGGGGGGAGGAGGAGGGTAGATCCTCAAACCAAGAGTTTCCTGCAATCATCCACATCTCTAGGATGACAGACCAGCACATTTGTCGTTCCCAGAAACACACCCAGATGCGCCAGACAGGAAGAGGCTGTCGTAACTACACAGGCCTGGATACTCCATCCCTACCCGCCTCCTGCAGCATCTCGGTCCTCAGCAGACCCTGTTAAACTCTCCAGATCTCCTAGACGCTGAAACTGCCTCCCAATTATGTCGTGGGAAAGTTGGATGTAAATGGGGCTCACTCCAGACAGGAGGGGAATGTCACAGTCTCTAGGGAGAAAAATCTCAAAAATCTAGGGATGCTCCCGTCTTAACAACGGTGGCCGTGATTCACACCAAGCCGAGAAGAAAGAGATTCATGAGCCCAGTGCCTCTTCTGTTTGTCCCATGGCATTGTTTAGCCCCATTACTCACACCACAGACCAGGGTGACACAGCCACTGTCTAGTGCTTGCTCATACAGCGCTTATGCCCTCCGTGTCTGGTGTGTGGGTGGGCGTGTCCTTCCCAGACAGGTTGAAGACCCTCTGTGGAGAGACATCCTCTTCCTTAAAGGCTCCGTGAGATACAGGAAGTGCTTAATGGTAGCTGCCTGCCTTGTTCAGAGCTTCTGTATCCAGCATCTCATTCTGGTGTACGTGGGAGGGGGGACGATACATGCGCCCATTCACAGACGAGCCCGCCCCCCCATGTCCAGCCCCATATCTGCTCTTAACAGCCTTATTACTATTGCACAGCTTGCTATCTGCCCACCGGGCACATACAGAAGCAAACCCGAACGGCCCTTTATTCCAGGGTAATGTCTACCAGCCCATGCGGAGGCCTTGAGGGGACGGTTCTGCTGCAGGGCCCCCGCTCCGTTCCTCTGACCCCCTTGTTCCAGGCCCCCCCCCTTCTGCTGGCCACAGGGAGCAAAGCCGTTCGGCTCAGGCCTCTCTCCTCTGTCCACTCAGGCACTTTGCTCCTGTCCCTTCTGGCAAGATGCTGGCTCGCCCTCCCGCGACCACTGGCTCGTGCTGTCAGCTCTTCTGCTCCATCTGCTCTCACGCTCAGTGTGCCCAGAGGCAGGGAGACAGACTTCAAGGCCCACGACTGTGGGTCTCCAAGATAAACAGTCCACTCACAGTGCCACCGTGGGCCACCCGGCAGCATCGGGCCAGTGCAGGGTTACGCTCACTCTCTCTCTCCGCCTTGAGTTCAGTGCCCCTTGTATCACCCTGGCATCGGTATGTGCCAGGAATACAGGTGTTTGCCAGAAAGGGGGATGTGGACAGTGTGGAAAGAAAGAAAACCCATCTCCCAGCACGGAGAAACCGGGGCACGGAGGCACCACCAGCTGCCCAGCTCATGTCGCCGGGGGTCCTGGGTCTAAGCATGAGTTACCTGCTCCAGCTAAGGGGGTGTGCTCTGAGACACTTGTCCCCAGTCCTGCAGAGGAAGGAGGGGCAGGAGCACTGTGGCTGGTGACCAGCCCTGGACTGAGAGGAAACCCTTCTCAGCCTATTAAGCTCCCCCACCCCTGAAGCCCCTCCTCCCTGAAGGCTCTGTGGAAATTCCAGCACAGGCGGGCCAGGAGCAGAGGGCCCAGAGGCATGAGGAGAGCCCCCTCGGTAGCTGTTCCCCTGAGATGCTCCCCAGTTCCCACCATCCTTTGCCTCACAATCTCTAGGCACACTGACGGCTGTCAGCCACAGCTGTTCCCCTGAGATGCCCCCCAGTTCCCACCATCCATTGGGCCCTGATGCTCACAATCTCTAGGCACACTGACGGCTGTCAGCCACACGGCCAGGGAGTACCATCCTCCTTGTTCCCTAAAAGGCCCCAGAGTGAATGCCAAGTTCAGTCAATCAATTTGCACTTCAGCTGCACCAGCTACGATCGCACCTCATTCCCGGGAAGGTGCAGTCCCCGTCCCAGGAGCGCATGGCTTCAGGGCCCTTTCGGCGTGGATGTGGACACTGAGGCAAAGCTGTGACACACAGCACAAGGCTGACCTGCCTTTCCACCAGGGTAACTCCTCGATGTCAGGGACCAAGACGACTTCTTTTGACAGGAGTTGGGGAGATGGAGAAAAAGATGTGCTAGAGATACGGCCTCCACGGTGGGGACTGACCTAGCTGCTGGGTTCTCCTCCGACAGCACAGCCCTGAGTCTGACAGGCTGCTTTTATGTTGATAGTTAATGTTTTATAGATATTCCTCCTGCAGCAAGTTAAATCGCATCTGCTCCGGCAGACATCCAGGCCCAGGGCAGGCGGGCGGATGGAGCGGCCAGCCCTGAGGCTCTGGCGGGCAGGCCTTCCTGCTGTAAAGCTGTGTCTAAGAGGAAATGCAGGCAAAGTGGTGGGCAGGGGGCAGGGCAGCCTGGGTTCCTTCCTTTATGGTCTACAGACCACTCAGCCTTTTCTTCAGTGGCATCTTTACATGGATTCTGAGTTCTGAGCTGATTATCAGACATGGCTTATACAACCAGCCAGGTGGGGGGATATGGAGACCCTCGCTGCCAGCTGTGATGGGGCAGGGGATATAGGAGGCTGGCCTGGCAGGCAGCCAAAGTCCCAGCAGTGGGCAGGGAGCTGGCGGGGTGTCAGCCATGGGACCGCCATCCCGCAGGACAGCTGGTGCTGGAGGGGTTACCGCCAGGGTATTGGGTCATGGAATATGGGGCACAAAGCAAGACAGAGACCTCCAAACTAGGCCTGAGGTAATAATGCTGCCCCCCAGGTCTCTTCTCCCCAGGTGGAAGGTGGAAGATGTTCCCACCTTAGTCCTTCAGCCACCAGCACGGCAAGCTTTGGTGGGGCCGCTTCGCCTCAGTCACCTCCTGCCTTGGTCCTGGGCTGCTCAGTGAGATGCTCAGAGAACTTCAACACACATCCACTGGACACCTAACTCTCACCAACCTGAGTATTAAGTTCTGGGGGCTGCAGAACTTAATAAAATACAATGCCTCCCAAAGGACTTCCGGGTTGGGAGGCAGGAGCAGCAAATAGACAGGGTGACTGCGCAATGATAACGAAATGCACAGAGGGGAGACCCCTGGCTTTGGAGTGAGGGCACAGGGCACAGACGGAGCGGGGCAGGCTGTGGATCCTTCAGGGACCACCATCACCCAGCCCAGACTCAGCTCACTTCCCCCGGCCATACTCCTTGCTCTCCCGACTCCTTCCTGGGAAGCCTATCGTGGCCAAGAGCCAACCTGAAGGAGAACACCCTCCGTCTCAGTCCTTCCTCCATAGAGTCTGTTTCTGGTCTGGGGATACACACCCCTCCCCCACGAAACCAGCCAATTGGAGGAGCTGGGGTGACTAACCCTCTGCACCTCCAAATAACCCAGAGTGACTTAGCTTCGTTAAACAGAACTTCCATCAGGTAGTGGCCAGGTTACCCTGTCACGTGATTAACAGTCGCTCACGTGGGCCCAATTTTCAGGTCACATGTGTTCCATTTTATTGAGTGCCTGCCATGGGGAAGGTATGTTAGGTGATGCTTTCAATTCCCCATGAAGGTAGGCAGGTTGTTAGGTTATTATCTAATGCTGAGTAACTAACTCCCCCAAAAACTTAGTGGCTTAAAACAACAGCAACACTTACTTTGTTTATGAATGTGCAAAGTGAGCAGGCCTCAGCAGGGCCAGCTTGTCTCTGCTCCAGTTGGCGTGGGTCGGGGCAGCTCAGAGGCTGAGAGCAATAGTCATCAGAAGGCATTCACTCACATGCCTGGCTCCCAGCTGAGAAGACCCAGTAGCTCGGGGCAGGAACAGCTGGGCTCCTCACACGCGGCTGTGTCTCCCCGCAGTCACATCTGCTGTCTCTCCAGCGCCACAACTTCTCGGTAGCCAGACTTACATGTGACCCCAGGGCTCCCGGGCGTGAGTCCTGGGTGAGAAAAAGCCAGGCAGGCGCTGTATTCATTCCCTTTTCTAACCTCGAATCCGGGGTCACGCAGCGTGATTCCCACTTTTATTAATTAGAAGCATCTCGTCAAAGCCGGCCCATGTGCAAGGAGAAGACAGATCTGCCTTTCGGTGGTGTGTCAAAGAACATGGCTCTGAACGTATAGTAAACTCATCGCACAAGACAAGCGTCGTTGTCCCTTTGTAGCAGGGGCCTGGAATAAAGTCGTTTGTCCAGCTTTGGCAGTAATTCGGAACCAGAGGAGAACTTTAAGCCATGTCTCTGGCCCCAAGCCCAGGCCCCCTCCTTCTATCCACCACCTGGCTCAGTGACAAAGGGCTCAGAGTCTCTTGGAGTAGCTGATGAAATCTATAGACAATTTTCCCAGAAAAGAAATGCACATATAAAAATGTATGTCTATAAATTGGTGGAGGAATTTCCTCTTTCCGGCCCAGTACGTAAGAAGCCACAAGTCACCACTCCATCCTAACAACAACAAAAATCTGGACAAACTGGAAAATCAATAACTCCCCTTAGATCAGAGAGGCGGAGTCACAGGGCAAACCACGGCCCCCCAAATTAGAGAGACCCACAGGTGAATGCGGAGAACGGCAGCTCGCCAGAGCAGGAACCCACCAGCACAAAATTTCCCAGGAACCAGGGCCGGGCAGAGAAACCTCAAGTGTAACCGATGAATTGCTAGAGGCTCAGTGAGGACAAGGCTGAGAGAGAAAAACTCCAGGGAGGACCCACACATCAAGGGCTCCCACACTTTTGCGAGTGTTCCTTCCAAGAGCTCACCAGGTTCCCAGAGTAAGTAGCAGAGAAAAATACCCTTATGCTTCCGGCAAGGGACGGAGGAGGAACCATCTTTAAATACCCAGAGCTCTCTGTTCTTAACAAGGCCTGCCTTCAGGAGAAACTAGTTAACCGGAGCCTAACTGACCTGGGAAAATGAAAATAATCAACCCCAACCTGTCCCACCAAAGTGGAAAAAAATACGATGACGTTGACAGTCCAGAGGCGCAGGCTCGCCAAAACACCAGACCAAATCGCAGGGCTTTGGAACACCTCCCTTCCCCCACATCGCACCACCGCAGCGCTAAAAGGCCTCTTTACAGCTGTTCCTTTAACCCTGTACATCGTGTCCAACAAGCAAGAAAAATTACAAGACATTCTAAAAGGCAAAAAACGCAATTTGAAGAGGCGGCGCGAGCATTAGAACCGGACTCAGACATGGCTGGGATGCTGGAATTATTGGACTGGGAATTTCAAACAACCATGATTAATATGCTAATGGCTCTAATGGATAAAGTAGATGGCATGCAGAACTAAAGGTCGATGGAAGCAGAGACATGGTAATTCTAGGAATGAACCAAAAAAAAAAAAATGCTAGAGATCAGGAACACAAACAGAAATGTCGAATGCCCTTGATGACGTATTAGTAGACTGAACACAGCTGAGGAAAGAATCTCTGAGCTTGAGGATATCTCAGTGAGTGTGTGGAGTCGCAGAATAAATACAACCAACATACAAGGCTGGGCTCACCAATTCGGACTTCCACTTGCCCCCAGGGCAGCCGGGGCTTAGCCCGGAGCAGGTTCCTGTCCCCACAGCGGCCTGGCAGTCTGGAGGCCTCTCCTTGGGCCAGACTCAGGGTCTGGGGAAGGCCCAGCTTGTAAGCCTGTGTCAGCCAGGACCTCCTCCTCGTACACACCACCTGGACGAAAATGCAAAGCTCCCTTCCTGCTCCTGATGTGGGCAGACTCCGAGGGCCTGGAAGGACAGAACCCAAACACAGGCTCCCTGCCCAGCAGCCAGCAGCCTTCTCACACTCTGGAGCAGCCGGGCCGGGGCCCCAGCCCAGCCACACCACAGAATAAAAGGCCTCTTCGCGGCCGTTTTGTGTTGTGCGTTTGACGCAGGAGAAGTAGCCTCGTGGGTCGCCATGCTCCTCTCCTCTGCTCATACCCGAGAGAGGGACGTGGGCTTCAGACACCGCAGACCATGGAGGATGTGACTGCATCCGGTTCCCCGCCCATTCCCCGGGCTAGTTTTTGAGGCTGTATGGAGAGAAGGGTTATAGACAAAAACTGAAAATAGCTTTGTTTCACTTTATTTTCTTGAAGTAAATAGCTTACTTACCTTAAGGCCCAGGTGACAAAACGGGTACAGATTGGAAGGAGAAAGGACCTCGATGTGGGGCCCAAGCCAGTGGGGTCTGAAGGGAACGGTGACCTGGCTTGAAGCCTCGAGCATTTTGGCATTTTGGAACATAAGCCAGCAGAAGTGGAAGGAGCAGGTGACAAGGCTGCCAGCAGGCAGGTATGGTTTATTCTTGAACACACCTGTGACACATTGGGGGGCGGGGGCGGTGACCCTGTACTGTCCTGAAGTCCCACAGTGGTGTGGAACGGTGGAGGGTAGGGTCGTCACGCTCATGTGGCCTCGTGTGAGCTCAGGCTGTGGCGGGAGCTGAGAACTCCCTGGGGTCTCACTGGGGACACTGGCTGAAGTTTTATAGAGAGATGCAGAACACAAGCGAAGCTGGGAAGAGCGAGATGGCAGAACCTCACATTTCGTTTCGGAAAGTAACGTTAAAGGGCCAGGGGGCTGAGGCACACAGACACAGGGGGCGGGCGGGCCCTTCCAGGTGGAGGAAGCACCTGATTCGGGGACATGAACACGCTCCATTCTGAGTCCGGTCATCATTAGATTTCAACAGGAATATTACAGGACTCTGAGAGGACATCCTGCAGGGCTTCTCTGGGGTTTCTGTAGGGGTTACGGTGACATTGCTGTCAAGCTGGGGTGCTGGATTACTTCTGCCCTGCTTCTGAGGGTGGGAAACGTACCTCAGGGCCGACAGGTACATCTTCAGAAGTACAACGTTATTCCCGGTGAGAGAGGGGCAAAAGTTAGTCCCCGGTCCCAACAGTGACCCAGGGAGAATCGGGTAAGCGGAAGGGAAGACAGGCTTGTCCTGGACTGCAGAGCTATCAAAGTGTCCATGGCGGACAGGCCAGGGGCCTGGAAGGGTGTCGCGGCCCTCTGAGAGACAGAGTGGCCCCTGTCAGACTGGGTGTGGCCTGAGCTGACCCAACAGCCCCAGGAGGAGGTCTGAGCAGCCACCACTCAGGTAATATCACCTTTTGTGGTGTGACCAGGGCAGGCCACTCTTCAGACCCCTTGGTCTGCAAACCTGGCCCCTTACGAAGAGAGGAACCATTTGCATAAGGATCCTGGGACTTCTGAGATGAGAAGGGCCTTCATCCCCTGTATGAAAACTCATCGTGGTGGCCTAGGTGCAGTGCCCACCGGAATGAGCCCCATGAGGCAAGGGGCTTGCTTCATACCGCTTATATGCGTCCCGGCACCTACTCCGGTGCCTGGCACATAGTAGGTCCACAATAAATACTCGTTTAGCAAACAAATATATGAAGGTGTGCTAGGAGGAGAGGGCAACGAGGGCCCGGGAGGGCGCCCCCAGGAAGGCGGGGCGAACACAAGGCCAATACGAGGTCTAGGCCAGGCTCTGAGCACTACAGTGGCCTGGCCGGGGGTCTGGACAAAGGAGGCCTTCCTTTTGGGTAGGCAGAGGAAGACCCATCTAGTGAGGAACCCCGCTAGTGAGAGGGAAACCAGGGAACGGGATTCTGGAAGCACCAGGGTAAGATCTGTCTCTAAGGCAACCTGGTGGTGACAGCCAGGACCCATGCGGGCCGGTCTCCCATCTGGGCACGTGGCAAGAGACAGAGCTGAGGACTGTGTGTCTTTGCAGGATCTGGAAGAGTGTTCTGGTTATAGTTTTGTTTCACATCAGGCAAAATAACTTGTTTCTTATCAAGCCAGGAGCTTGGTAGAGACAGGGAGATGGAGTCTCCCCCAGCGAGCCTGGCTGTGGGCTCAGGTCTTCAGACAGGAAGGACAATCTGCCTCTTCCAGGCAGAGAGGGTGTGATGACTCCTTTCCTGGGAGCCTGGGCTCTGAGAAGCCCGTGGAGGGAAGCAGCGGGCCTGCCTGGTCAAACGAGAAATTCGTGCGTCTGTTGGCCTGTCTATGTTGGGGCGATGGCACCTCCACTCTCAGCGGCTCCCTCTGCATGCCTTGACGGAGGGAAGCGGTGGACCTGCCTGGTCAAACGAGAACTTCGTGCGTCTGTTGGTCTATGTTAGGGCGATGACACCTCCACTCTCAGCGGCTCCCTCTGCATGCCTTGACCAAGCTCCGGCTCTGTGCCCTCCCCTGGGCATGGCTGAGAATGGACAAGGAGCCCCAGCATTGGGAAGTAAGTTATTTCAGTCTCGCAAGAGCAAAGTAGGCCCTGGATATATGTTTGAAAAAGAACAGAGGGTAGAAAGACACACACACGCAAAAGAAGAAGTTCAGGCCAGGCTGAGCCACCTCCGGCACAAAAGAAGAAGAAGTTCAGGCCAGGCTGAGCCACCTCCGGCCCAGAAATGTTTCACAGCAAACATCAGACATCCTGCTCTGCCAACATTCAAATTCCTGGACAAGAAGTGCCTGGACAAGACAGCTAGAACTCAACGTGAACAGAAGAACCATGTCCAGTTCACTCCCAGGGCCTCCCTGCACGCACAGCCCCCGCCCCACGTGCCTGCAGGCCACAGGGAGCGAGGGGCTGGACCTCTCGGGAGACTACGGCGCCAGAGGTAACCTCGGCTGCAGCGGGAAAAAGATGAGAGAATGAGAGAGAAGACGAGGGGCCACGTCACAGCGACCTCAGGGGTCAGCGTGGGTTGGGATCGCGTTTCCGCACAGAGGCAGGGGCTGGCTTTGGAGGTTTGTTGAGCAGGGAGATGATTTTTCAGACACGTGTACCTGAAGGGTTCTGTTTAGGGAAACCAAATGTCCCATGTGCCTGGCTGGGTCCCGGTTCACCTGACAGTCCCCGTTTGTGCCTCGCTATCCCCGTTAACTCTTCGCGACACTCTCAAGAGTGTCCTGCTTTTCCTTACGGGATGTTTTATGATGTCAAAGAATTATTTCTAATTTTTTAAGATGATAATAGCATTGTGGTTATTTTTTAAAAAAGTTCTTCTCTCTTAGAGATATCTACTTCAATATTTATAGGTGAATGTTGCACTCAGTTTACTTCCAAATGGTGAGAGGGATGGGCAGGGAGTGGATGGGGGTAGAGATGAAGCGAGGTTGGCCGAATGAACAGCTGTCGAGGTTTGGTGTGGAGACATATTCGGTTGAAATTTTCTGGTATAAAAAATTTTTAAAGTTTAAGAAGAAAGTGTCCTAGATTGGACAATAAATGTTGTCACTCTAGTTCAATCATCGGGAGGGATTTTGCCCCCAGGAGACAGTGGGCAGTATCTGGGAACATTTTGGGTTGTCGTTACTAGGGGTGGGGGGTTTGCCACTGTCATCTCGTGGGTACCAGCCAAGGATTCTGGTAAATGCTACGGTGGACAAGGCAGACCCCACAACAAAGCATTATCCAGCCCGAAGAGTCAGAAGGGCCGAGGCTGAGGAAGCCAGGTTAGTGGGATTGTCTGCGATTTACCTTAAAGCCCACTGTGTAAACAAGAGGGTGTCTGTGTGTGAGTTCACTGTAATTTATGCTCTAGGGGTGATTAGTTTACACTGGCTGACAAGTGCTTCAATGTGGTTATCTAAACCTGCTCCCTAAAATTCGTTACTTAGCATAAAGGGTAATCTAGATAACTGGTCACTGTCAAAATAAATGATGTTCAAGAAATGTGTTTGGCTGGAAATATGAGATAGGCACCTCTATCTTTACTTGGACAAGAGAGAAGAATCTAGCAAGCCTGGCTGCCTGACACCCAGGGACTAGTGGTCTGGGCGTGTTTCCATTTGGTTCTGGATTCCCCTCTGGGCCCAAACCACACCCCCAAACTCTGATACAAGTCTGTCTCCTAGTCCAACCAGAGCTGGTCCTGCCGACAAAATATAAGCTTATTTTGGGGGCGCTCACCTGTCATGCAAGTGCTTGTTGGCATAGCTAGGGACAAAGAAAGGGGATGCCCCTATGCTTAGTGGAAGGAGTCAAATATCTGTTTTGTGCCTACTTGCTATTAAAAATACGTCATTGCGGCAGCATCTCATCTGAAATTTGCTTTCATTTTAACATGCCTCCTTGTAGCAAGGGTGTCACCTGAAGACTCAGCCCCCACTCAAGCCTTGGAGACTCCAATGTTTACCTAAAACCTGATAATCATTGGACAGCCAGGTTGGCGGGGACCAGGAGGATAACGCTGTTGGCGTATGCTGAGAGTAGATCAGAGAGATTAGACTTCTTTCGTTTCCTTCACGATCTTTCTAATGTCTTCCACGTACCTCCCTGGCACTGACAGCAGGTATCACACCGCTTCCCACCCCACCAGAGTCTCATCCGTGTCTCCCAACACCTACATCTGTGGCTTCAACTAGAGCCAAGAGTGGTTTGTCAGTGCCCAAGGCCTCCAAGGCATGACAGTAAACATGCAGGAGAATTGCATGGCCTGAGTCTGGCCTCTGGGGCTGGAATTCGCCATGGTGGCCAAGAATGGTTTTCAGCCCCCTTCCTTTCATCGGCCTCCAGCTGCAGCCAAGCAGGAACAGGCTGCCTCAGTGTCCTAGAAAGCCAGCGGGGCTCGCCACTCAGTGCCACACTTCCTGCCCGGAGCTTAGCTCCCTGGTCACAGGCAGCGGCCATGCATTTGGGGACAGGGAATAGTTACAGAACCGTGACAGCAGCTAGAAGGAGCCACTGAAGAAGGCTTGCTTTCGGTCATCAACGGCTCAAAGGAAGTGAGCTTATCAGAGCATATTCTGAGAGCCCGTTTTGCCAGAGAGAGATGGAGAGAGAGAGCACTGTGCCTCTGAGTAGGGGAAGCGGCGGGCGGCACGGCAGGGGAAGAACACCAGCACCAGGAGGGAGGCGGGAGAATCCAGAGAGTTTTCTAGAACAACCATGAACTCCGCTAACTTCACCATTTTGAAGAGCATTGCTGCCCTAGCCAGCCCTAAACACTCGTGCACATGCACACATGCATATGTGCATGCGCACGCGCGCAAACACACACACACGCACACACACACACATCCCTGGGCTGCATTAGTTGGCCTCATGGCACTTTCTCTGCCAAGGTCTGAAATTACATGTGTGACATAAATTTTGTCCAGCTGCAAATCCCAGGGTGTGCTGAGTCCCATGCATCCCCCCGAAATACTCCCATCAGCCCAGGGGCAAGCTACTTGACTCCCAGGACTGTCCCTCAAGGTGCACCTCTGCCAGGGTTACTCTGCAGGGTCTCTGGCACGGTCTCGTTGTCACCGTCTTCACCTCCATCCCAGCCAGTAGCTGCACCGCGAGGAGGCTCGGGGTGGAAAGGAGAAAGGATTCTAGTCTTCCTACAATCTCTACAGCTTGCCTTTCCCCAAACCATGACAAATAAACACATACTTGTTTAAAATCCCAGTATGCAGCTTCAAGGCCTTTTTCCCAGTAGCTACCACCCAGGCCCTGCCTGTCTAGAGGTCCGGGGGCCCCCCAGATCCCCGTCCACAGTGCCATGTGCACGGCTCTCCCTGTCTCCTCTTCTGTCTGGGGTTCTCTGAGCACACGGACTGAGCTGGACATTGTTGGTCTCAGTCTTTCTCACAGCAGAACTCAGCCCAGAACCCACCCCTACCCCTGCCCCCACACTTGGAGGACGTCAGTCAGTGTGGGCAGAATTTAATTGCCTGACAAGTTCGGATTTGCATCTTTGATCTGCAAACCTGGCCGTGCTGGGTAGTGGAGAGAACTCAGAATGCTGGCGCGGACGGACCTGGGCTTAAATCCCAGCTTTGTCACTTACACCATGTGACCTTCGTTGCTTCACTCCCCTGAGCCTGGGTGTCTGTGTCTGGGGATAGTTGTACCTAACTCACAAGGAACTACGTGAGGGGTGATTACACAGCCCAGCCTGGTGACCGCAAGACTTTCCCTAGGGGATTGGCTGAGCCCAGCAGTGAGCAGTTTAGTCTTGGTTTGGGCACCGGGGTTTCAGTGTTATTGGCATAGTAAGCACGTTATGTGTATCCTGGTCCTCACGACAGTCTTTTGAGGAAAGTAGCATTGCTATTATCAACAATACCTTCTTATGGCCCACGAAACTGAGGCACAGAGAGATTATGAGGCTTGGCCAAGGTCGCACAGCTGGTAAGTGGCAGCTGGTAAGATTTGAACCGAGGCATATGGGCGTTGGTGCTCATGTTCCTAGTTACACCACCGAATTGCTTTGAGTTCACTCTAAGATAGGAAATCAAGAAAAGGACATTCTTTTATGTGATAAAAAATGTTGCTGAGTTCCCACTACAGAATTAAGAGAGGTGGTCTCAACCCCACTATAGGGACCTGGGGACCGGCTCAGATCCCAGGTCTGCTGGGGGAGATTTCCTGAGACCTGGCAGAGCGGCCCTGCCCGTCACGTCTTCTTCCGCAGCCTGCTCCCTGCCAGGGCGTTTGAACAATGATTAACTGCAGCGGACAGGCCGATGCAGGCCAAGGCGGGCATGGCGGGTGAGCTCAGCCCTTACACAACCGCTGCCACACCCGCCCACCCGGCTCAGGGGCAACCCAGAGGCACGGGGCCAGGCAGGATCCCAGAAGCTGAGGAAATGGCCCTGGGAAGGGACAGTCTGGCTTGACGTGAAGACCTGATCACTGCCACATTCTGGCCCCAGCTGGTAGATGCTTTTCTAGAGGCTCCTGTGCACCCCAGGAGCAGACTGCAGTGCTCAGTGGGATCAGCCTTACTGGAGATTTTCCTCAAACAATGTCACCCGAGCCTGCCCCTTCTGCTTCGGGCACAGAACAGCACACACCTCAGATTGGACTGGAGGAGGCAGGAGCTCACCTTTGGGGCCCCCCGCAAGCTGCAGAGAGCTTGGTCCCCTGCGCCTCCCTTCCCTGGTCCTTGCTAGGCCAGGGAGCTCAGGCACATGTTCGCGGCTGAGGTGCACCCACACACAACAGTCCCCCGGATCCCTTCCCCATGAGCACCCCAGTTCCTGGAGCGGTGGAGGTAATGAACTCACGTTCGGACTGAGCCAAATCTGCCGCCGTACTCACCGCCGTCCCCACACCCTCACACTCCAGCCTGGCCTGAGGCTGGGCCTCTACTTGTTTGTTGAATGAAGCACTGAAGTCCTTTGTCCTAAACAAAGTCTGCACTCACGTCGGGGCTGGTTTCACCGCTCCAGGGGTCTGGGGCAGGTTGGGATGTTGGTTGAGAGGCAGGGCGGGGGAGTGAAAGATAATTTTCTCTAAAGGCAGAAGGGGTGTGGAGGGTGCCGCAGACAAGGCTGACCCTCTGCCCACCGCCACTCCCGTTTCTCAATATTCCAAAACGGCCAGTCTTGCTGGGTGCCCCTCAGAGAGCTGCCCCCCACCCCCACTACAATCCCCAAGAGTCTGGGCGCTAAGGAAGGCCTGGGCCGACCTGGGCTGCCCCGCCCCTCCTCGCAACCTGGGCTTTGCAAAGACATTTCAGCAAGAAACAAAAAGTGGCCTCCTCCTGACTGACATGTGGGCCCTTTTTTTTGTCCCAGATTCACCTGCCCAGCCTCAGGGACCCCAAGTTCTGGGCCATGTACTTAAGGTACCATACATCCTGTTTATTCTCTTGTAAGACCCCACCACCACCACCACCCACAATCTGGACTGAGAAAATCTGGGTCTTATCCTCACAGGGCCATGTGAGACCCCAGCCGCGACCCCTCCGGGGCATGTGAAGAGAGTAGAACATACTTGCCGCCCTCAGGAGCAGGACCTTGTGGGGGAAACAAAAAGTGGGCTCCTCCTGACTGACATGTGGCCCCTTTTTTTTGGTCCCAGATTCACCTGCCCAGCCTCAGGGACCCCAAGTTCTGGGCCATGTACTTAAGGTACCATACATCCTGTTTATTCTCTTGTAAGACCCCCACCACCACCACCACCACCCACAATCTGGACTGAGAAAATCTGGGTCTTATCCTCTCAGGGCCATGTGAGACCCCAGCCGCGACCCCTCCAGGGCATGTGAAGAGAGTAGAACATACTTGCCGCCCTCAGGAGCAGGACCCTGTGGGGGAGACAGGCACATGGACAAACAGTAGAGAACAAGGCGAGAAGTTCCAGGATGGAGGTCTGTCTGTCCTGGCTGCTGTGATGCTGAGCTCTGACTTCTATACACCAGGCCCTGTTCTAAGCAGGTCACATGTATTTACTTATTTTTATCACATGGGCTTCACGACAAGATATGAAGTAGATCATTTCACGACACCCATTGTAGCTGATGAGGGAAAAAAACAAGTGCAGAGAAATCGAGTCTTGCCCTAGGATGTGAGTAGAAGGACTGGGATTCACACTTGGACACCTGCGCTCTGAGCCGCCACACTGGGCTGCCCTTGAAGCAGCAGAGATGAGAAAGGGTGTCAGGAGCAGGTTTGTAGATCAGCGGGACCTGGGGTATGGAATAGGAATTTGTCAGAGAAGCAGCATGGGGCAGCTCGAACAAAGGGAAGGAGATCTAGAAAGCTGGGAGAGGTTAACGTGAGCCCCTCAGGGAAGAGTCCCCCCAACCCCCGCAAGGTTTGAATGTCAGGTATTCACATATTCATGTCTTACAAGTGAAATTTAAACACAAACAAGCATAAGAAAGACTGACCCAGGAGCAACATCCTGACCCAGGAGTTAGCAAACTTATCTTATACAGGGCCAGAGGGTAAATTTTTGAAGCTTTGCAGCCCATACTTTTTCTGTCACAACTACTCAACTCTGCCACGGATGCCCAAAGCTCCAACAATGGGTGGGGCTGTGCACCAATAAAACTTTATTTATGAACGTTGACATGTCACATCATTTTCAAAAAATTATTCTTCAAAATTTTTCAACCATTTAAAATGTAAAAAAACATGTTTAGCTCAAAGTCTATACAAAAAACAGACATGGGGAGTGATGCGGCCATGGGCCACAGTTTGATACAGAGGCTCAGATAAGTGAGGCGTGTATGGGGACTTCAGAGAAAGAGTTACAAATATTGGCCAGAGTCCAGGAGCCCCAGGAGAGAGGAGCATGGCTAGGCCAAGATTGGAGGGGGCCAGGGTCACCCCCGGGGGGTCTTCAGCACTGACCCAGGAGATGTTACTGTGGGGTCAGCCCCAGGCTCAGGCTCCAGTGTCACCCAGCCGGGCATCTATTCCGCTGAGCTACATTTCTGGGTAACTGGGAAGATGGAGATGCTGAGAGTAGACACCCAAGGGTAGAGGCAGGTGTTTGGAATGGAAACGAGTTTAGGTGGTGACGGCAAGACATCCAGGTGGCTAATTCTCAGGTACCCCCCAGCCTTGCTGCAACCCTGATTTTCTACCTGACCTTTAGCCATGACCCACCCACATCTCCCAGATGAGCCACAGTGTCAAGAATGGCCTGGGAGCCTTGGAGAGCCGTCAGCGTGTCAGTGGTTGCTGGCCTGTTCTTTTCCCTTCAGATGCAGAAAGAAGGCTCTCAGATGCATGAGCTTTGCTGGGAGGAGTGACGGGGACATGTTGAGGTTCTAAAGAGAGGCCCAGGAGGACCCCATCCCGGTGGGGCCATGGGTTAGATAAATCCAAAGCAGCCAGCTAACGATGTTGACAATAGATGCTGTGGCCCATCAGCCAGAGAGGCTGAATATGGTGAAGTTCCTCCATCTGGGGGTCATTCCAGTTAAATCTTCCTTTTAACCACGCATTTCTGGTGGCTTGCAGGAGGCAGAGGTCAGATCCCGGCTTTCCTCCAGAATGGGTCTTGGTACTGGGAGAAAACACAGGTTGGGGCAAGACAGGAGTAACGGCTTGAGACCTCTCCAGGGCTCCCTCTCCTTCACAGCGGGGCTGCCTCCGATTATTACAGTGTCCTTCCAGAAACAAGCACTTGATTGAATATTTCTCAACTGAGTCACCCTTCGGTTTGCCTTCTCTCAGGAAATCAAACCCTCTGGTTTTGCCTCTTCACTATTTCACCAAGGTCAGGCTTTCCCCTCTCGTGGGATGGGCATTCGGGGTTCTCCGCTCTCTCTCACCCACGGACCATCGGGCAGTTAAAGTCTGACATTCACTGGCTCTGAAGGGGACAGCTGTTTGCACAACGCTCCTCTCCATTTGCCCACGATGAATCGGCACAGCTCCTTCTCCTGAGAGGCTGGCCTGCCTTCGAGCCCCCCGCCCCCAGTCCACGGATCTGGAATTCATTAACGTCTAGTCAAGTCCCGACTCAGCCACGTTGCTTCACAGGCAGCCCAGCGGGCAGACCGCTAAGGCTTTGAGCAATCCAGGTCTGACCAACTGGTTGGTCGAGTCAGATGGTGATGTAGCTAACAGGAGCAGCGGGGTGGACTTCAGTTCGTATAAGGAAGGGTGACACAGGGGTCCCTACAGAGTGTGGGCTTGCTCAGCCATTCTCACGGAAACCTCTGAGGCCCCAACAATCCCTGAGTAGGGGCCCTGGGCAGTTTCACACATGGGAGCCTTTAGGGCCTGTGGGTTCGGTGCTGGGTTCCCAGGGCTCTGTTCAGGATCCATTCTCCTAAGTCTCCTGAGGGGGAGGAAGGAAAGTGCCAGAACCAACTTCTTGTGGGAAGATCTGCTTCCTCTTGGGATTCCCCTGCTGAGTTCCTGAGCTTCAAGGCCGCCAAGTGGCCTCTGTGGTGCCAGCAACTCTGTCCAGCCTATTGGAATAGGTGAGCCTGGATTTCGATGCCCCAGGGTGGGCTCAGCCCTAAAGCAGCTCTGCTTCAAGAAGCGTGACGCCCAGGGCTCACCCTGACTGTGCCCGGGACATTTGCAAAGGTCAGGAGCCCCAAAGGTCACTTGAACAGGAAGTCCTCAGGTCACATCAAATGTTCCATGTCACAAAGCCCCAATTTAACCCCTTTTCAGGAAGTCATCAGTCTCACTGGCAGGATGGGGGAGGAGCATGGTATTGTAACCATCACAAGTCAGCAGCTTACAGCTGTCCCTGTGGTCAGTGCACCTGGCTAACGCACCGGCTATCTGCACTGGGCACTAGGGGTTGGACACCTGCAGCACAGCACAGGGAGAAGGCCCATTGCGGGTGGACACCACTGACCCTGAAATCACCAGGGGCTCCAGAGAAAAGCTAGGGGGTGTTGCCTAGCAACAGAGATCCCAAGACGCTGTGTGAAAGCCAGGAAGGCTCCTGTGTTCAGGATGGGAGGCAGTGAGGGGAGATGGCCTCATCCCCATCTGCCTCTGTGCCCACCTTGTCTCTCTCTCCCTCTGGGTTCTAAATCCTCCTGCTGAGTCGCCAGTCAGCGGCCTGGACCTGAAGATCCTCCCAGGAAGACAAAATTCTTTGTTCAACAGACAGAGAACTCTTCAATCTAGTCCTGCCTTCTTCTTAGTGGTCAAACACCCCCACCCCCCACCCCCCACTCCCTCTTGTGCCTGAAGAGAATCTGTGGGTGAGAGCGAGGTAGGGAAACGAGGGGCCAGGCTGCTTCGACTCACAGCCTCAGCCTCAGGTAGCCTCCGAGAAACTCTTGGAAATTTCTAGAGTCACAGACAGATCTTCTTGCACCCTAGGATCCAGCTCAATGACCACCTCCTCCTAGCAGCCCACCCCGTGAGTGCTGACGGTCTTAGAACCAGAGCGCGGCTGCTGAGAAGGTAATTGGGAAATGCAGAGGCTGGAGCAGCATGTGGGACGAGGAGCGAGGGAGAGGAGAAGCCACAAAGTCCGTCCTGGGACTCCTGCTCCCCGGGAGGCTGCCTCCTTTGTTGTGTGGCCCCAGCTGCTGAGGATGCCTCTTCCAGGTGGCCACCTGTGGCACGCAGGGAGCTGTGGGGCGGAGTGGCCGTGAAAGGGAAGGCTTCCTGTACAGGACAAAGGGAGTGTCCGGAAGGCCCAAGAGAAGCTGCTCCTCACTCCCAAAGAGGAGCATTGGGTGGTGGGGGGACACGCTAACTGTGCCGTCTGAGGTCCCCCGCCTGGGGACACCCACAGAGCTGACTAACCCTCACAGGAAGTCATCCTTATGCAGGGAGGGCGTGCTGGGAATCAGGGGTCAGGAGTGGCCCTGACTCAATGGAGTCTGTGTCATCACTGTCCCCTGAGTCCATCATGCCCCTTAGGGGTGGCCTACTCTGGCCACTGTGTCAGCTGCCACAGGGAAACTACTCCTGGAGGGCCAGCACCCATGTCAGTGCCGCCCGGAGAAGCTGGGGTTCAGTCCCCCTAACCCGGCTACCAACTCACGTCAGTTTCCGGCCTACCAAGGGACCTCAGTTTCCTAGTTTCCTAATTTTTTGTCTTTCTAGGCTTTTCCCATGGGGAAATTCTGCCCATTGGTCCAGGCCAGGCTGAGGGCCCCTCCCTTGACGCCCACAACCCCCAGCAGGCGATTCCTCTCTTCCCTCCATCCTGCAGGGCTTAGAGTCCAGCTCAGTGCTAAGTGCGAGAGATGATGTATGTCTTCTCAGCAGG
>NW_006434835.1:11333275-11335441 GCF_000325575.1 Pteropus alecto
TTCTTCCAGGCTGCACAGACCTGGGGTCTGGTCTGAGCAACTGACCCTCCCAGGGAGCTCTCGGCAGCTTGGTGGTCGCTGGCCACGGCTCCTTTCCTTTCAATGAACTGCAACTCCGTGAGTCAGTGACGGGACCAAGGAGAGGGTGGCCTCATGTGATGGCTACAGTCATGGAGGGAGGAGCATCTGCTTCTGCTTCTCCGGGGGGGCGTCTTCCTCCCTGGGAAAGGAGGTCCCAGTCATGATACGGGCTCTGTGTGCTTGCAGTCTAACCAGATGCGTTTCTCAACAGCCAGCCTGAGCGGCAGAAAGAGCACCGGGTTGGGACCAAGGAGCCCTGGGGAATCTTGGTTCCCACTCTGACTGGCAAATCACTGTCCTCTCAACCTCAATTTCAAGGGCATGGCCTCAAGAACCCTAAGAATCCTCACAGTTTTGTGACTTCCAGAAATCCATGGATGTGAAGAAGTACTAAGCGGCTGGCCATATCCTATAGGACCCCTTGAGCAGCATGTCCCCGTTAGCCCCGGCTGCCCCGGCCACCACGGCTGCCAGAGGAACTGTGTGGTGCTTCGAGGAAGCTTTGAAGCCAGGCAGTTCTGGGGGCCAGGCCCAGCTCTGCCTGTCCCTTGCACGTTGCATAACTTTCTGACCCTGCTTCACTGATGAGGTGACCTGATGCCCGAGAGAGAAGGAGTGAGTCCAGCTCTAGGCCGGGCCCCTGGGCCTGCTGGCTGCAGCTCTGTGCTCCTCCCCGAGGACTAGTGTGGAGAGCCAGTGTGCAGGAGGGCATTCGACTTCCAAGGGCCAAGATGGAGGTGACCACCTTTCATAGCCCATCTGGCAAGGCCTGTTCCTCTACCCAGGAGTGTCTGGTGGCGGGAGTGGGGGCCGGATGGGACCACAAGGCACCCGAGGGAAGCCCCGAGGGATGGCCTCCCGCGTGGTGTCTGGGACCTCGGGTCCCGTGCTTCTCATCTCCGGATGTCTGGGCCTCCCTCCCCACACGGTGCCCAGAAGGAGAGCGGGGCTTCCCCTCCTGGAAACAACTTGCGGCAGAACTGTCCGCCGGAGGAGGTGGGTGGTTAGGGCGGGATTTCGCGTGGGCGAGGCTTCCCACAGCCCTTGAACTGTGTGAGGATTCCTGCGTTCCCTGCCCTCCCCAGCACCCTCCGAGGCCCTCCCTTCTTTTTCAGGGCTGTTTGTTGAGGAGGGCTGGGGCGGCCCATGGATGGGGGAGGGGCGCGAGGGGGGTCATGGAAACTGGAGTTCTACGTATGCAAAGGGAGGCCTATCCTCCGGCTGCTGGAGGGTGTGCTCGGGGCCAAAGGGTGCATCCGCTCACACGGGTCACCGCGCCAGCGCGGCATCCTCCTCCGTTCTCATTGCAATCAAGGCTGTGTCTACTGACCATGCCAGGTGCCCACAGGACTGGATCTGCCCAGAGAGGGCGCTGTTTCTGATGTGCACAGAGATGCTCCGTGTGTCCCCGATGCCCCAAGGCTGTGCCTGCGGTCACCCATCTCTGGGCAGAATGTGGGCGGGGAAGAGGGCTCAGAAGGTGCACAACAGGTGGGAGCTCAGCTCCCGAAGTAGCTCCCTCTGGTGCCAGAACAGCTTTTTTCCAGTTTCTGACCCACCTGGTTGGTGACCACTGGCACTTGCAACCGGGAGCCTGAGCGCTGTACCAGTCAGCACAGGTCTGGGGGTCCCACGGCCACTTCCACACCAGCCCTCAACCCTCTTGAGAAGCCACAGAGAAATGATGCCTGGTTGGAATTCCCAAGACAAGCCCTGCCCTGCCGCTGCCTCCCTCAAGAGAAGGATGAGCGGAGGAGGGCCTGGAGCCCGGCCATCTCCGTGACCATCCCAGAGCTCCAGCCACTAAAGCCCATAGGTAAGTTCTGATTTGAAGGCCAGACTGGGCCAGGCCAAGCCCCAGTGGGCCCTCAGATCAGCCAAGTCTCCCCTTTGGGTGTCTCAGACACTCCATGCTCCATGAACCCTATGGGGGAGGTCACAGGAGGAGGGGACTCAGCCTTCATCCTTCCTTCACTCTCACCAATCCAGCCCCCACTACACACACAGACACACAGACACACACAGACACACACACACACAGACACACACACACAGACACACACACACAGACACACACAGACACAC
>NW_006434835.1:11335568-11339226 GCF_000325575.1 Pteropus alecto
ACAGAGGACCCTGGGACATGGGAAGTCCAGGACCTAGTCTAGTTGTGGCTGTGACACACTGTGACCTCGGCCAGAAGTTTCCATGGATTAAGCAGCCACACACTCGGCACTCTGGCTCGGTGATCGCCAGGGGCCTGCGTTCCGTGATCCCATCACTGTGTTCTTTAGCCCTCTTCCCGCAGGGCTCATTCTCCTCGCCCAGGCCCAGGCCCAGGCCCGGGCCCAGGGAGCTGAATGAAAGACTTGGAGGAGCAGATGAACCAGCAAACGAACGCATGGAGTGCAAGGTCCTTTCTTCTCCACCATTGCTTCCAATCCCCTGACCCACCCCCACCTTCCCCAGCTCACAGCCTGGCTGGGGCAGAGCCCAGGTGTTTTTCATTAAGGGTTTTATTGCGGATTCTCAGGCTCTGGCTGAGGAAGGCTGCAGGAGCTACCTAATCCTACACCCCACCCCCAGGCTGAGCCAGCACAGCAGTCAGGTGACTAAGGAGCCTGTCCTCTCCCACTGCCAGCCCTTCTCAAGGAAGCCTCTCACCCTTACCCGGAGGTCACCCAAGACCCAGCTCCAGGCTCCAAGCCCATACCCTCCCACCCATCGTCCACACTGCAACAGCCGGAGTGTTTAACAAGGCCAATTATTCAATGCCCTTCTTTAAAATCTACCAAAGACTGCCCTTTATCATTTCTGTTCTTGTTTTTTTAAACAACTGGTTCCGATGTGTAGCGTTTGCCAATTCCCATGGTGTAAATATTCCCACAATGGCCAGTTTCAAACTCCCAGCGTGAGGTCACGGAACTCAGTGCACAATCGGCTCTCACAGCCAGGAGGAGCGGCCCCAGCTCACCACCACGTATTCCCCTCACCCTTGACCTCGGGTACAAAGCCCCCTTTGCTGGTTCCAGTTGTTGCTCCAGCCTCATCTCTCACTGTTTTCCCACGTTCAGCACAGACACTGCACACTGGACGGCACCTGTGGGTCCCCGACTGTGCCAGCACTTGCCTGAAACACCCCACTCCTTCAGGCTGTACCTCTAACTCCATGAGCTGGATCAGTGCCCTTCATCTGTGTCCCCAGCACTGCGTTGGACATCTATATTACTTAATAAAGTGTATCTATCCTTGCCACAAAACTGTGGGTTCTGCAAAAGCCAGCGTTGTATTCTAGGTGGGGTCTCTGGGTCCTGGCCCCCGACGCAGAAGAGGCCTTAGTGAGATGCACGAAGTGACGTGCTCAGGCCCGGGACTCCTGGGGAAGGGCTACTCCCAGGGGCCCTGTCATTCTCTGGGGCCTGTCCCAGAAGAGCTCAGTGCCACCTCCTCAGCCAGCTTCCTTGGAGAGCTGCCGGACAGGAGCAGGAGACACTGTCCACACTCACCTTCCTACCGGGAGAGAGGAAAGTCCCCAGATCTCGGATCTGAGCTACGCCGGTGTCACCTCCAGCCCACCCCCTAGAACAGAGGGACACAGAGCTGGCAGGGGCTGGGGCGGAGGTGAGGCTGAACCCTCATGACCACGGTTTCCTGCAGGGCAGGTTATCATTGTTGATCTTGGCACCAGCACCCAGGCATTTCAGTAAAGCCACCCTTTCCCATGCTTGGAATAGCCTTGGGGCTCTCTGGGGCAGTCCCAGCCTGGGAGAGCCTCCCCCACATTCTGTCCAGGTGGTCCTTTGTGACACGGGAAGCAATGGTGGTCCAGGGCAGTGCCATGGACTTCTGAGCGACAAAGAGCTGGGTTTGCATGTCAGCATGGCCACTCAGTACCTCTATTAAATAACAGCTTAGGGCCTCTATTTCCCCATTTGAAAAATGGGGTAGCGATACCTGCCTCTCGGGAGTTTTATGAACGTAAGAGTAACAGCCACTATTTATGGAGTGCTTGCAAAGTGCCCACAACAAAATGCCGGTTTTGCGATGCGATTTACCCACATTACCTTACGTCGTCCTGCCTTGGCCATAGAAGATAAGGACCATTAGCCCCATTTTACAGATGAGAACGCCAAGGCTCTGAGTGTATAGCCACACAGGAAGTAAGATGGGGTCAAACTCGTATCGAGCATAAAGAAATGAGGACTTTTTGGACTTTACAGAATGGATTCCATGGGAGCCAAGACAGTCATGTCAACTTGCACATAAGGGGAATACCCTTAGAGTGTGACCAGACCTCCAAAACCACAGACAGCAGCCCCCATCTGCAGGAGCCGATAAGCGTGAGGCTCCCACCTTGTTCGATCCACATAAGCTGAACACCTTAGACAGACGATGCTCGGGCCTGACCTGAGAGCATCACGGACTGGTGTGCTAGAGCCGACAACTCTGGCCTTCTGACCCGTTGTGGCTTCTGGCTTGAGAGTCACGGGCAGCTCTCTGAGCCACCAGTCCACAGAGCTCGCTTGGGAGATGCTAAGGGCTTTCATCCCTTCGCTCTGTGCTTTACATGAGACCCTGTCCTTCCCCTCCCTGTGTGCCGTGTGTCGTGTGTGGTACCTGATTGGTGTATCTGAGAAGGTTCCACTCAGTAAACCTGGCCTTCGGTAGCCACTTTCTGGCAATAAAACTCTAAAGCTCCAGCCACGATGCTACTCTGTTGCTAAAATCAGCGACTGGGTGACTGCAGAGCCTGGCACATCCTAGGCACAGAGTAGATGGTAGCTATGATTAATAATTATCTGAAGTTCAAGTGTTAGGAGATGGAATTGTTTATTTCTTTATTTTTTTAAGAAATCTTTCTCCCCCTCTTTAATTCCCCTCCCCCACTTCCACCCCTGACCTAGCAGATGTGCTAACCACCACACTATGGAGCCACCCCAGGAGATGGGATTCATTAAAGTCTCTTTCGAAGTCTACCTCTTTTTCCACTCATGTTGACCTTTGCATAAATTTGAATATTAACGGTTCTCACTTAGTGGATATTCCTGTGTGCCGTTTGCTCTTCTCTGCACAGAGAAGGCAGTGGGCCCCAGAAGCTGGTGCTCGCTCGGGGACCCCTGTCCCTCCTCAGCTGTGTCCTCGGCCCGCCCCTCACCCACACCTCCCAGTGCACCCCGTTTCCTTCTTAGGGGGACTCTGGATCGCTTCAGACTAACGTCAACTGATGTGGGTCAATCGGCAACTATGTGACGAAACACTGGAATTTCTGAGACGTTTCCATGGTTTACGGGACCATAATATTTGAAGTGGAAACCTGGGAACCGTCCTTGACGCCTCCCTCCTCCCTGTCACCCACCCCTCTCATACCCTGCACAGTCAGGGTAGGGAGGTGCCACAAACTACCAGGAAGGTGGCCTGAAGGGGACTCAGGTCCAACTATGTGGCTTATCAGTACCACTCCTGTGTCACAACTTTTGGGAATGGCAGTTGGCAATGTTTTCTTTTTCGCTAACCCGAAAGTGCCCAGGACTCTTATGCAAAAAATCGATCCGCTGGCTCCTCCTGTAGTCTGCCTCCCTGAATGTCTTTATGGCTCCCGTCCTCAAGGCCACCACTTGTTCCAGGCCATGCACCAATCACAGGGGCCCCGACTATTCCTCTCACACCGCAGCCAGAGGGATATTTGGAGAAGAAAGCCACTCCCTCAAACTCATTAGCACACAAGGAACACATGCCAATTCCTGAGGATAAAACAAAAGACCCATTAGAAAAATGGGTCCCCAA
>NW_006434835.1:11339236-11359818 GCF_000325575.1 Pteropus alecto
ACAAAAAAAAGAAATACAAATGGCGAAAACATGAAACGTTTCCTCCCTTCACTGACAAATAAATAAATATCAAAGCAACCGTGTCATCTCCATCCCCCACCACGGGGAAAAAGAAAATGAAACTGTTTGGTGATACCTGAGGTGGCCTTTGCGACTTCCACACGCAGTCTGAGTGTAGGGACTAGTGTGGCAAATTGGTGAAACTTCTGGAGGGTGATCATAAGGAACGCCCCCCTCTGATCCAGAACCCATTGCTGGAAAGGTGTCCCAGTGTATGTAGACTTGGAAAAGTTTACCGCGTCTGATTCAGACGATGCTGTGCAATGGCCCTGTGGGAACTTTACTCCAGCAACGCTTAAAATAGCAAAAGCCTGAAAGTGAGATGCCCACCCAGGGGGAAGAGCCGAGTCAGTATCCTTCATCCGCACAACCAAATGCTCTGAAGATATTGAGGAGAACGGGGCGGGACCGACTTCTCGTGTTGAAATGAAACCGGAAAGGAACGGCATATAGAACCGTCCTTTCGGCGAAACGCTTTAAAAGCGCGGGCTTATTCTCACAAGAATACGCATGGAAAAAATGTCTGCACCCACACGACGAAGGCCTGTGAAGTGGAATGGCCTTTGGCGGGAGAGACAGGTGGGGAGAAGGAGGCCTTTTTTCACTTTTCATTGAGACTTTTCTGTTCCGCTGGGATTTCTCATCGTGTGCCCAGAGTATGGTAATTTTTTAAATGTTACCGGGAAATATCTGGGTGACGGGAATCGACGTCAATTTTGTTTTCTTCTTTATACTTTCCAGTCTCAAAAAGAATCAAAATCAATGTGTTTAAATGTTGCGAAACAAACAAAAACTTTTGCTGCCCCGGGGATGAAGTTCCGGTTCCTGAGCTTGTGCTGAGAGGCTCCGTGGGGCAAGGTGCGGGGTGCCCTGCCTCCTGGGTCTCCATCACAGCCGACCCCACCCACTTTCCACCCCCAGAGCCCCGATCTCTCCTGCCTCAGGGCCTTTGCTCCCCATGTACCTGGAATCCTCTGTCTGCCCCCTCCCACTGCCCCTTAACTCTGCCTCGCTCATCCTTCAGCCCGACGCCAGGTGCCGGCCCAGTCCTGTCCCCAGTGGCCATCCTGCCCAGCCTGGCTTGCTCCCCGGCCCCCTGGCCAGGGCTCCAGGACACTGTTAACGGCCTTTCCACTGGTCAGCCTCCCTCACAACAGCCTCGAAGGTGAGGCCAGGGCCCTGATTCGCCAGCAGCGTCCAGGGCCCAGCCCTGTGCCTGGCACAGAGTCAGCTCCGTAAATGCTTGCTGACCGAACCGACAGCCGAGTCCCGAACGGAAGGGCAGAAGAGCTGGCCGCAAGCAGGCAGGGTGTGGGGCGGGATTCCCAGGCCGGCCGCAGACAAGGGTGCTCCGCAGGCGCAGACAAAGCAACGCCCGCTCGGCTCCAAGGTGGCGTTTATTTCCTCTTCTGCGGTGCCAAGTCCCTGAACAAATATTTTCCTGGAGTGGAGGAGCGGCTCAGCTCCTCGCCTTAAGTGCTGGAAACACCGCCGTGCTGTGTCGGGCAGGTTCCAGGAACCAGAGGAGGAGCGGGGTCTGGCGGCGGCTGGGGGAGGGGGTGTCACCGGGGCTGCCCCCTGGGCAGTGCCCACCCGCGGGCCCGCGGAGGAGGCGGCCTGCTCCTCCGGCCACTCAGGCCGGGCATAGCCCGCAGCGTGCCAGGCTCTTGCCCTGGGCCTCTCCGCCCATCAGTGAGAAAGAACCCTCTTGGATCCTGAAGAAAACATAGGCCATGTGGACCTCCATCATTTTTCCTAAAAGAGCTACAGTGAGGTTTAAAGGAACTAATTAGAATCTCAGAAGCCCTTTTATAAGCTTCTCCCCCCAACCCCCATGCTCTTTACCTCTCTTATTGCAGAATTACATACACGGAGTACACTCATCTTAAGTGTATAACTTAACGATTTATTTAGATATACAGACACCCTGCAATCACCACCTCCATCAAGCCAGAGGACCTTTGTGTCCTTTCTAGCCCGTGCCACACCCCAGCAGAGGTGCCCTGGCTTCTATGACCATCGGTTAGTTTTGCCTGTTCCTGAACTCTGTGTTTGAAGTATGGGTTCTTTCGTGCCTGGCTTCTTGCACTTAATATATATATTGCCTGTGATCTTCATGTGTGTGGTATGTTTAGCAATCATTTATTCTTTTTTATCACCAAGTAATATTCCATGATGCGAATGCACCACAATTTATTTATCCATTCATTCTCCGGCTGATGGACATTTGGGTCATTTCCACATGTGAGCTGTGACGAATGGAGCGGCTGTGAGCATTCTTCCAGCAGACACGTGCTCTCGTTCCGCTTGGATCAAAGAGTAGGCAGATGCTTAGCTTTCGAAGATACTGCCACATGCGTATCCAAAGTGCTCATGTCGATTGGCATGCTTTCTAAGCACACAGGGGACTTCCCGTTGAGCCACACACCCTCCAACAACTGTCCTTCCCTGATGTCAGCCTTTCCGGTGGGCGTGCGGTGCTGTCCGGTACTGTTAATAAGCTCCTAAAGATCACTGGACATTCGGAGCAGGACAGCAGCCCCAGGTGGCCACGGTGAGCTCCCCAAAGGCAGAGACTGGATCGTAATACAGCATCTGCCCTCAGAAAGCACCCAGGGTCTCAGGAAGCCAGTGTGGAACCAAACACCTGCGATAACATGGAGAGAGGTCACGGGGAGCGCCCCAGAAGTTGTGGGGGCACAGAGGACTCAGTGCCTCTCCCTAGAGAAGCTTTGAGCCCAGACTTGAAGCTGAGCAGGTGTGGGGCACAGCACTGCCGGGGGCCTGACTTGGAGGCACAGTCACAATCACTCACACCCATGCACACACCCTGAGTAGGTGCAAAGGTGGTGTACCCCAAAGATAGGCACTGGGTGGGGGAGGGGGTGCAGTGGTGCTGGGGAACAGGAGTTGGGGACAAAGCCAGGCGAGGACTGTGCCCATGGCTGGGCAGAACCTGCAGAATTCCAAGCGCCTCCGGGCTCCTGGCCAGGGCCCTCCCCCAGCTCCCACTCGGGCAACTCCAGGAACCCGGAACTCACCTGCACCTGCCACTCGCTCCTGCCAGGCTTCGGAGTTGGGGGCGGGACAGGGTTGGCTGGAGAGGTGGATAGGGTGCGTCCTCAGAGGGAGCATGGCCCTGGCGCTCCTCTCGGCGGGCTAGGCCCCTGCAGACCCATTTAACAGAAGACTTCTCTCCCAACGCTGCTGTGGGTTCCACCTACCTCCAGAGCCCAACGTGGGAGGGAGGCATGAGACATCCCCCTCAAGGGCCAGCTCTGGGACTACTGTCCTTCTGGCCCCATCCTTGACCGCCGGCCCAGAAAATAGCCTCATCGCAGGCACCCCTTCCCTCAGTGAGGCAGGGACATGCCTCACAGGTCCTGCCGGTTTCGCCTCTTCACAAGTTCTCAAACCCAGCCCCTCCCCGCTCCTCACACTGCCAGCCTCTACTGTCAGTCACCGGGCCTCCTTCTCCCATCCTTCTGTAATTTCTAATCTCTCCGGCTTGCACCCTGAGGCTCCAGGCCCTCCCTGGGGTCCGCTGAGAGGTTACAGGTAGAGCGCCTGTCCACTTTCTCACCATACTCCAGCTTCATTTCTTCCGACACCTGCCTTCAGTTCCCACCCACCATGAGGCCTCTTGCGTTCCGATTTTTGCCAAAACTGTACCTTCTGCCAGGAATACCTTCTCCTCGTTTGAGAGGCAGATTCGAGTTTGTCCTTCAAGACCCAGTTCAAACACCATCTCTGGACATTTCTTTGACACACCAGATGCCGAGCTGGGTGAGGTGCCCCCGACCCCCAACAGCCTACACCAAGCACTGCCACTGAAAACCGCTGCCACCTGTCTCCCCCGGACCACAAATTCCCTGACAGTGGGACCCCCGAATCTTTGTTGTGGATGTGAAAACGCGGTGCTGCTACCCAGAGCAAAGCCCCAGAGGCAAGGCAGAACGTGCAACGTACGGCCAAAGCTGGCTGCAAATTCAGGCAACACGATCACAGAGAAGATGGCTCATGCATGTAGAAAATCACTTGAATGAACTCTTAGGGGAAAATCCAGTGAGCCCCCCCCCCATTCCCATACAATGTAGGACACACACGCATGCATGCACACACGTGTGTGCGCGCACACACACACACACACACACGCACACCATGATCCAAAGGGGACAATGAAATCCCACTCAACTGCTCCATTCCAGGGTGGGAAGAGTCTTGGAAAGCAAAAAAGAGGGGCGGCAGGCCGAGGCGGGGAGACCTGCGCAGACGTTTCCTGAGGCCAGGGTGCCAAAGGGACTTGAAGACCGCGTTTGAACTCCTTCATTCTGCTTCTTCGGTCAGTCTCCCTCAGGAAAGCCCCTTTCATGCTGCCACCTGTCTTGGCAGTTCCTGGGGCAAGAGGGAGAATTCGGCAGAGCAAGAAAGTGGCCGGACAGGGGTGCAGTTTAACCTACGGGGATACGACCGACGGGAGCAGGTGGACCAGGAGGCTGGGGGCTCGGAAGCTGGCAGGTGGAGGGGCCGCCCTCCCGGTCCTAGCGCCACCCTCAGTGTGTGGACGGCCTGTCCCTGTCGGGGCTCAGGGGCCAGGTTGCCCACGTCCAGTTCCCAGCTCCACTGCTCACTGCGGTGAGATCCCGGGAAGACCCTTCTGTCCCGCAGCTGTTGTCTGTCAGGCAGGGTCATTAACAGCAGGGCCGTCTCGGCCGATTAGCTCTTGGTGGTGAATGAAATAATCCAGGTGTCAAGCCAGCAGTGTCTGGCCCCCAGTGTGCTCAGTAAAAGCTTTAATTTCCAAGGAATCTCTTCTACAACTGTCCTCACTGTCCAGCCAAGGGACTGGCAGAAAACAGATACCGTGGTTTTCAGTGTTTGTTGAACAAATAATTGAGCTGAGGATTTTGTCTCAGCCTCCAAACCCCTCAAACACAGTGTGTCAGGGAGAGTAACATTCTCCACTTCCCAAAGCCACCCAGGGCCTGCATTCCCTGCCCCACCAGGAAAGAATGGTCCCTCCTGCTCTGGCGGCCCACACCCAGGGACAGACTGTGGGTCAGGTGCTAAGGAACCCAGGCAGGGTGACCTGCCATGGAGCAGCTGAGGGGCTGGGTTGGGGGGTCCGCAGGATGTGGGAGACTAAGGGGAGGACAGCTAGGAGCTGAGAACGGTGGGCTCCTGCCGTGCACGGAGCCTTTTCAAACCGCCCCCCCCAATTTCCACTGTTTTCCCCTAATGTGCAATTTGTGCAGACCTTTGGCACTTGAGACCATTTGCTAGTGAGTTTCTAGGAGTTGCATGAGCAATGGAAGAGCCAGAAACCTGGTGAGTAGGGAGCCTCTGTCCTTGAGCAGGGGATGATCGAGGACAGCGAGGAGGGGCTGGGGAGGAGGGGATGACGAGGGCTCCATCAGCTCTTCTTCATCAAGCCACAGCCCAGCCCAGCCCCAGGTCAAGAAGACTCAACCACCACCATAGCCCGGAACGACAAGTACCATTTATTAAAATTACATGAATGGGATCAGCCAGCCACAGGCTCAGTGCCATCCCGGGGACCAGCAGAGATGAGCACGGTCACAGACCCCTTTTTCCCCACCCGCCGTCACGTCCAGTCATACACTCCAGGCAGAAAGTCCCAGTATTGAACACAGGGCACAGGTTCCCTTTGTTGGGCGATGCGTCTGAGTCACAGATGTCCCCACCTCTCGAGGCAGCCAACAGAGCAGCTGGAACATTGTCAAATTAAATAAGCAAGTATAAGAGTTCCCAGAAGCCCCAGGCTGGCGGCCTCTGATCCTAGCTAAGGTGTGAGAGAAGGCCTGTCCAAGGTGTCTGAGAGGCAGGCCTTGGCTCCAGGCCTCAGTGGGGCCAGTGGCCTCAGGTCAAGCTGTGCCGGGGCTGTCACAGCTTCTTTAACCATTTAGGGGATGGCGCTTTGAGCTTGGCAACACACAAATTTACATCAGGCCTTATGTAACCTTGGCTGAACCTACTGACCTCCAGAATTTTAGCAAAGACAAAAAACAAACCGACCAGAGGGACTCTGGCCCCAGAATCCCTCCCCGCGAGAAAGATGAAGGCACAGAGCTTTTAGTCTCCCAATATCGTTGCTGTTTAGAGAAAAGTCTGGTCACATCCACAGGACCAGCGCAGAGTGAAGCACAGGCGGCAGAGTCCACGTGACTACTTTATATTAAAGTTTATTACATTTGGAAAATCTACTGTACAGGGAAAAACCCATTGGATTAAGTAGAGTTTTGCCAAAAGCAAAAGACTATCACTCTTTGGAACATTCCTGATTCCAGCCCAGGGCAGGGCCACAGGAGCTAAGCAAAGGTGAACCCGGTCCTTCGTGGAGCAGCTCAGTGCCAGGTGTGCCCAGGACCCCTCTCATTATCTTCCAGAAGAAAATGTCCCTGGAGATGGCATCCAAGGAAGGGTGTGACCTGCAGGACATTCTTTGGGCCCATTGCCACCTCTCCCACCCCATAGTTCTCTCTCGTCCCCAGCCTGAGGCGCCAGGATTCAATGCTCACATCGGCGCCTCGACACCACAGCAGCCCGGGCCATGGCTGTGGCCCCAAGTTCATGGACACAGGCATGACTGCCCATGGCAGCTGGGACCGGCCGGCCCACCGACGGGGCCGCTCAGCACATTCCATACCCTGTTGCACACGTGAGTGTCAAACTCAAGAGACAACACATAAACTAAGGCTTCCAGATTTGGTTCTCATAGTAAAAAAAAAAAAAAAAAAAAAAAAGTCTCCTTAACCCTGATGCTGTCTCCTGATGGTAGATTAGCAAGATGGGGGATAACCAAATCGACTTAACTTACGTCAAAAGTAATAAAGTCTACTGGGCTACGGACCAAAGAACTAGAAGAAATATGTGCAAAAACGAGTTGATACCTAAATGAGACCTCCCCACAAAACAAAGTGAATTTGGATGGAGCCCTGGACTCCTCTCCCGGCCACCCAGTGAGTGGTAAACGCCCCCGAGACTGCTGGTCTCTCCCAGTTAAGTGCTACAGCTGTGTCAGCCCAGAGCCACAGCATCTTCCAGCTGCAGTGGGCTATCCAAGTCCAAAGCGGTGGGGTCCCTTTTCTCTCCAGACCTGGGCTTTGGGAGGGGCTATTCCACTTTGGAGAAACTGAGTCAGAACGGTGCGATGCCAGGTGCCGAGGTGGAAAGGTCGGGTGCAGAGAGCCCTTGCGCCCTGGTCTCCAGGCAGAAGTCAGAGAAGCAGAGGACGTCCGTGCCCCAGATCTCCGTGGGGAGTGGGCTGCAGGGGCAGGGAGCACTGGGAGGTGGCATGGTGGCAGGGGAGGGCCTGCAGTTCTTCACGGAAGAGGCGAGTGGGGGCCTAGCGAGTGGCAGGGGGAGGGGGAGGACTGCTCCCGTCAGGCGTAGAACTCTTCCTGCTTGCTGGGCTTCTGGTAGGCCCCGCCGTTGGCTTGTTTGGGCTCCTCCAAGGAGTAGCTGCCCTCGTCCTTCTTCTTCATCCGGTACAGCATGAAGCCCACCAGGCACACAGCAAAGATGAGCCCCACGAGGCCTCCGGCAATGACCCCTGGGTGGGTGGACAGAAGCTGGCTCAGCCTGGCTACTCTTGGGGGTGAGCAGCAGCCCCTGCCCCACTGGGCAGCCCCAGAAGTGGCCTTGGCTGTGGTCAGCCCCGCACCGAGGCTAAAGGCAGCCCCCCCACTCCGGAGTAGCAGTTTGCCCCCCTCCTCATCCACCTGAGAAAAAACTCACCTCCCAGCACTTCCTTCCTTTCCAGGAGGCCCTGGGAGGCCCCAGTGGCCCCATGACCATCTCGGGGCTCGTTCTGCTGGTCAAATTCCATAGCAGCCCCAACTGTGCTCTCTCCGGACACATCAAAGGTGAAGTCCTACGGGAAGACAGGGACAGATCAGGCTGGGGCGGGCCATTGCCAGGAGTGGCATCCAGGTCTATTTCCAAACCCCGAAGCAGCTTGGGCCTTCCCAGTGACAGCAGCCACCAGCTCGGATAGAGCCAAACCGGGGCCTCTGGACCCCAAAGCCAGGCCCCTCTCGCTACGTCATGCTGAGCCCTGGCTGGACTGACTGTGGCAGAGATATGTCAAGTGATATAAAGCACACATTTTTATGTGAAAATTAAAAGGCCCATTCTAGTAGAAAGTGTGAAATTACCAAGTCCCTATAAGATAAACAGAGGACTTAGGAGAACTCTCGGCAGGGGCCTTGCCCAAGTTTGCGAAGCTCTCATCCTGGTGATCTTGAAGGACTCTTGTTCTCTTGCCCTGTCCCACCCTGGGCTCAGTCCTGGGGGCAGGGAAGGTGGGGCCTTGTGATGCCGTCTTTCACAGTGGGGAATACAACATGCTCACAGGGCACAGGGTGTTGAGTGGGCCAGATGACCAACCTGTGCCCCCACGCCAAGGCACTGTGCTCAACCAGGCATTAAGGGGCCACCCAACGTGCTAGGCACAGAGGACTATACAGTAGGCACTCACCTGCTCCCCAGAGCCCTCTCCTGCTGGGAACTCAGTGACAACTCCATCCTCGGCAGCCCTCTCAGTGGCAGAAGGACCTCTGTCCTCCATGTTGGGAGTGTGAGGGTCGGGAAGGCCGGGTCCTACCGGAGGTGAGGTCTCATGGAGGTCAGGCTGAACGGCCCTGTGGGAATGGGAGGTGACAGGTGCCTGGGAGGTGGTGGCTCTTGCTGTTGATGCTCGGTGGGTGGCTGGGTGCAGCGTGGTCTCACTGGGTGGGTGGGTGGTCTCCTTCTCCAGGGTGGTAAAGCCAGGCTCCACCTCTGCCAGTAACACCCCCTCTCCCTCCTCAGGCACCTCTCTAGCCGGCAAGATGGAGGTGGAGGCAGCGATGCCATCAGTGTTGGTGGGCTCTGCAGCTGTGGGCATGACCGTCAGGAGCCCCGTGTCCTTCCAGGTGGAGGTCTGATGTGATAAGGTGATATCTTGCAGACCACCTGCAAGGCGAGAAGCAGAGCTTGTTTGAGTGGGAGAACCTAAGAGCATTGAGACCAGCCACGCTCGGGCTGCAAGGACGGCCTAGGGGAGGACCCGCGTCTCTGGGCCCCAGGCCAGCGTCACAAACTCTCTTTCCGTCAGAAGCTCTGTCCCCCAAGGTAGATGAGCTGAGGCTAAACTTGACTTTGGAAAGTGGACAGGAGAGATGCTTCTGTCTGCTTCCTGTGCCTGGGGACGGCCTGGTCTCTGGAATCATGGGACACCAAGGCCATCTGGGAAGAAACCTTTCCTGCAGTAGCTGAAGCCCCTTCCCTGGGTGGGGGAGGCTTCAGGAGCCTGAGTGTCTCATCCCCACTGCACATACGGCCCTGGGCCACTCGCTCCCAAGGACAGAGGTCCGAGTCCCACCTCCCAGTTCCTGGGCCCCTGCCTAGGCCACTCGCCCCATAGATGATCTCAGCCCTCTTCCGAGGTTCAGCGCAAAAGCACCTCCCTGACCACCTCTAGCTCAGGGATGTCACTCCCCCCGGGAAGTGGGGACAGGGACATTTATAAAGATACACACCAGGCTCGGTGCTGCCGTCCATACGGCTCCCAACAACCTTATGAAGTCAAGATATTATCCCCGTTGATGGAGGAAACAGAAGCCTGAAAGGGTTGCCCAGGAGCACAGAGAACGGGGCGCCATGTCTGCGGCAGGCAGCCTCTGGGGCCTGCTAGCACGCACCGTGGTCACTCCCTGCCAATTCACGTTTCCTCCTCTGGGCGAGGACCCCATCCTATTCCCCAGCGTCACCCTTTGGGCCCAGCTAAGAAGCTGCCTGACCGCCGTCCCCAGTCCACGGCCTGCGGCCTCATGGGGCCCTCCCGCCAGCTTACCTGCACCTGAGCCAGAGAAGATGTCGGAGTCATCCCCAGAGCCATCCTGATCTTCAGGGGGCATGTTTGTGGCCACAATTTGCTGGAAAAGGATCAGAGAAGGGTATGAGTGGAGGTCTGGCCAGGGCCCTGCTACCCCAGGGTCCCTGTCCTAGACAGCTCGGTAAATGCCACAAACACCCTCCCACACACAGACAGCACAAGGAGGAAGCCCTGGTGGGTGGCTCAGGACCCTCAGCTCTGAGTAGCCCTTTGGTCCCCTGCACATCCCCCAATGCTATGACGACATAGCCCTGTGTCAGGTGCTAGGCATGTAGAAACACACGAGAAGGGCCACGGCCTTCGCCCCCTCAGAAAAGTAGACAGAAGATGCCATTACCAGGAACACAAGCCGTGGCTCCTATGGGACCACATTAGCCCACCCTACAGAAAATCAGGTCTTGGGGCCGCTGGCCAGGGAACTTAGGGGTCCAAGATTGGGGTTTTTCCAAGCTCCCAGGAACAATGCCACAACACTCTGGCTCCAGAAAGGCAGCCTCCAGGAACACTGGGCACCAGGGTGTGGACAACAAGGGCCCCGGGGTGAGGGGCAGGGACAGGCACAGGCTGAGCCGTCTGTACTGAGGCAGGTCCGGCCATGAAGCTCCTTCCCACAGCCGGCCCATTTTCTCATCCATGAGAAAGACGGGTGGGGAAGGACAGGGATGCCCATTAGGCTAGGGACACATAAGGGTCACCTAGAAGGAGCCTTGCACTAAGGAGGCATCGACAAATGGGCTGTGGGCCTGGGGTGGGCCCCGTGTGCCGACAGCCACCCTGGAAGTGCTGCTTGCCTGGCCCAGAGGCTTCAGGCGCCAGAGTCCCCAAGGCAGGGGCTGCATAGGCAGGACCAGGGAGTGGGGCCAGCAGGAGGCGGGATACACCACGCAGCCCGTGCAGAAACACTGGCTCTAGGACAGCAGGTGGAGAAGGGCGGACCCGGCATCCAGGTGGCGGGAAGGGTAGCTATGAGTATCCTGTTCAGCAACAAGAATTTGACCCGCCCTGTAATACAGTCCAATTAGAGGGGGCCCCAAGGTTGGGGGTGGGGAACGAAAAACGAAGAGAAGCAGATCAGCATAGTCCAGAGCACACAGGCTCTAGCGATCCCCGATCTCTGCCACTTGCTGCTGAGTGGCCCCGAGACATCATTAACCCTCTCACGGCCTCGGTCTCCCCATCTGTGAAATGGGGCAATAGTGCTATCTATATTCCAGGATTACTGTAAAAATCCAATGAGTTTAGGCACATTTAGAACCTAACAGAGCCTGGCCCGCAGTAAGCACCCCACCAGTCGTGGGGGCTGCCAGAACTTGGGGAGCAAGAGCTGCTCAGCATGGGGAGGATTCTGGGGCCTGTTTGGGAGGACGTGGGACAGAGGCGGGTAGGGTTTCAGCAGAGAAGCAGGAGGGAGCGGGTTCACAGGAGGCTCTGTTCAGACTTGCTGGAAGGCAGGCCCCGCCCGGAGTCAGGCACCAGGCCTTCTTGGCCCAAAAGGCCTTGCCAAATCCTGGCCACAGGCCACAGGGCCTTACTCTTGAATGGAGCAAAGCAGGGAAAGACAAGCCCTGGGGCCTCCTGAGGCCGCCTGGGGCAGAGCCAGACCAGGTGGGGGCTTCACGTCCGGGGCCTAGACGAAAAGGAAGCTTCAGACATGTGTAGAAACTGAGAGGCTAGAAATACCACCGAACTTCCTTTGAAAGCGCAAGACCCAAGCTGTACACTCCCTAGTACCGCCCAAGAAAAGGGTTTTGGCCCCAGAAGAGCCCGTGTGAGCTGGCATGGCCCACCTGCAACACACGGTCAAGCCCCCGACCTCCACTGGCACCCCAGGCCACACCCTGTCTCTGCCATCCCCGGTGGCGTTTCAAACACCTGTCCTACGTCCACAGAGCTTCCAGCTACCCCAGCCTCCCCAAGTCTGTCACCTTCGGTAACAAAGACTGCTGCCCATCAGGCAGGTGTAGCGTGGGCACCGCACCCCCAACATCCTCCCATCTGGGCTCACGACAAACTGCTCCCAGGGCAAGCATTCAGGGGCCCCCGCCCACCCACACTCACCAAGACCCTGCTTCACCCTTGCCTAACACCTCTGCCTACCCTCACTGTCCCCAAGAGGCCCTGGGGCTGAGCACTGGTCCTGACACACCGGCCCCCTCCCTTGGAGACAAAGCTGGGCATGCAGCAGGGGTCAGGGCTCCAGCCAGACCAGCCTCCACCGCACTGGAAAGTGTGATGAACCTTCCCGCAGAAGCCAGAGCCGTGGGTCCAGGCTGGGGACCTTGGAGGCACCGTGTACCGCCCAAGACCCAAGCAAAGCCCAGGGAGGCCCAGCCTCTCACCCACACAACAGGTTAGCAGTTTCCTAAGAGCAGGGCCTCTCTCCTGAACAGGCAAGACTTCAGATCTGCCAAGTCACTAAAAACAATTTGTTTCCTCAACTCTGCTCAGCTTATCCCTCTCGTGGATCTTGTTTACACAACAAGCTCTTAAGCAAACACTTTCTCCAGTGAAACCAGCTCCCTGGCCTCAGGGCGGCCTCTCCCCTCTCAGGTCTCCACTGACTGGGTGGGCTACGGTGACCTCCTCAAATCCCCTCCACCGGAACCTCCTGGCCTCCGCTCCCTGGGGAGGAAATTAGCAGAAACTGCTGAGTTTGAACTAGGACTGCCAGGTGCCAGCTGACCCTGGAGTTTGGGGTGACATTTCCGGTTTCACTTAGTCCTGCGAGAGTCTGTGGCCAGCTGCCTCTGAGGCCTCGTGTGGGGCTCTCCTCAGGATCGCCTCTGACCCTGGTCCTTCCGAAAGACCACTTGGCCATGGCTCGGGGCTCCTCGGGGACAGGTTGGCCCAGCTCGGAACTCACCTCATGCCTGGGGCGGGCGAGGCAAGACAAACCATACCTTTAACGGGGCCCCTTTAACCTCTCCTAGTCTCAGGAAAATCGGCTTTTCATACAACCAAAACCCTTGTGGTGGACAAAGTCTAAACTTCTACACGTTCAGTCTGTTCAAAGCCAAGGCCAATGTGCGCCTTCCCTCCCCCACAACACGGACCCTGGAAGCCCACCGCCTAAAAGGGCCAGGCCAGGTGCGACTCTGGTGGGGGCCGGGGGTTGTGGGACAGATGCATGAAGCCTGGGGGACAGGGAGGTCAAGAGGAAGACTCCGCCCATCTCTGTCTCAGCCCCCCTGGTCTCCTGGCCACACCTGGGCGGCTGCGAGGGAAGAGCCCAGACCTGGGGCCAGGGCTCCAGCCAAGCAGGACGGAGGACATGGAAGGAGTGAGGCCTTCCTTTCCCGCTTCATCCCCTGCCCTTGCAGGGGAGGCAAGCTGGGCTGAGACTGGGTCTGGACGGGTGCCGGACTTGCCCCAGGCCGCCAGGCAGCGGCAGTGTCTGCAGACTCTCCCTCCCCCAGGATGCACTTCCACTTCCTCTCCTCCCCAGCCCCAAAGGGACCACCTTCCCGGCTGGCCCATCGAGAGCATCACCAAGTAAGAATTCCCCACCCTATCCCAGAGGCAGAGTGGAGGAAGGTGCCAGCTCATACTCCAGAGGCGGAGAGGGGACAGCACAGCCAAGCACAGCATCAGGGCTACCACGGGCTGTCTTCATCATGCTGCTGCAGCCATTCCCAAGAGCAGGTCAGGGTCTGGGGGTAGGTAGGTGGCAGAGAAGCTTCAAGAAGGCAGCCTCAAGCCAAGTCTTGCCAGCTCTCACCCTGCACTGGCCACAAGGAGGGCCACCCTCCTTAGGAACCTCCATCTGAGCTGAGCCCTTGCCCCGGCCAGCTGCGGGGACTGGGCTATGTTTCAGAGTCCCTCCAAACCACCTTGGGCGTGAAAGCTCCTTGGCAGGGTCACAAAGCAGGACACCAAGTGGGCATCTCAGGGACGTTGGAGTAAGGAGCTTCTAACTCCAGGCTGACCACTCCCCTAACTCCACCACCTTACCAGCCACAGACACTGCAGTCCTGTGGGTTCTGGGCCCGCAGCCCGAGTCCCTAACGTGTCCCTTGCTGCTTGACTGGAGTGATGGATAAAACACAGATCCTTTAAAAACACACTAACTTAACAGAATCCTGTTGCTTTCTCGATACCGTGTAAAGAGGTCACAGACTTTGATATTTAACAGGGTCCTCAACTTTAAAACTTAGGGGACTATCATCCAGGGTCTCTGGGGAGAAGAGCAGGTAAAAAGTGGTCTGGTCCTGGCTTCCAGAAGGAGGGGAGCAGCTGTGGAGGCGGGGGCACAGAGTCACCCTACGGGGACACTAGGACTAAGCCTTGAAACCCTCAGGCAGGCTGGAGAGGATGAGACCCCACTGAGCCCAGAGTCACTAACTTTAGCAATGGTGTGGCAGCCTCTGCAGCATCTGGTGAGAAAGAGGGTTTAGGTGTCTGTTGGTCATGAACGTCCTCACCTTGAAGCTGGAAAGTTCCTGAACTTCCAGAGGCTCTGACCCCTATTCCCAGCAATGGGAGTAGCAGGAAACAAAGGCAAGCAGTATCAGACCTGAGGCCGGGCTGGGCCTGCCCCGCCTGCCTGGGGGCTGGGCACCCCCACCCTTACCTCTCCCTCCCCCTCCTAGGTGTTCCGGGCAGCTGTCTTCCCCTCAGCTGGCCTGATGCAGTGACCTGGCTAAAACCAACAGGAGAGCTAGAAACTGCCAACACTCTTTTCTGGGGTGGGCCCTGTCTGGAGGCAGAGGCGGAGCTGGGATGGGCCAGGGAGGGGAGCAGCGTTTACAGAGTCTCAGGGTGACTTAAAGGCTACCTGTTTGTCCAGGGGTGTTCGGGAAGAGAATGCTGCGAAACATGAACCCCATTCCTGCAGCCCACCGAACACCCTGGAGCCCTGTGGCACTGGGGTTTGTGACTCTGCCTTCCCTCATCTGGGGGGGATCGCCTGTACTCCCAACTTTAGCCCTGGCCACCACAGCCTAAAGACGGACCCAAGAGGCCAGGAAGGTCAAATCCAAAGCGTCTTGAAAAGCAAGGGTCTCAGGGAACGGACCAGAGCCAGATCCAGCTCTTTGCTCCCTTGCTGGGTGACCTGGGAAAACCCTCTGCCTCTCTCCGGACCTGTTTTTCACCTTGGCTGCAGAACCCTGAACTCCCTCAGGACTTTGATGGGCTAGGCTGGGATGTGGGAGCAGTGGCCCCAATTCCTCATCCGTGGGAATGTTGTATGGGATGATAAGTTAGCAATGGACAGGTACGCCTGCTGGGGTAGGTGAGAAGGACAGAGCCACAGCTCAGGGCCTAGGAAGACACTGGCCTCCCTCTTGCCCCATATATCACGGTGGTGGCTGACAAATCGCTTCCTCTCCCGAGGCTTTTGTCCTAACTCAGGAGCTGCCAGGGAAGCAAGCTTAGGCCACCGAGGAGGCACAGAAGTCCAACCTTGGCCTCCAGACCCTGAAATCGCCCGCGGGCCTGGCAGGAGGCGGGGTCCCACCAAGCCGCAGGGCAGCATCGGCACCGTCCGGCCTGACAGCACAGTGCTGTCACTACACTGAGAACCGAGTCAAGCTGGGACCTGCAGAGGGGGTAATGGGACTGACCCCGGGTAGGAGGGGCGTGGGGAACAGGGGGAGAGGTAGGCAAGAGGGGGCTTCTTCCACTTTCAGTCTGAGAAAGTACATCCGTCAGGGAACCAAAAAGGCCCCCAAGCCCCACCAGCAATTCCACTGGGAGGAGTGCCTTTCCGAGACCTCCTGGGTACCCACCCCACACACACAACCCCACTTCAGCTGTCGCCACACTGCCACCAGGAGACAAACCTCACCACGCTGGGGGGATTCCAGGGCAGGGCCAGGGTGCAGGGCGTCACCCGTACTTGGCCTTGGAGACCCCTCCGCGGTAGTTACCTCTCATAGCCCTGTATGCCGGGGCTTCACATATGGGAAACCCAAGGTCAAGGTCACAGAGTCCTTTCCCCTGCCCCATGTTGACTACTTGGGGTACCCCCAGGAGGCCAGGGCTGTGTTGAGAGGGGATCCTGGTAGCCAGTGCCAGCCCCGATGCCCAAACCAGGTCAGAGCCGCCACCAGCACCCCCATACCCACCCCTCCAGAGCGGGCGCCACCTCCCGCTACATGCTGGGACTAGCCTCAGAACAGACCCAGCTGAGGGCTGGGTGTGGGGCCAGGAGCTGGAAGACCAGTTCCTCTGCTTTTCCCCGCCTGCCAGAACCTGGGCCAGGCTGGACAGGACTCCGCTCAGTGTTGAGCAAGGCCTGCGAGCCAGACAAGGAGTGGCCGGGGGACAGGAAAGTGACCAGACCGAGCACTAGGAAAACCCATTTATAGCCTGGGCTCTGTTCCCAGCGGAGCTGGTGATCTTGAAAAAGACCTCGCCTCAGGTTGCCCCTCTGTACAACAGGGGCTTCGTTAATTGGTGGCGAGGGGGCTCCTAGTTGCAAGGCTGTGGCTGGGGAGCCAAGGCTCGCCCTCGAGGGCAGCCAGATGCAGCAGCCACAGCAGGCTGCCACCTGAGGGAGGGCTCACCGTAAACCAGGTACTCGACAGTGGCAAGTTGTGGGGCGGAAAGAGACTTGATCACAGTGACTCGGCGTCATCGCTTTCAGCTTCCCAAAGGGGATTATGGCCTAAGCAAGATGCTGGAGGTGTCCCAAATCAAGGATGGCAACTGGCAACCCACAGGGACAAAGGGAGCAGCCAAGGCCTGCAGAGCCCTGTCTCTCCCCAGTCCTAACAAGACAGCCAAGGCCAGAAGCTCTGTGCAGGATCTCCCAGTCAGCCTCCCACGAGGGCCCCTGGAACTGCTCTCTAGCTGATTAATCCCCGACTCCACCAGGCTTCGGGGCCTGACACCTCTGGCACATGGGCTTGTAGAGGCATCCTCCCCCTGCTCTGGCTAAATAAAGTGTTCTTAAGTTTCAACAGAGGCAGAAACTTGCAGCTTTTGACACACCTGCCGCCAGCCGGGGCTCCAGCTGTGCATATGGAGTGGGGAGGGGCACTTTATCTTTCAATCTCTCTCATCAGTGTCCCTCCAGTCGGCAGAGTATGCCTTTCTAAGTGTGAAGGCCTCTGAGAAGGTTAAGAGGTGCTAATCATTCACAGTAGATTATAAATCCGCTCTACATGGGGGAGGCACTAATTTTGGAACTGGGGTACTAGGGGTGAATAGGAGCTATGGAAGATGGGCAAGGATTGCAAGAGGGGTGCTGGAGGATGCAAAAGCAGACCTTTCCACCTATGTCAGAATGTGGTTGCCAGCCAACCCCCACACCCAAGAAAGAAAGACTAAATCCCCTTTGCTCTAGCTTTGAGCCACAGATAAGCTCAGACAAAGACCTGGGAAGAGCAGAGCGCCCTTCAAGGAGTCCAGGAGGGGCCCCATGGCAGGATGGAGCTGGTACTTTCTGGCCTGAGTAACGGAAGGCAGGATTTTTTGTGCAGGCCGGGTCTGAATAAACTGGGCTTGCTCCCTAGATGACTGGTGGGACCCCAGCCTAAACAGAAGCAAAGGAGCACGGGCCCCCCGTTCACTGTCAGCTTGCTTTCCCCTCCAGGGGCCCTCCTGATGGCTGGAAGGTTTGCACAGGCTGAAACGCCCAGCTGAGCTCCCAGACCCTAGCAGCACCTGCACACAGTAGGTGTTAAGTTAAGGTGGTTGAAAGAGGGACTACAGATGCAGCCCCAGTCTTAGAAGCTGAGTTACCCCAGAAAAAGAAGTGGCCCTTAGGCCTTCGCCAGGGCTCAGGGACAGTCATGAGGTGGCAGGAAGAACCTAAGGATCTAACCTGGGCTGAGTTTACCCGAAAAATAGAAATACCTGAATTAGACCTTGGAAAAAATAGCAGTCACAACTAATATTTATTAAGTACCGTGTGCCAGGTACTAGAGTCTAAGCACTTAACTTGAATTAATTCATTTAATCTTCACAATAACCTTAGCTTCTAGCACCATACCCATCTTACAAATGGGAAAACTGAGGCAAAGGGGACAAGCCATTTATCCCAGGGCACACAGCTACTGAAGTGCTAGAGAGAGGCTTGAGACCAAGCAGCCTTGTTCTGGCAGGCATGCTGTTAGCCACCCCATCACAGCCATCACAGGGAAGACCCCAGGGCTGGCTCTCTTATCCCTGGGAAGAAAACTGCCATCATTTCCACTGGAGGTGGCAGGGAAACGTGTAAAAAGGAGGACCCGAGGGGAGGGGCCCCCCTCAGCCTGCAGTTCTGGACACAGGCCCCCTTCCCCCACAGCCAGGGGCTCTGCTCAGTTGGGCTGAGCCCCCTCCCATGGCCTGCCGGCCCAGCCCACACCTCCGTGGGTCAGGAGCCAGCCCATGGCAGAGGCCAGGCGGAGGCGAACAAGGTCTGCCTGCCAGGGGAGGCTCATATTTCTGAGAAGGGGCAAAAGCCACGTTTGCAGACCCCGTTACGTCAGTACTCTGGGGCAAGCCCAGCCGGCCAGCCACACGCAGTGGCTACATGGCCAGGCCCGGTCAGACTGTACCTTCTCCCAGTCCCAGCCATCACGGGCTCTTCTCAGGGACCCCCCCAAGCGGAGTCAGCCCCAAAGTTCCCCCACACTTGCTCTTCTGAGCCCAGAGAAAGAAGGGACTCAAAATCATGCCACATGGTATTTCACTGGGTCTTTTCAAAAGCTCTGGGAGGCAGGACATGAAAACTCCCAATTTACAGATAACAAAACTGAGGTTTACAGGCAGGTGAAGAAACATGCCCAAGGGTACACAGGGAGGAAGTGATGGAGCCTGCTAATGAGCTGGGTCGGCCAGACTCCATGTCCTAGGCTCTTCCTCGGCCCCAGCACCTCACTGTTCCATCCAGTCCTAGGTGGGACTGACCAAGGCAGAGTAGCCAGCCAGTCCTGGGGCCTTCCTCACCTGCCCGACGACAAGGCTTCAGGACCCCAGACTGGGCCCCAGTACCTACTCCAAAGGTAAGCAGACCTGACATGGGGGCGTCTAGCAGAATGATCCTGTTCCCCAGAGGGGCAGAACAGGGAGGGGGGGATCGAGAGGTCGTGGGTTCTCGGCTCCTCACACAATTCCCAAAGCCCAGGAGGCCTCAGCCACTGCTCCAGACTCACCATGGAGACCTCGGGGCCTGCTTCCTAGCTGGAGCCTCCCCAGGACTTTGTAACAACCAGGCCTAACCCAAGAAAACTGCCCCTATGCTCACCCCACCCCCAGGCCCTGTCCCGTCCAGAGTGCCTAGAGTGTGGGAAGGGGAGGCAGGGGCGGAACCTGACGATCTCACTCAGCCCAGTGGGTCCATTCTCCTAGCCTGGACCACAGCTCAGCAGGTCTCGCTGCCCAGACCCTCCCCACGCCCTGTTCTGGAGATGCGGTCACCAATGACAGCAGCGCCACACCCAGCGCTTCCTTCTGGGAGAAGGTGGGGTGACGTCAGAGGCTCCTGAAACACTCTGCAGCCTGGGGCTCTGCAAGCCCAAACCTGACCTTGTGTCCATCTGGGACACTCCCCAGAGATGGGACACCAGGGCCCGGGATAGTTCCCTGGGCAGCAGGGATGCTGAGAAGGTACTGGAGAGAAAAGCCAATGCTGTCCCTGTGCCCCTGCCATGGGACTGAAACAGTCAAGTCCCCAACCAGGCCAGGCCAGGCCCTGGGTATCAGAGGCCACCGCAGTGGCATGGAAACAACAGTGCGAGTCCTCCTGAGGACTCCGTGTGCCCAGCACATGCCAGGGGTGGACGAGCTCATCTCCACCTCCCCATGTCCCATCCACCCAAATGTGGCCACAGGAAGTGCAGGGTAGTCCCAAGTGGGAAAGATGGTGAATTCAACATCATTGTGATGCGACAGTTCCCAACACTTTTAAGAGATCGATGATGGCCGAGAGTGGTCCCAGAGCAGGACTGGCAGCCTCTGCTGTTCCTGCTGCTCCCATCACGTGGTACCCCAACCCCCATCTTTCCTGATGCTTCCCATGTCCAGAAAATGCCCTGCCTTACAGCCTGAGCTCTGGATTTGAAACTGTTATATTGTGGAACTCTGGGACAAAGAGCTGAGAGGACCTTCAGCTCTTGCTACCCCTCTGGTCTGTCTGCACAGACTGTCCCTTCTGTCTGGTCCCACTAATGGTCACCTGCTCTTACATGCACTCCTGGACCAGGCATGGACCCCTCCCATCTGCACAGGCTGTGCACAGAGCAGGTGCCCAGGCTCTGGGCTTCAGATCTGATCAAGCCAGGTAGTGCTCACGACCCCCGTGCTTGACGCAGAACTCTCCGGGGCAGCAGGAGCAGAGGCAGGCCATGCCCACGAGTCCTGCGTCACAGCCATAAGACTTCACAGACACCCTAATGCATGACTTTGTCTTGGCTTCTCAGACCCTCCCCACTTTCAAAGATGAACTCACTGAGGCCAAGAGAGGCCCATACACAAAGTCTCTTCACAGCAAAGAGGGTCAGGGCTGGAAGCCAGGTCCCGAAGCCCTAACCCACCTGGCTGTACTCCCCCTAACCCCACGGCTGGCACACAGTGGGCTCACTGTCAAGGCTGGCTGGGTGAGTCTCAGGGGAGGACCCGTGGGCCTGGCACCATGACTCAGCTGATGAGTGGAGTGATAAATACATCCGCCTTCCCCACTGCCCCAACCTGC
>NW_006434835.1:11359876-11363233 GCF_000325575.1 Pteropus alecto
AGCAGGCCGGTGTGTGCAGACAACATCGCCTGGCCCCTACTCCCAGCCTGACCTTGCCCAAGAACCAACATCCACCTCTGGTTCCTACACTGAGCTCCAAGTTCACCTCCTCCAAGCAGCCTGCCCTGACTCTACTCCCACAGACGACCCCTCAGCCAGCTACTGCTCCCTCGAGCTCCCAGAGGAATAATGAAGGACCAGCCTGAGCTTCCCCCGGGATCACCTTTACCTTTCCCGGGACAAGATCCTTCTGCAACCACACGACTGTCAGAGCTAAAGAAGGGAAAGAAGGTCACTTGAACAGGTGGAGAAACTGAAGTGCAGAGGGAGCGAGGACCTGCCACAAAGTCAGAGGCCAAACTGGGACTGGGAAGGAAGGCCAGGTGTCTGGCTGCCCTTCTCTGTAGAAATAACTTCCTCTTCCTCAGACTTCTAAAGCCAGGGACCAGAGAGGAAGACAGCTTCCGGGCTTCTGAGGAGGAAGTTGTAAGGCAGGTGGTGACCAGGTTTCCCAAAAAAACTCAGACTGCAGCCTAACTAACCAGCAGGAAGCCCAAAGGGACTGTCCAGGCAAAGCTCAGCCTTAGCTGCAACACAAGCTTCGAGGCCCCGTCCCCCATCTATGTGTGCACACCACCCCCATACACACACGTACGGCCTCCCCATGGGGCTGTAACCCCCAGGTGAGTCACTAGGAAGAGTTTTTCCCAGGGTTGAAGGCCAGAGGAGGAGCAGCCTCTACATATAATTAGGCAGCCCACGGAGCCATAGCTGCCAGGAGGTCCTCAAGGGCCTCCAGAGGTAAGAGGGGACACATCTGGAAGCCTGAGTTCGAGTCAACAGGAAAGATGACTGGGCAGACGACAGAGCCCAGGAGTAGGTCCAGCCACCAGCCTCCCCTCTCCCGACTGCATGGTGCCAAGGCACCAAGACTGCCTCCTGTACCCCCTTTCCTATAAGCCTGCCTCCAAATGCTTTTGGTCCCTACCAGACCCACAGGTTCTCCAAACCTGCACAGCCTGACAGGCAGCAGAACACCTTCCGGAGAAGCTAAAGCCACTGTGCACTGTGGACCCCACGGCACCAAGACAGGGGAGCTGATTTAGTGGCCCTGCTTGGGGCTTGGGAATGCAGCTTCTTGGGGACCCGCAGAACTGATAACATCACACAGATAAAGCTAGCTCTTCCTGGGGCTGTGGAAGGGCTTCCCTTGTCCACCGGAGCTGGACAGGGCAGCTACTGAAGTGACTCTGAGAGCACAGGGTCTTGCCTCTGTAGCCTCACCTCTACAGCCTGGACCCCAAACAAGACAGATGCATGCCTGCCCTCCCCAGGCACTGTCAGGGCGCTCGTGACCCACTCAGAGAGAGGTTCCAGAACACACACTCCCATCCAAAGCCCAGCCTCTGCTGGAACAGCTGAAGGGGAAATGACACCGTGCTGACTTTGTTCCAGGGTGCTGGATCCTGGCGCCAAAAGCCCTCTTTCCACAGACTCTCTTAATCCCATTCCTCCTCTCTAGACACACTCAGGCAGGCCCTGGGGGTGGGGGGACTTTCAATCTAAGACTCGAAAACTGGTTGTTGAAAAGGAGAAAATCAGGAAATAGTCTGTCCTGTAAAACCCTCATGGTTGAGCTAGAAATCACTAAACGACCAATTCCTCCCGTCGTTGCTCCCGCAGCAGGACCTGGCACTGGAGGGGGTCGGGTAGGTGAACCCCGCACGGGAGCCAGATCGTGCCATGGTGCCCGCCTCTCAGGCTTCATTCAAAAAGCATCCACTAATTCTGCAAATGTTGCCCAGTGCCCAAGATGAAAAACAGCACAGGCTGGCTGCTGCCCTCAGGGCAAAACTGAGGGTACCATCCAAACATGGGACAGTATGGCCCCCATCAGGCCTCTCCACACCAGCCCTGATGCACATCCACACCCTGCTGCCTGAACTAGGCTCCTGGGAGGAGCTCTTGCCTGTCCCTAAGTGACCATCAGGTGAACCAAAACCAAGTCCAGGATGCTGCCTAAATCCTGGGTTTGCCTAAATCTGCTGTTTAGGCAAGCTCAGCCCATCCCAACATCCCTCCCAGCCCCATCCAAAGCACGCATGTCCGTGGTTCTTTAGGATGGAACAGCAAATACCCACCAGGGCCTTGCCAGATCCAGGCAGCCCCGTACATTGGGCTTCATGGGGGAGACTTGACAGTCCATCAATTTATTCATACCATGCATATCCTCATACACACACACACACACACACACACACACACACACACACACACACACACATCCTGGTTCTGCCCCTTGGCGGGGCTCAGCTCTACAGGCTTTATCCACAAAAAAGGCAATGACATAGATTGTAAAGATCTGGGGTAAAGATTAAATAAAGCATGGAGCACTCAATGAAAGGCAACTCTAATCGTTATCAACAGCTAACTTTCCTCTGGCAATTTCATTGCCAAACACTTTCACGCATTCATTATGAAATGGATATGCAAATGATAGCATGAGGACAGGGAGAACAGGTATGTTATCTGCTTTATACGGGATATCAAGACTTGGATGTGAAGTGACTCACCCGAGATTACATGGTGAATTAGTGGCAGAGGTGAGACTGGGTCCTGGGGCTCTTCTTAACCTGCAGCTGTTTCGGACCTGCCAAATAGCATGGGTGCACCGAAACAGGTGCGCTGATCCAAATAAACGCGGTCAACAGATGGGGATGGGACCTGAGCTAGGTTCGAGGCCCTTGCCAATCATGATTTATAGAGTTGGCCTTGCTGGGTCCAGGCTGCCTGTGACTGGCAAGTCACTTACAACTCAAGCCAGGTAGAGGAACATGGATGGAGTCATCAGGAGCTTCCACCCAGGGGTCATTCACATCTGGTCATCATGGAAGGAGCTGTAAGCACCTCCCTTGACAGCCTTTGTTATTCTAGTTATTAGCAGGGGACACTCTGCGGTGTCCAGCTCAGATCCACATGTCACAGATCATGAACATTACTTGCAGGCAGGATCCATACTCGAGCTGAAAACTCTCTGTCTTAGAAATAATTCTAACACATCTGATTCGTTTCTTAATACTGCTGGAGAAAAGTGCCAATTAGAACTAAACTGAAAAGCCGCTACCCACACTTTGGCATACTCATGTCATTTTTGGCTGCTATCGGACAGGGGTGGAAGAAGGAAAAGAACAAACCAGAATTCAAAATGTAGTCACCTGGGGGCACCGGGCACAGGGGCAAAGTGCTCTTCGGAGCTCAGCAAACCCAGGAGACATACCGTAACCTAATACAGTGACAACAGTGAGGACCCTGGCATCCAGAGTCAATCAATTATGCTTTCTGTTCTTCTGTTAATAA
>NW_006434835.1:11363378-11366045 GCF_000325575.1 Pteropus alecto
GTAAGAATGCTTTTGAGGGTAATATGGATTCTCAGCTCCCTGAAGAAACCTGTATATTTCATTCTAAAGGGATTTCAGAATCTCACATTCTGCAATAGAAAAGACTCCTCTATAAAAATATTCCAAAATCCAAGCTTTTCACTAATTCTTTCCAGGCCCCTTCTCCTTTCTCATCTCTCTCCCCACCAATCTGGGTTAATGAGGTTTTACTGGAACCCACCATGAGCCACAGGTAGAGACTTAAACCAGCTCCACCCTCCCTGTAGAGCTGAAGCCAGGAGTGACATCACTGTTGGAAGGCTCTCTCAGCCCGGGCAGAGGCAGTTAGCGCTTCTCGCTTCTCCCACCCCCACTCCCACCCCGCCGGGCCGTAGGGAAATGTCTCTACTGGCCCCCCTAATTAAGGCAAAAAGAGATTTTATGCCTTTCAAGAAAGAGAAGAGAAACAGAGGAAAATAGCAAATAACAATTCCAGAGTAAGACATTTTTCTTGCATGGCAGAAACAAAAGACCACAGGAAACCACACACACACACACACACACACACACACACACACGCACGCACGCACGCACACACGCACTTTTAGACAAACCTGTTCTCTTGGGAGTGGTTTTGAGCAGCCTCCAGCCTTACCAGACCTCCCTTATCCATTCAAAGTCAGGCGCCCAGGGATTACACCCTACCTCCTCAGGCCCCAGGGGGATTCTGACCTGCTTCCCACTGGGTCCAAAGCGAACCTTCAGAGAGAGCCAGATCTCTGCAACCCGTGGATACCTTCTCTCACTTTAAGCAAACATCACTGTCTCGTTTCTTTTAGGCAGTGAGTAGAGGAGAGCTCTGGGAAGATATTTTATGCCACTTTATGCCCTCACTTCTAACCAAACCTGGACATTCATTGTAACAGAAAGAGGGCAGGGCAGGAAAAAAAAACAACACTAAACCTTATATATGAAAAGAGAAAACCTACTCTCCAAGCCTGAGTCCTACTCTTACCCCAAAGCTTAGTGCTTTCAGGCTCAGTGCAACCACCCCCTCCAAGAAGCTCTCCCAGTACCTAAGTTCTAAGGAGCCTTTCCTGCTCCAGACTCAGTATGGGCCCCGGGTCTGGATCTTCATAATGTGTCAGAGTTTCTAGGCAAAAAATAAAAGCCTCATACTATACAGCATCTGCCCCTTACCAGAGCACAGGAGACTCCACAGACAATCTCAAATCTCATGTCTTCCCGTGTTAACGGTCACATGGGCACATCAGCCTCACCCAAGGCAGGCAAAGAAAAAACCACCACCACCACCGCCGCCGCCCCTCCGGATTCTGGCTGAAAATAGGTAAACTCCACCTCGGCATCGCTGCTGAAGCCCTATCTTGGGCCTGAAGATAGTGGGGCAGCCAGGTAAGGCCAGGTGGGCAAGGGAAGTAAGTAGGCCAAGCAGCTCCATTCTTTTCTCTAGAGTATTAACTATGATTCAAGGTATAAGCTGAGTACTACCGAAGCCACAACCCTAAAGGGCAAAGCAGAAGACAGACGCCAACTTCTTAGACCTGAAAGCCTGGACCCAGCTCAGAAATCCCGTCCCCATGCCTCCTCAGATAGGCACCCCCCACACACTCCAACTCATCAGCAGTTCAAAAGGCATCAGAGACCTTCTCAAGAACAGTCACCTGGAAAGGAGGGAGGGCACTCACAGATCTGCCTGGAAAATACCTCGCCGGTGCCAGACCCTTTAAAATATCCGAAGTTCTCAATAACTGGGAGCTACTATTATTCTAGAGGGGCAGGCTTACAGAGGGTCGGCGTGGCTAAGAGTCTTGTCCCGATGCCACTTTACAAGTGGAGGACCCACCCCCAGCTGGCGCTCCTTCCCTGCCCACGTGCCTCCCAGTGCCAGAGCCCGGGAAGTCGAGCCGTCCAGATGTGGTGGCGAGACCGCCACTTCCGGAAGGGGAAGCGCCCCTCGTTCCGCACCTCCCCTCTCCATCCCAGGGGATGGCCGACCTGGCCCGCGGAGAGGCCCGCGGGATTCTAGAACCCGGTGTGGGGGCTGCGGGGTGGCCGTGGGCACTGCGCGGCCAGCGCTGACACCTGGCGGCGGCCCGGGTCCCAGCCCACGTCAGGGCCGGCGCTGAGGGGCGGCTGCCAGAAATGGGTTACAGGGGCCGAGAACAAAGCGCCCCCATTGGGGAAAGCGGGCTAGCGGCGGCGGCCGGGAAGGGAGAGCACTTTCGGGGGACCCTCGGGATGCCCTTTGTCGGCTAAGTCCTTCTTTAGGGGGAACCCACCCCTCGTCAAAGGTGGATGCTGGAGTCCTAACCAAAGCCTCCCCCGGCCTCGGGCTCCACGTTTGTCCCGCTTTCCCCCAGGCTCCACTGGGCGGGCCAAGGGACCCGCCTTCCCTCCGCGCGGCTCCAGCACAAAGCCGGGCCGGGGGAGGGGAAGGGCCCCGCCGGGTCCGCTCGCCCACCCGGGCGTCCCCAGCACGGACACGCGACCCTCCGCAGGCAGCACAACTCCAGCCCAGAAGTTGGGTTCCTGCTGCTCTCTAGTGTTCTGGGGCCAACTTCCCGGAACCTCCCGCTGCCAGCTAGGCCGGCTCCGCTCCGACAGCCAAGGAAAGCACGAGGGCCCCGCCTCCGCCCGCGCCCCGCGCAGCCCGGGCCCCAGCTCCCT
>NW_006434835.1:11367019-11368206 GCF_000325575.1 Pteropus alecto
GCAGAGCCTCGCCGGTCTCCGAGCTGTGCGCCCGCAGGCAGTGGCTCCCAGCGTTTCATATCCGCTGCTCCCGGGTGGTGGGGGCCCGGACCTTGAGGCGCTGTCCGCGAGAGGGGCGGGAGGGGAGGTAGCTGGTCCTCGACTGCGGGCGCCAGTCTGCAGCGCCCTCTGGGCGTGGACACCAAGCGCCTTTCAGGTGCGTTGGACTCCCAGATCCCGGCGGGAACAGTTTCAGCGGCTGGGCGGCACCCCGAGGCGGTGGGGCGCTCGCGTTTTGCCGGCACTCCACAAAGTGCTGGAAACTCTGGGCCTTACTTGAAACAGCTGGACACGCTCTAATAAAAGTTTCTAGAGTCTTTCTATGGAACACAATTCTCTCTTCATCCACTGAGTTTAAAGGAGAAATAAACGGCTTTGTTTCCAGGTGACCTCTGTCCTGCAGATCTAAGAAGGTCTCCCTTGAGTTCCTGGTCCTTCGTGATTCCATGAGAGGCCCTGGACCTATGTCTACATCACCAACCAGGCACCATGCAAAAGGCTATGGAAGGACCGCTGCCCTTGGGCAACAGGCCCTAAGGAAGAGGGGGGAAACTACTTGGCCCCGCCTGCAATCTGGTAGGCGGGAGAAATGACCTTCGGACCTAGGCCTGGACACCAAAGATGGCGTCCTCCCCACTCAGCCTCCCCAGGAAGAGGACTGGCCGGCTTCAGTTCGCCTGAACTGGGAACCAAGGTCCCCTAAGGCTTCTTGGCCTCAAACAATCTCCAGTGTTTCTCTTTAAACAGATTAAACATTCCTGGGTCCGGCGTTATGCGGGCAGGGACAATTGGCTGCGGGCTCCTGGATTCAACCCCAGAGCTCAGGAAGTCCAGGCAGGTTAAGCTCTGCTGGTAGAAGGCCGTGAGTGTATGTCCCAGGGGCCCGCCCACTGCCTGAAGTTGGCTCTCTTGTCCTTTCAACCCAACGTGGAGGAAAACTAGGTCAGTTTGGAATCTTGTCTTTCTCTAATGCCCCAAATAATGCCCAATAAAGAAAATAAAGTCAGGGAGGTTTTGATGGAGTCTTTTCATATTATAAAAAGCACCAGTGTACAATTTCTTTCAAACTGAGTCAGTTTGTCCCAGATTGATGTGTGTTTCTTTGCGCAGTTTAGGAAGAGGAGGAGCCCCAAGGGGGACAGTACACA
>NW_006434835.1:11368220-11402749 GCF_000325575.1 Pteropus alecto
TTGTTGACCCAGGTGACCCCTGGCCTACTTGCTACTCTTCCCAGCTGTAATGAAAGTCTCTTGTATGAAAGTCTCTTCCTCCTAGAAGCTTCCTCAGGGTCCCACTCCTCAGATCCCTACGGCCTTTTAGAATGCCACTGTGACATCAACCCATATGCACTAGTATGGCCAGCCCCGTCTGCATTCATCAGCCCCTTCCTTGGGACACCGCGCCCCCCACCCCCCAGATCCTTGTAGATCTAACAAGTTCATGTCTGGCTGAGCAGGGGGCCTCTAGCCTCCCACCTGGGGCACTCAGGCAGGGCCTGCGTTCTGTATTCTTAACGCAGGTTATTAAATATTATCAGTATTATCCCTGGTGAATCACTAACTGCCTCGAATGTTGCTTCCTCTTCCGGGAAGGCAGGGCCAGCGTCTCCTCCCCTCATTTCTCTCATTCTTCCCATGGACACACAGCGCTTCACTTGGGGAGAAATGCACACACACCATTGCCACTGGGGCGGGACCTGGCGGAGAGCAGGTAGGAAGGGGCCAGCAGCTGTGTGAGAGGGGGCCTTGGGCAGAGGTTGCCCCTTTGATGCTTTAGGCACCTAAACTCTACAGGCATTCTCTGGGCAAGTCGACATCTATCAAAACTTAAAATGCTCTTATCCTTTAACTCAGAAATTCTGCTTCCGTGAATGTACTCTTCAGAAGTATTTTCACGTGTGTCCAAAGAGGCATGTTTAAATGATCATCAAGAAAGGAAAGGTGAAATAAATGTGAGTTTTCCCATACTGTGGAATACTGTAAAACACTTTTTAAAATAAAGTGGGTGGTTAAGTCCTAACATGAAAGGATTTCAAAACCTATTTTTAGGTTTAAAAAAAAAAGAGCAAGTTAAAGACTGATCTATATATAGTATGGCTAAATTTTTCTTAAAACTGTGTGTAATGTACATAGACTCTATATGTATGTAATAAAAAAAGATCTAGGGAAGTTTACCTCTGTATTCTTAGGTGTTTATAATTTTAATTTTTTAAATTGGAAGTTATTTTCTGAATTGATGAGGACACTTTCAACCTCGACTGATAATTTCACTTCAAAAAGCTTGACTAATAGGACAATTATTGCAGATACCTGTACCTGCATTACCCACTGTACAACCAAAACCTCCACAACTCTGGAACTGAAGCCCCGCCCACTCTCCAGCTCTGCCATCCCTTGTGTGGCTCCATCTTTGGAATGGTGGCAAGATGGTGGCATTGTTTCCCAGCCATCACAGCTACCACAGCCATTCCAGAAACAAGGCCTCCTTCTCCCAGTGTTTTCCTTAGGAGCAAGGAAATAGTTATCTGAAGACCCCCTTACACACACACACACACACACACACACACACACACACACACACACTCACACACACTTTTCCCATCTCACAAGCCCGAAGTGGGTCCTATGCCTTTATGAAGCCATAAAGCCATCACTGGCAAGGGGATCTTGAGCACCAGGACGAGCTGTAGATTAAACTTCTAGGTGCCTGGATGCGAGAGAGCCAATGCCACGTCCGCTAAATATTTTGATTTCTTATCAACTATCAGATGCATGTAAGGACATTCTACTTCAAGGTGATACAAAACACACCTTTTTCCATCCAACTTCTTACCATCACGAAACGTTTTAAAAGATAATTAATTCTTTTTACTGTAAACCATTTCGAACATGTAATAAAGAATAATGTTCCTCAAAAAATTAAAAATAGAATTACCATATGATCTAGCAATTCTGCTCCTGTGTATACACCCAAGAGAATTAAAAGCGGGGATTCAACAGGTATTTGTACACCCAAGTTCACAGCAGTATTATTCACAAGAGCCAAAAGGTGGAAGCAACCCATGTGTCCATTGACAGATCAATCTTATTTCAAATGTGGTACATACACACAATGGGATATTATTCAAACCTAAAAAGGTTGGAACACTACAACACTGATAAACCTTAAAGACGTTACGCTAAGTGAAATAAGCCAGTCATAAAAGAACAAATACTTTATGATTCCACTTATATGAGATCGATACAGTACTCTAACTCATAGAGGCAGAAAATAGAATGGTGGTTGCCCGGGACTGGAAGCCGGTGTGTGCCTGGGGGTGGGGGGAGGTGGAAATGAGGCAATATCATTTAATGGATATGAAATTATAGTTTGAAAAGATGAACAAAGTTCTGGACATGGATGGTGGTGATGGTTGCACAACAATGTGAATGTACTTAATGCCACTGAACTGCACACTTAAATGGTTAAAATGGTAAATTTTATGCATATTTTCCCCCCTAAAATGCAAAAAAACCCAATTGCAATTCTAAAAAGTAATAATATAATGAACACCTGCAGAGTTTATCAAAACTTAGCATGATGTCTTTTTTCTTTACTTTTTAATCTTTTTTTTTAGGAAATGAAATATTACAGATATATTGAATCTTCTCAATTTATGTTTTGAGATTTATCCATGTTGATACATGTGCCTCTGGATCATTTATATTAATTGCTGTATTATAATTCAATGCATGCATATACCACAGTTTATTAATCCTTGGACATTTGGTGGTTTCCAGTTTTTCAATGCTACAGTCAATCCTTGAACCTTTCTCTGCATGTGAGATTTTCTCCAGAAGTGGCTTTAGCTCCTGGGTTACAGGTACAATTAGCTTCAGCTTTCTTAGGCGTAGCTCTACGCAATTTTTCTAAACAAATTGCTATCTAAAGGGCTTACAGCAATTTACGCTCCAAGCAGCAGTTGTGAGAGTTCCCATTTTTCTACATCCTCTATGTGACTTGGCATGTATTGGACTTTTATACTTTGCCAGTCTGATGCAGGTAAAATGATATTTAATCATCATTTGATTTTGAGTGGCCCTCTCATTATGAAGCATTTTGCCGAAACCTTTGTTGCTGACTGCCTGGACAGGTACTACCCGTTGCTTCCCACATCAGTTTTCCTCCCCCTTTTCAGTAAGAGGATTCCTAAAATTCAGCTGGGCTCATGGCCACTCAAAATAGACTACCTTTTCCAGGATCCCTTACAGCTACATGTAGCCACGTGTTCAGGGTTTTGCCAATGGGACATGAGGAGGAGAAGTGGCGTATGAACCTTCAGGAAAGTGACAAAGGGAGGAGGCATGCCCTTCTCTTTCTCTCTTTCCTCCTGGCTGGAATGCAGATACGATAGCTGCAGCCGGAGCAGCCATTTTGGACCATGAAATGAACTTGGGAACAGAGGCCATGCCTGGCAGAGGAACAGGTTAGAAGGAGCATGGGTCCCTGGCCCATGAAGCACCATGCTGGCCCTGGACTGCGCACCCAGACATGTACATGGTGGAGAAATAGACTTCTTTTCTTCAGACACCATCATCCCGGATTTTCTACCGCTTGCCAGCGAAACTAATCCTAACAATACACTGATCAATTCGGTCTTCTACATGACCAAGAGAGTTCTTGGAGGATGATTTTGCCTGGGGAAGAGAGAAAGAGGAATGTCTCTTAAGATGCCATCAATAAGTGCTTGTAGGAGGTGACCCGGCCAGTTTCCCAGTCCTGAACCGTGTGTTGAATTCTGGATTTGACTCAAGGCACCCAACAACCTCTGTCCCAGAAAGAAGTACAGGCAGACAAGAAGGATCTTATTTGAGAGAGGAGGTGTTTTCAGAGTCTGAAGCCCATACAAGTCCTCTGTTCCTCTCATGCTCTTTGGGTCCGCCCTCATGGGGTGCAGGTAGCATGGCTGTCATGCGAGGCTCTGTAGGAAGCTCCTCTCCCAGGCCTGCTACGGGGCTGTGCTTGTGTTCACTGCGAGACGTGAAGAACTAAGGGCCGTGGGAAGTTCTTTCGTTTCTTTTAAGCACCTGATATGTTTTTTCTCATAGATGTTGAAAACTTCATGTGTGTCCTGTTTTCACTTTTGTGCTCAGGTAGCTCTGAAACCACAGGTGATGGGGGTACTGCAAGTGTGCTGGCCTTGACATCCTGTTCTCAGTTCCCATCCTCACACCCTGCCTCACCCCTGCACTCTGTCCATTTCTCATGTATGCCTTCTCAGTTGCCTCTAATATTTGCTAGAATGTCAGCAGAGGAGAAAGAATAAATATGGGTTTTTGTAAATATCATTGGAATTTACACATCCAAATCAGAGGGTTTTCCTACCCAAAGAGATCCCCTGGGGAGACTGCGCTTATCACCTGATACTCCCCATCTGATTGCCTTAGGATGCCGTTTATTTTTTTTGGGTGGTCTGTAGTTCATTCCTTTGATAAATGTGTCCAGAGCTGCAGCGTTGCCCAGCTCCAGGAAGCAACACTCTCATGCCTTCCAGGTCAACTGCGACGCTTGGGACTGTGCTCTGAGAATTGACATCCAGCAGCACCCAGCCTGAACAGTGCCCCTGGAATTGGGCAATGCAGCAGTGTGACAGCTGCGGGAGGATCTTCCGGGACCAGCGCCCCAGCTGGATGCTGGTTCTCAGTTTTGAAGTTTTGAGGAAGTCACACTCTTTAGGGAGAGACAGTTATAAATAATCATTATAAAATGAAGTGTGTGTCACATCGGCCAATTTACCGGCAACTGGAGGGAACAATTGATTTGGAAAGCAAAGAAAAGATTTCGAAAGGTTTCCAGGATGAGGGAGGAGCTGGGGTGGCAGGGGGTGAGGGTGAAAAAAAAAGGGTGGGGATGGGGGTGGGAGCCATTCGAACCTGACCCTAGATAAAGAAAGAGGCTTTGGGCAGTGTTTTCCCTTCCTGTTGCTGCTGTAACAAATTATTACAAGTTTGGTGGTTTAAAATAATACAGATTTATTCTTACCGTTATGGAAGTCATTAGTCCTGAATCAGTTTCAGAAATCAAGGTATCAGCAGGGCTACACTCCCTCCAGGGGCTTTAAAGAAGAATCTGTCCCTTACCTCTTCCAACTTCTGGTGGCCGCCAGCATTTCTGGGCTTGTGGCCACATCCCACCAATCTTCAGAGCCAGCATCTTCAAATCTCTGCTCCATCTTCACGTCACCTGTCACCTTTTCTTCCGTGTAATAAAATCCCCCTCTGCCTCCCTCTTAGAAAGATACGTAGTATAACTGGAGCATTGGGGGCCCACCTGGATAATTCAGGATAATCTCTCCATCTAAAAATGCTCGACTGGGCTTCCAGTGGTGGGACCTGGGGAAGGGGTGGCAAGAGCCATGTCTGGCCACGAAGGTGGCAAGAAGAAGCCCCCGAAACAGTTCAAGAAGCAGACCATGGAGATGGAAGAAATGCAGCGTTCAAACAGAGACAAAAAGAGGAGCAGAAGAAACTCGAGGAGTTAAAAGCGAAGGCCATGGGGAAGGGCCCCCCGCCACAAATGGGATTAAGAAATCTGGCAAGAAGTGAGCAGTGTCCTTGTGCCTGGGGCAATAGTGATACTTCATCCCATTCCTGTTTTAACATCTGGATTGGCTGCCAGAACATCTGTTGCCACCTATAGCTAGAATTAAGTGTTATTTTGGAGATTGTTGTACATTTAAGATTAACTTCTGTAAAAAATAGTAATAATAATAATTGTGCAATGGCTCGTGTCTTTAACTTTTCTTACTCAGCCATTTCAACCTTAGCGGTAAGGTCAGAGAAAACCCAACTCAGAATCCTGCCAAAGTGTGTTCTTTAGTCTTCATTCTATCCCGAACTCTGTACCGCCTGGAATTAAACCAAACTCATTTGAAATGGCAAAAATACAATAAAATACAATAGAATAAAATAAAATGCTTAACTGAATCACACCTGCAAATCTGCAAAGCCCCCTATCCCTCGATATTTTTCTCCAGGGATGGTAACATTCACAAGTTACAGGGGTGTGGGCTTGGCTGTTTTGGGGACCATTCTTCAGCCAACCAAAGGCAGATAGAGAGGCCTTTCCAGGTGGGGAACCCAGCAAAGAACAGGCAGGGAAGCAAAGAAAGAGCTTCAGAAAGTTGAGAAACTGGAAAGAGTCTGCAATGGCCTGGATGGGCCCATCCCTCTCCAGGGATGGTAACATTCACAAGTTACAGGGGTGTGGGCTTGGCTGTTTTGGGGACCATTCTTCAGCCAACCAAAGGCAGATAGAGAGGCCTTTCCAGGTGGGGAACCCAGCAAAGAACAGGCAGGGAAGCAAAGAAAGAGCTTCAGAAAGTTGAGAAACTGGAAAGAGTCTGCAATGGCCTGGATGGGCCAGAGCACAGGACCTCTGGCGAGAGCTGGGACTCATGGAGACAGCCTGTGTGGTTTTGTGCCACTGACAAGCAAGCCCACGCAAAAGGAGCCACTGGCCTTTCAGAGCAGAGGAGGGACACAATCCGTTGTTTTTTTTTTTTGTTAGAAATATCCTCTGTCCCCTTGGGGAGGGAGATTGCAGGTGGGGGACATAGGGAAAGCCAGCAGGGAGAGAGGACCAGGGTTAGCAGTCAAAATGGGGGCGAGGAGCAAGACTGAAAAATACGGAGGAGGTAGAATGCAAAAAGGCTTGAGGGAGAGGAAGGGTGCGATTCTGAAAATCAGTGGTCATATCTTTCCATCTGGTTTACGTTAATAGCTAGCATCAGCCGGGGCCAAATCCACGGTGGAGTGGCTGCGGGCAGCGCTGGGCGCTGAAGTCATGCGATGATTCCCCCTGTGGTTCCTGACTCAATTCTGGGCCACCTCTGGAGCAGCCTTTGTTTGAGGCTTGGACAGGACGCTCCCCCGCAGGCAGGTGTGACAATGCCAGCCACACCCTACCACGTGTAATCGGGTTGATTCATCCTGAGCTACTTCCTAGGGTGGGGCAGCTAGCGCCAGGCCCACACTAGCGGATCCCCACACTGCGGAGGCCAAAGACCTGGAGTCTGAGAAGCCCCAGGCGCTCTGACTCAGCCGCCTGCTGGGAAGGGGTGCTGATAGGACTAAGGGGAGCTACGGCCAGGTCTCTCACCCATGCCACCCTCTCAGCTAGCAATTGTATGCAATTTCCTCCTGCAAATTCCTAGCTACCGTGACCTCAAGCAAGTAACTTAACCTCTCTGTGCTTTAATTTGTTCCTCTTTGAATTTGGGGAATACTGGAACTTCCCTCAGAGAGCTGTCGTGAGGATCATGTGAGATAAGCACTGTGAAGGGCTAACACTGTGCCTGGCACACAGGTAAATGCGACCTGCACGCTAGCGATCCTGAAGGTGTGACAGTGCGGTGCCCTAGCGTGCACACGTATTCTTCACCTCCAGCCCCAGGGTACACATGCAAATTTACTCCACAGCTAGAAGGTGACCCTGCATTCCATTACAGAAACTATTAGGAAGACGTGGCAAATTGATAGTCTCCAGGGCTGCATTCGGTCAGGGAAAATTTGCCATCATGGTGCTTAAAAAAGATTTCCAGAAGGGAATTGATCAGAGAAACCCAGATTTCTGATTTTCTAGCAGAATCAGAAGAACTAGGAATGCTGGACCCACATCCCTTCATGGCAAGGACCGGCTGAAGCCACAAGTAATGAAGTACGTGCATTTCTAGCTCATCCACCACCTCCTGGCTGTGTGTGTGTGTTGTGGCGGGGAGTGGGGGGGTGGGGGAGTCTGAGTTCCTAAGCCCCTGTCTAGCCATTAAGTGTGTTGACTCTGACATCAGACTGGATTTAAATTCTGGTCTCGCCTTCCTGGATAAGTCATACGTCCTAAGCCTGTTTCTTCATCTGTAAAGTGGGCATAAGAACAGTACCTTCCTCATACAGTTGTTAGGGGGGTGAAATGAGATACGTAAGTAAAGCACTTAGCGCCTGGCACCTAGTAGGCATTTTGTACTTTCCAGCTATTGGTTTATTGCTTCTGGTACCAGCCCATGACTTCGGGATCAAAGCCGACCTCTAGGAGACTGGAAAGAACTGTCCTTAATTTGGAGTTTTCTCCCCTCAGGTCTCACCCCTGCCAGCTGAAAATGCCTGGACCTGACGTTTCCGCGTGTGTATGTCATGACCAATCTCTTGGTGTACATACTTTTTAGGTCTAATCAGGAAACACACTTACTGTTGACCCAGAACCCCCACGAGCTCTCATGGGCACCGTCACGCCTGGTTATTTCTCATTCTCCTTTTGGAATGGTGGCACGGAGTGTTGGTGAAGCTGAAAAGGAATTCCTCTAACCAGGTCTGAGGGACAAAGCAAACTTCCCCGAGTGGGGGTGGACACCAAGCCCTCCAGAGAGAAGAGGGTTCTTGGCAGAGAGGGTAGAGTCAAAGGAAAAGTTTGTTGAAGAAGGGGTAACACTCCATCGACAGCATGGTCTCCTCTCAGAGAGCGAGAGAGCCTGAGAGACTCAGAGGGACAGAGACAAGAGACTAGGACAGTTGAGAGACAGAGTAGACACTGAAGGACCCCAACTGTTTGGGGAATTCAGTTAATATACCATTCTTTAGTTCCTGTGAGTTATAGTTTAAAGACTTTGTTTACTCATTTCCTTTGATATGGACACAGTGAGGAAGGGGAAGCTTATGTAGAGTGAAAAGGTAATATGCAGTGTGAAAGGCCTGCTGGCAGTTCCCAGCCTTTAATCAAGCACTCAGCAATTGATCCGTTGGTCGACCTCTCAGAGCTTTTACAGAAAAAAAGGCTCTCAAACTGCTCAGTGGAAACGATAAAAGCGCTGGGTGTGAGGAGTGGCAGACATCACCTTATGGTCCTGAACCAGAGTCTGACTTTCACAAAGCTTCAGCAGCCTCTCATATGCTTTTCTAGTGGTGTGTGTGTGTCTCCAACCACATGGTCCTCGGTTTCCTTGCCCTGTCTCCATTCTGGCAGCCATACATCTCAAGGCAAAGGTATTGTTATTAGTAGCAAGAAAAAAAAAGTAAAATGCTGTAAAGTTAATTATGTCAATAGTTTTACTGATTTAGTGATTTATCTGCAACTTAAGAGCTCATTTATGGAAACATAAATGAGCTCCACATGTTCTGAGGCTATTCTTTATGTAGGCAAAGAATTTTTTTGTCAACTATGGCAGAAATCACTGACTATTCACTGCCCCTGCATGTCACATATACTCATTCTTATAATTTTAGGAGGTGGGTGTCATTTCCTTCACCTACACTATGAGGAAACTAAGGCTTAAAGAATAAAATCGTTTGCCTAACAATGTAAAATGAAAGGGTTTGGAACCTGGGCGGTCTAATTCGAGTCCAAGCGATCCATTATACTCCGATGCCCAAGAAAACCTGAGTTAATGTTAATTTGGCCAATTTCTTTTTTAAACTACCAGACAGAATACAGGGCAATTTCATTTGGCTTAAGTTCCTGGCAAATACTTAGAAAAAAAAAAGTTTTTTTTTTTTTACTGGAACATGAAAGAAATTGTCTACAGAATTTGGAGGTAATTAAGCTCAATAAAAATTTTATGTAATTTTAAGCTTCCTCGCGAGCCTGTAGTTAGGTTCTTAACACCAAGCATCTACTCCTCAGATCTGATGTTAAGTGGGCAGGCAGGGTATTACTCCTACCCTACAGACAGATAACTTGGAGGCCTAGAAGGTTTGCCCAAGATCACACAGCCCACTTCCCCAGGGCCCAATGTAGGCCCCACTACCTCCCTCCACCTGCTGCTGCAAGGCACACCGAGGCCTCAGACCTCCTACAAGTGAGCACCCAGGCCACAGCACTCCATGCACTCTTGCCTGTGTTCATGGATGAATTTACTCGAAGTCTGGGGCATTCAACCCCTCTCAAAAATGTCAAGTCCAGTCCCATTAAGTTAGGTAAGGTAGACAGTGAATATTGCTCCTCAGGGGTTTCTGAGGACATCACTATATTGAGGGCAAACAAAACAAGCACTCTCCAGGTGACTTTAGGAAGCTGTCCTTAGGCTGGTAAGCGAGTGGAGGAATGAATTATTTCCTTTGGAGGACCTTTTAATGTCATCATGACCAAGTAGCGTAGGTCAACAATTCCACAAGGGCTCCTTCCAACTCAGAACCAAATCAAGACAAAACTATAACTGAGCATAAACAACATATATGATGAAAATTCCTTTCTCCATTTAGTTTTATGTAATTTCCATTTTGGATTCTATCAAATCACATGGCTTTTATTTTAAATAGCTATAAAAGGGACAGGAAGATGTAAACAGTATTAACAATGGTTGTGAATTAGGTTCCAAGCGTCTTTTAACATATTCCCAATTCTTAAAACCAGTAAGGATTTTTAAAACAGTACTATCCTATGGTAAAGCTGAAGTCGGTGCCTTCAGCTTTGCCGTGGATGAACTTAGATGAATTAACACACCGAAGTTCACAAGGTCTGTAAATACAAGGAGGTAAACTTGAAATCCATGCCTGAACTCAATCTGTACTTTCCTTTAGCCAACACTGTCTCCTTAGTGCATGTGGAAAGGAAACAAACACCTATGGGTAAAGATAAATGCTTTAATTTAATCCTCAAAACCACCTTGAAGAAATCACTTTATCGATAACAGGCTAAGTTTCATTCTATGAAGTCACTCTATGTAATCAGACAGAGATCCAGAAGTTAAAAGACAGGATTAATACCATCAGTGATCAGTGGCCCCAGACTAGTGTCCATGTGATAAAAAAAATTTTTGTTTTCTTTAAGTCAGAGTAAACTTGAATGGGCAACCTGAGGTGCAAAGGGGTATTTATCTAGAGAAAAACACAAGACCAGGTTTATTTCATACAATGTTATTCACACATTTTTCATTTTCTAATTTATACATAATATACAAAGTGAAGATAACATTATTTCTTATGAACCAATAAGAGCCAGGACTTAGACAAACTGGTCCAGAAACAATCCATGTCAAAAGGAGACACTCAAGAGTAAAGCCTAAGTGGTTCTGCCCAATTTTTATTCTGAAACAGTTTTCTGATTTTATCAAAACTCCATGCCAACTTATTAAATGGTGGATTCAGAGGTGGGCACCAAAAATGGTAGGCCATAAAATTTCTACATCATCATCTTTTTTGAGAACAGGTCCTAAAGTACTGGGAAGATTGGGTTGTCAACATTAGGACACACGGGACCTTCAGGACCCAAGAAGATTGTTTCCCAATGTGCTATTCTCTAGGACTTCCTACATCTGCAGATAATTGCCTATGCCAACAGAGGTAAGGACAAAGGAAGATCAGGAATGCAATTGTGCAAACCCAGGAGAGTCACTACCAATCTCCAACGAGGACAACTTTGATCCTAAAACCATGAGCTGGTAATAGGAAAAAAATTTCCACACGGGGCCAAGACACACTGAGGCTGGCAAAATAAGGTAGGGACGGGTCGGAGAGAGCACTGCATGGGGGAAAAGCACTGCCAACTGTGACTGGGACATGCTGATGAACCAGTGTGACCATGAGAAGGGACAGTGACAAGTGGTTGGATTTAATGGCCTCAACATGGAATGTTGGGTTAGAAAACTAGAATAACTCAATGTCAAATATGAAAACGTATGCCTGGCACCCCAAACTTTATGCCATTATTTTTAGGTTCATGATATGAACGGCTAAGTGATAAAGCCTTTATATTCAATATTGTGCTCAGAAGATCGCTTTTCTTCTGCGGACTTCTAATAAAAAATCCCTTCCATGTTCAATCTAAAGATAGCATGGTTCGTTAGTTTTCAGCACTAAACATAAGTGGGTCAACATAAATGTTTTATACAAAATACTGACTTCAACAAAATACAAAGCACTTTCTTTATCTTTCAGAAACTGAATATACAAAGCAAGTTTTTTTCCAAAATATTTTCATAGGCAAAGGATTAAAAACGATTTTAATTATACACATATGGTCACAATTTTGCCTTAAAAAGATCGTTGGGAAATGTACATAAGGCCGCTTGTAAATGTACATCATGTCACTGTTATGTCTTATGTCCAGAGGAAAAAAATGTTATCATACAGATTTGCTCTTACTTGGGAGTAGGCTATCCAAAAATACAGTACTCTTCTGTACAAAGAAAAAAGTCACATCACATTTAATAAGATGGAAAAAGCATTGGCCTCCATGGTAACCAAATATCTCAGTCCAATACTTTCTTATTATGCACAATACCCTGACTTCTTGAAAGTGATCGAAATCCTAGCATGTCCATATTGACAGAGTCTACTATGTTATAAAACAAAATGTTTCTCACAATAAAAAGAAAGCTGGTTCATACTTCTGAAACCATATAAAGATAAAAAATTTTTAAAAAATCACTCTCGATTTGGAGAAATAAATTTACATTATACAACACTATATGCCAGGTCAAAGAGGGCAGGGACATAAATGTACACTAAAATGCAAATGTTTCTCAAAGAGATAAAACAAATTCCATTTACAGCATGAAGGTTTACAAATGTACACCTGTACAACCAAGGAAAGCATCACTAAGTTAGCAAGGCTTTTATAATAAACATTGAAACAAGATTTGCTTTCAAAGTGTAAACTTACATCTATAACTACACACACAATGCATATATTTATAGGAAGCAAAAAAAGCTATCTGAATATGTAATCATGCTTAAATGTTGAGCTATCAAATTCACTTTTCAGTGGCCCCTTTTTCACCTCTATCTGGTTCCTACTTTCTGAATCTACTATGAAAAAGCAAAATAAAGCTCAACACTTCCTCAACATGTCCTTGTAATTCTATAAGCAAAACAATATACAAATTTCCACTTTCTCATTGCAAACCAAACTGAAAAGTTAAAGTGGGACTTAACTTTCCGTTCAGTGCACTTAACGGGATGGAAGTGTCACCATGATTGTTTTTTTCTACTTCTTATAACAATTATATATGTAAGTATATACAATACTTCTGTACATTGCCAGAGATGTTTTAGGGCAGTATTTGTCATTAAAACCACAGCCATCGTAAATAATGTAGGTTCTTTACATCTCAAATCATTTAATTCTTGTCTTACTTGCGAAGTTTTATTTGCATGATAGTTTGTGAATTACCAAAATACAACTTAACTTTCTTTTTAAAATATTAATAATATTTATGTAGTTGATTGTTAATCTGTTATAAAAGGCTTCACACAAAGGACAAAGAAAAATGACTATATTTCTATATACATCTCTATAAACCTGTTGTGCTATGGGGTCCGTAGACCTACCAGACTGCAAGCCAGTTTATTAAAAGAATACTGTACTTTTTCCTTTAAAAACTATTTTTGTGACTTTACAGGTAAAAATTTACAAAATATGTGACAGTATTTTTTTGATACAGTTACATCATATACAGGCATTCTGTGCTTTGCCAGCAATCCAATCTGATAGGTCTCCACTCAGGGTGGAATATAATTTATAATTCACCACCCCCACCCCCCAAATATACACAAGAACCTTAAAAAATTTACAAATGGATGAATAAAGTCAATAAATAGTTTTGCTTTAAAAAAAATTTTGAAGATTCATAGTTGAGTTGTGTTTTGATAATTCACAAAAGAAACATTCTTTTCACATGGTCACATCATCTTTCTCTTTTTCCTTTACAGCATTCCATTTGGTGGTCCTCCAATAGGCCCTAGATCTGGGCTATTTTTCAAATAGTATTTTTCCAACTTGGCCAGTATATGCTTCCCGTATGTGTATTTGCGCAAAGTAGTAATGTGAGGTCGAATCTGAAAAACAAACAATCTGCTTAGAAAATCCTGTTACTTTAAGTTTCTGATTTCTTTAAAAAGCACCCCCGAATCGGAGTGATTTAGAAGAATAGTGAGCTATTAAATTCCTGTAAAGTTTATGAAGGCAAAATTTTATGACTTGAGACAGCTGGACAAAAATTCAATAAAAAATGAAGCAAAAAACATGAACAACCAATCAGATGTGTGATGGTGAATTACATTTATGTTCAATATCTCCTCAATAACTTTAAAAATATAAATGAAAAGAATCACACCATTACCTTCCCATCCAGGCTGGCAAAGATTTTATAAATAATAACTGCTAGTCATGAGATAATGGTAAAACAGGCAATTTTCATATACTAAAGAGATGTACGAACTTGTACCAAGGTTTTATAGGAATTTGGCAGTATCTATTAAAATGTACAATATTTATACATTTTGCTCCAGCAATTCCACATTAAATTCTTAATCTACAAAAATAATTATGTAGAGACATTCATATAAAGCACTGTTGGTAAGAGCTAAAAAATTAGAAATAACCCCAATATCATAAATGTGACACTGGCTGAAATAAATAATGTAGTTGTTAAAGACTGAAAATTCTTTATAAGTATATATTTTTAAGCAGAAATATTAAATTCTGAAAAAGGAAAAAGGCAGAAAAGAAATCGAGTTGAAGAATTTAAAAAATCAGAAGGCCAAAAATACTTTAATGATCTTAGATCACTTTCTCTCTATCTAAAGAGAGGTCCAAAAAGGCAATCCAAATGTACTTTGTCCTGTTTCTTAATAAATTTAGAAAAAGACTGAGTATTTAAATATATTTCTTCCAGTGTTCTTTTTAACAGTAAGTTTTCCACTGGAAACTAATATTTCTTAAAGAATCATTAGATTCTATGAAGAGGAGGAGAGAGAAAAACAGCTTAACGGATTTAAAAAAAGCCAATCAAATCGACATAAATTCTCTCTTTGGAAAATGTATTAGGTTAGTGAGAAAATCTAATTAGATTTTAAAATCAGTGTTCAATCTATGTAATATATCAAACCAAGTGCATCTAACTAAAATAGGGATGGGAAGAGCATGCTGAAGATAAATGAGAAATGAATGTGACTTTATTGAGCAGATTACCCTTAAGAGTTTAATAATAGGGTACACTATACCTACATCTGCCAAAGGTTATTCACTGATTTTCACTGATTTTAGATTCCCCGCTGCCACGTTATAACATATACAAGGAAATTAAAGCCTAGGGAATTTAAATGTGTAGCCTAAAGTCACACAATTTGAATCACCTATTTAAGTGCTACAAAATGTATTATTACCTTGTGCATGATTATCTTTCTCTGAGCAGGTTCGGCCATATCGATCATCTTCTGAACCACATAATTGGCATACTGGTCCTTCATCATGGTGTATAAGGCACTGTGAGGACCATCATTCTGGCAGCAAACTTCATCAATCAGTAAAGCTCTCTCAGCACGGGATGCATGAGTAACACACTTTTCTACTACATTGCTAAAAATTAAAGTACATATGCAAAAAACACTGTTATATATTTTTTTCTTTATAGCAAATTTCCTTGGCTTTTGAAAGAACTTACTCAACACACTGGAACACAAAGAATCAAGATGGGATTCTCTTGTAATTCTCTTACAATTACTTTTAGGAGAAATTAGTATTATAGGAGAATCCATATTGGACATTTTATAAGTTTAATTACAAACCTTTTAAAATTATAGTTAAAATGATAATTTCAAAAAGGGGAAATAAGGTCATTAATAAGGCCTGAGACTTTCACAAACATGCACTAAATAAGTTAAATTTGCATTTACTTACAGGTCTTGGGGACAAATAATTTTCTAAATACAGATTTCAAAAATAATATATGGGCAAATCAGTTTGCAATGCAGATTCTTTAAGAATAAAAGCAACGTTCTGTATGTGTTTTTTGAACTCTACCAAAGAAAACATTATATTCCAATGTTATATTCTATATGTATTTTACTAATAAGAGTGAAAAAATTGTCCTTGAATTAGAAAATATTGCAATACCTGGCAAATTTGTGCTGACTCAGGGCTAAGACCTTTCCTCTGATTTCGGAAACAATTTTGCTCTTGTCTTCAGGTCGACCGTGTTCCAGTACATGTTGAATAACGTAATTGCCATACTGGTCCTAAGTACAGATATTTAAAAATTACTTTCCTTAAGTCACTCCTTAAGAATAATGATTTTTCTTTAAAAAGATGTTAATCTTTTTTTTAAAAATCCTGAAGTATACTCAGGAGAATACGTTAGTCTTTTGTTTTACTGTGTGTCTCCGCAATGTGTTAATTTCAGAAAAAAAATTATTTTCTAAAAAATGGAACAACTCCCCCCCAGAACCATTTAAAAATATATAAACATTTCAAATTATTAGGGAGTTTATACCTGTACCAACTGCTCTGTATGTTGGTGAAGTTCTTCTAAGATAGGTAACGTCTGCTCTGCAGTGCAATGCTCTAGGATGCGCTGGATTACTCTGCAGCCGTAAGGATGAGTTGAGAGCACAAACACCTTAAAACAATGGGAAAAATTAAATTTCTGTTCTCTGACATTTCTGGAAAGTTCTATGGGGCAGACAGATTTCTGATGACATGCTACACTAATTTCAAACAGAAGGAGTAGAGATTCACATTTATGATCACCACGTTAGCAAAGACTAAGAAGTGGGGGTGCTCAATTTAGGAGCCAACAGATATTTGATTAAAAGGAATCTATGAGAAGATGGAGGGCATGCAATAATGAGAAGAAATGGACTGTGTGTGGGGTGGTATTTGTACTTACTGTCATTAAGAACTATTAATTACTATGTATTAGTTAATAATTACTGTTTAATTTATTATAGTCTTAAGTCTTCCTCCCTACTCTCCCTGGAAATTTGGAAAATGTTAGGTTCACAATTCTTCTTATTTTTTTAAATAACTTTATTACTTTTATTTATTTATTTTTTATTATGGTGACATTGGTTAACGAAATCCAGTAAGTTTCAGGTGTACAATTCAGCAGTCAGGCATGAATATATATATTGCATTGTCTGCTCACCACCCATAGTTAAATTTCTTCGTCACCACATATTTGACCCCTTTTACCCCATCTATTTCCTCCCTCCCCCAGAATTTACAATTCTAATAGAAGTTATCTTTACTTCTTAAAGTAACATAATTAAACTCATATTTCTACAATTTTCAGGTTGAAAAAAAATGAAGCTATCTATTGATTCACTCTATAAAAAGGCAGAAATTAATGCACATTCGCTATTTTGCCTATTTTTGTATGAATATACTGGGTATTATTTTGGGACATTAAAAAATGTATTAACAATCAAATTCTAATAAAATGCTCTGCTAACTGATTAGAAGTCAAAAAACAATCTTACTTGTGCTTTGAAAGCATCAATGATGAACTGTAGAGACTGTGGTTGAACACATTCAATACACTTTTGTACAACATGGTTCCCATTCTGATCTTTGACACATTTGAGTACATGACCATCCAGCTCCTTTACCATTTCACTCTGCAAGAGAAGATGACATTTAAATAATTGTCTCATTAATGTAACATGATTAAAAATACTGAGCTAGGAACAAAAGTATAATCAAAATTTTTTTCGCAATTTTTTATATATCAGTTTCAAATCTGCCCCCAAAGTACAATTAACTAAGAAGCCACTGAAGATGAGAATTACTAGAACATTTTGCAATATAATATAAATTATATTTGCTGGAATATAATCTAGTGATAAATTTGCCATATTTAAACTACTATTTTCACTGTGTATATCTTCTGCTCATCTTTCTCAGCTGACAACTAATATAACTCATTCAGAACTTTTTCTCTACTTAGCACCCACTCCCCTCAAATAATTATTTTTAATGACTGATGAGTCTATCAAGTGCATGAAAAAGGGTAAGGAGTTGTGCAATTACAGGATATGATATTTTCACATATTTTCTCAATTATAGGAAGAAATTATTGAACATTTTTCTTCTTTTTAAATGATCTTATAATAAATAATTGGTTTTGATATAGCTTTTATTTATCATCTGATACCTTTCAGAAACAGATTTTCAGGAGATTTTAGATTTGTTTATTTAATAGGCAAAAACGACCCCTCTCCATTTATATTTCTTTGATTACTAATAAGGCTAAACCTATTTAAAGTTTATTTACAAATTAATTTTTTTTACTAATGCTCTTAATATTTTTTTCTCACAAATTTCTAAGAATTTGTTAAAGCCTTAATCCTTTGGGATAAATATAGGTCGTCACACAATAATCTGTGTGCCTTGCCTTATCAGTGCGACAGGAAATAGTATTATGAAGAAAGGAGTATACAATGCTGTAAAGGTATTCACATTTAAAATCTCTACCCAAAGAACTCTCAACTATATTCTGACATAATTGTGGAGAAATCCTGTTAAGTCAAGATATAATAGATGTTTATAATTATCAACTAAATTAGAAAATAAAAATGTACTCAAGAATCCATACAAAGAATATAATATCATTATTCATTAACTGGTTCATCTAAGTCTCACTCCCAGTGCTTTATATTTTCAATTAAAGACATTAAAAATATCTTTAGTGTATCTATGTAAATTTGAGGCTTACAGCAGAGAAGTTCTAAGATTCTACATTATCTATTTTGTTATTTCTCGATTGTAATATATTTTCAATTACTCTAAAACTCAGGATTTCCTCTATAGAAATGCTATTTTCTCAGATTCTCAATGCTTTGATTAATGCATACATGCACACATCCATCCATCTATATATTATTGTTTTTAACTCTGCAATTTACTTTATTGTATGTATGTGGTTTGGAGTCAAAGCTCATTGCTTTCCAAACTTATTAAGACTACCTTTTAAGAAGTAATTACTTCCTTACTTATTATTTTCATTATAATACTTAAACCAATTATATAGAAAAATGTATCTTGGGTTATAAATTTCTTTTTAAGAGTTTAATTTCACATGAGTGCTACTTCAATTTATTTAAAAAATTCAGATAAGCATTTATCCTCATCCCAGGACTACTCGCCTTAATATTCTTGTCTACCTCAAATAATTTTTAAAATTATTTTGACCAATTACAGGAAAAATTCCCATTAGTATGTGATTTGAATTGCATTAATTCTGTTTTAACTTAAAATATTTAGACTTTTCTCTCTCTCAAACTGTAAATCTCATTAAGAGGATTCTTAGGTTACTTTTCCTGTTGAGTGAGATTTTTAAAAACTTTATATATATATAAAATTTTTAACTGGCATACAGAAATGTAACTGATCTTTAAAATTTCATTCTTATAATAAAAGTATAAGTATAATCCAAATAAACACTGCTAATAGTAAAATGTATTCCTGATACGATAGAAAATGAAATAAGCAAGAGCAAAAACATCGTCTAACACTCTGCTTGCCACATAGTCAGTACTCAAATATCTTCATTCAGAGATGAAAAGATGTTACAGAGAATGAACAGAGGATGAAGATCTGTTGCATAACTTTTAATTAATAATTTACCTTTTGAGACTGATTTAAAAAAAATCTTTTAGATTTTTTAAAAATCTAACTGTGGAAACATTTAATATTTACTTCAAGCTTATTATAAGATATAAGAATAAAGTAATTTAAAAATTAAATAAAATACAAAAATTTTGTCTTAACTTACAATTACCTGCTGGTCAGATGAAATAGACTCTAATGCTTTCTGAATAACACGGCAGCCATACATCTGCAAGGCTAATGGTAGAACATGACCACGAATACGGGTAGCCAGGGCTAATTTTTGATCCAAACTCCCGAACTGACAGAGAAGAAAAATAATATTAATAAAAGCGACCATAATGTTATTTTGCTAAATTGAATAACCCACTGTTTGCAGCCTATTGAATACATTTTTAAAATATCACATTAGGTATTTATGCAGGGAGAAGGCATTTAGGTAAAAGCTAATTAAGATAAAGCCGGAGATGCTTAAAATGTTAACTGTTATTACTTTATTGGGAATTAAGTCATACTACCAAAAATTTCGTTGTGACTAACATATTAACTATTATTCTTTTAACAGAAACATCCTTACTCTTCAATTCAAAGAAGCAAAAAAACCCTCTCATCTTTAATATAATAAACTTCTTAGCCATACCTTCAGACTAGATAATTCTCAACTATATTTTGACATAACAAGGTACAATACAGATGTTTAATTACAAACTAAAAATCAGGTAAATTATAAAATTAATGACACCTAACTAATCTAAATAGAGACTATAATATTATTCATTGCTTCACCTAAAACTTAACTCAATGCTTTATATTTTCAGACATTAATCATGGTTAATATTAAGCTTCCTATTTAAAGTAGGTCCACATATTTTAAAAATATTTGTGACTCATAAGCTATATAAACATCAAATCACTGCTGTATGTCTGAAACTAACATTGTACGTCAACTACATTTTAAAAACATTTTGTGATAATATGCCATAAAATATGTCATTTCAACCATTTCTAAATGTATAAAACTCAGTGGCATTAATTATATTCACATTATTGTGCAACCATCAAACAAAATCTGCTTCTGAATCTTTTCCATTGCCCTAAAGGACCATTAAGCAGTAACTCCTCAGTCCCTGGTAAACCCTAACCTACTTTGTCTCCATGAATTTGCCTATTCTGGTATTTCGTGTAAGTGGAGACTGATATTTGTCCTTTTCTATCAGGCTTACTTCACTTAAGCTTCATGCATGTTGCAGCATGTATGAGAACTTCTTTCTTTTTTGTGGCTGAATAATATTCTACTGAATGTACAGACCACATTTTGTTTATTCATTCATCTACTGGACATCTAGGTTGTTTCCTTCTGGCTATTCTGCATAAGGCTGAAATAAACTCTTGTTGTTTGAGTCCTTGTTTTCAATTCTTTTGGGTATATACCTAGGAGCGGAATTACTGGATTATATGGCAATTTTACATTTAGTTTTTTGAGAAACTGCTAAACTATTCTCCACAGTGGCTGCACCATTTTATACTCCCACCAACAATGTATGAGTGTTCCAATTTCTTCACATCTCTACCAACATTTGTAATTTTCCATTTTTGATTAAAGTCATCCTAGTAGATGTAAAGTGGAACCTCACTGTGGTTTTGATTTGCGTTTCCCTAAAAACTAAGGATGTTGAGCTTCTTTTCATGTGCTTATTGGCCATTCGTATGTCTTCTATGGAAAAATGTCTATTCAAGCCCTTTGTCTACTTTTGTTGTCTTCTGTCGAGTTTTAATTGATCTTTAAATATTGTGGGTATGAAATCTTTATCAGATAAATGATTTGCAAATATTTTCTCTCAAGCTCATATTTTCACGTGGTTGGATAAACAAACATGTATGGGTGCTTACCTCAAAAAACTTCTGTATAACATAGTTGCCAAAAACATCTGTCATTAATTGATATGCTGCTTGTAGAATTTCATTAAATACCATCTGTCGCTCAGCTGGAGTAGCTCTCTCTAGCTTTTGTTGTATGAATCTACGTGGAAAAATGTTTAAATGCCACAAACAGTACATTGGAAAGCAGCTCCTGCAAAATCTGTATCTGATTTGAGTCCTGCACACCTCCAATTCCATATATACGCACATGAATAAAACTATTTCCAGAAACAGTACTAACACATTTTATACTATGGACAGCCAACGTAAAACAAAAAGAACAAAAGGCATGAAGCATTTCTTTTTTTTAACATCTTAACTTAAAATAACTCCTAGTTAGACTAAGAAAAAAATCTTGAACAAAAAGATGTTTAATCCTCTTAAATCAGTTCTGGTTGAATTATCATCAATGAAAAAAATTAAAAACAGTTTACTGATTATTCATGTATCTTTCATAATATACATACAATATTACTAAATCTTCTTACAACATAATAAAAGAAATATTAATAAATAAAATTCATCAAGTACAACTGAATACCTAATAAGCTAGCCCCTGTGATGCGAGGTTCATTTGCTAGGAGATAAAATTTGTATGCAACTATCTAATCGAAAACTATTTTTTAAAATTTCAGGTTTACCGTTAAACTATAAAAAGAAGAAACATCTCAAATTTGATAAATGTGTAAGAATTTTACTACTACTTTCCTTTCTGTGCTGTATCTTGAGAATACGAATTAACGTGCCTCAAGCATTACAGTACATGTTCAGTATTAAATGTACAGAGGCATCAAAATTTTCTACAACAAAAGTGAATGTTTTAATTTAAGCTAAGTTATATTGAATATAAATCTATAAAGCAACACAAAAGCATTTAAACTTTTTTTTTTTTTTTTTAAAAAAAGACAAGTAGGGATGCTTAAAGTCCACAAATGTAATTTGGAGTATTTTCAAAGGAAAAATTAAAGTTAAATGTATTCTGAGCCAGTGTAAAAAACATAATCCAATAAAAAAGCACTGCTATATTTTCATTATAAAAATTCTCATCACAGAAAACTAGAAAATCTTAAATTTAAATCTGTATTTTAATAATTTATCCTAATATGAAAGAAAAAAAACATAAGCCGGATTGGGTGTTTATTTTTTAACTTCCAACTTTTATGCAGATCAAATGATTAAAAAAAAAATTTAGGGTCTTACAAGGCAGCAATTTTCAAAACAAAAAGGCAGCAGAAAGTATCAAAAATCATAATCACTTACCTAGAACCATGCTGGTCTTGAGAGAACTCAACTATGTGTCCAATCAAGTCTCTAAGTTGCAGGTTTGGAAAGCGGTTGTTTCTGAAATCTTCCAATAATCTACTTCGGCCAGAAGGCATAATATCAGACCTATTATACCGAAGCCGAGAAGGAGGAAAGAGCTGGCTGCTGGAGCTAAATAGACTGGAAGTGCTTGAAGCACTTCGATATTTTGCTTCTGCTCCAGGTGCTGCAGAGATATATCGACCACTACCATTTGTCAGTCCTCCTACAACAAAGCAGTTGTGGTCAGCAAATATTTTTGACTAAGTCATTGCTAAAATAAAAGTTACTTAAGCTAATAATTCAATCAACAAAGAAATAAATATTCACCCATTACTTCCTATAAGTTATGACAAGAAATTAAAATTGGAGGGAAAAATCTCACACATTTACTTAATGTGTGTGGCTACAGGATATGGGAGAAAAAAGAGACTAGAAAAAAATGAGAAAAATAAACCTGTATTTGTTCTCAGCAGTTTAATTTACAACATAATTATAATATCTAATATCATACACAAAACCTGTATTTAGTGTTGGAAGCTTAGTTTACAACATAATTATAACTAATGCCAAGCATAGTAGTATCAATACCAGAATACTGAAATCACCAACAAAACTTTCAGTTACATTAACAAGCAAGTTACAAATAGCTAGCAAACTCATATTTTAAGCCACTGAAATAGTTTGACTAATATTTACTCGCAGTGTTAATGGAACACTGGGGCTAAATCTGTACTTTTTTTGGAATATATAAAAAATTCATTAAGTTGTATACATGTCTATGTTTAAAAGAATCATTTCTTAGTTAACACACTGATTATTTTTTGAAGTTAAAAAACCCACAATATTAGATAATACAAACTACTTTTAAAATGTTTTATTTAAAAAATACTCTCCATAAAATACTATTATTTTACAGATAAAAAATAGTAACAAATAGCATTTATTAGTCCTAGAGCTTTAATACTGATCATCTAAGACAAATTAATAAAAATCCTCTTTAACTTATATCCCATTCCAAACAAAAATAACTACAAGTGGAAATTGTTCTCACTATAAATAACTATTTTAAAATACTTGACAGTGTCCTTTTAAAAAAGAAATTGTATAGAAAATTGCAAAATGAAGATTGAGTAGTTCAGATAAACAAAATCCACTATCATCTTTATGCTACTGTACACCATCTCTATACAGAGTAGTGCGATATATACAAGCCAGGCCACAGTATACATGATGTCAAGGACACACTGTCAGTGCGAAGTTATACAGAAGTGTTAAAGGCCAAAAAGATTTGTAAGGACTCAGAGCAGTAAAAGTATTATAATCTTGGAGAGTGAACTGGTTAGAACGTTCCTATGTTACTTTCAGTCCCCACTGCCCTAATTTTTCTTCACTGAATTTCTAATCATCCACCATTTATCATACATATTATTTGAATTCTCAGCCCCCTTTCCAATATAAGTGACATAAAATTACATTCACCTACATAGTAGAAACTTTGTACCTAACACAATGTCTGACTGTAAGTATACAATAAATACTCGTGAATATTTTATGCAACTGCCTAAGGGCTAGTCCTGTAATAATCATTCCTTCAGTGTAATTCAGCAAGCCATTTTATATACCAAAATCACTAAAACATCCAATTCTCATGTTCGGTCCAGTTTTAGATAACCGAGTCCTCATGTATGAAATATCTAAAAAGTGAAACAATTCCGTGTTTCAATATTGTCTCGATTTTCTCACTATTAACCCTTTAATCCCGTTTTTTATTTATGTATCTCTACTATTTACAACAACTGAGCACTAGCTGATTTGAGTCTAATTTTTCAACCTTTTTATAGGATACAGGTGCTTTGCTTATCACTGCAATGTTTTTTTTTAAAAGATATTTTATGATTAGTTTCAAGAATACAGTATATTGGTTAGACATTTATATAGTTTATGAAATAATCCCCCTGGTTGCTTTCTCTCCTCTGGCTCTCCACCTAGCCATTACATTAATGCTGACTGCATTCCCTGTGCCGCGCCCCATTCCAGTGATCATCTATCAACTAGTGATTTGTACTTCTTTAATCCTTCACCCCTTTCTCTCAACCACCCCCCTGCCCCCCCGCTCTGGCCATCACCAGACTGTCCTCTGTATTTGTGAGTCTGCTTTTGATTAGTTTGTTCTTTTTGTTCCTTAGAGTCTGCATATAAGTGAAATCATATGGTATTTATCTTTCTCTGACTTGTTTCACTCAGCATAGTAATTTCTAGGTCCATCCATGTCATTGCGAATGGTAGGATTTCATTATTTCTTAATGGTTTTCACCGCCATTTTTTATGTGTAATCTGTTTTTACACATTTTCTCAATGTGTAATCTGTTTTTAAACATTTTCTCAAAAGCCACTTTGATGGTGTCACTTTACACTAAAATCCTGCTGGAATACATTCTCTAAATTCTTCTGCCGAGTTTTTGTGTCACTATTCCAAACCTACTTCTCCTAATAGTACCCTAACTAGTAGTCCTAGTAGTCCCCTAATTGTTCACTTTCCCCCCTCTTACTCATTACTAGCTCTGTACTGTTGCTTATAGAACCTCAAACATTAAGGCCTAATTCTACCTCTTTACCCTTAAGGCACTAAAGATTTTCAACACCAAATTCAAAATACATACTTACCCCAGGAAATGACCATGGCAATTTTATTTGGTACCTTCTAAGTCGTCCTATCATTACCCAACAGAAATTTCTCCCATGTCTAGATATTCTTTAATTATATCCTATTAGCTCCTAACACCAAACTCCTGATGTACTCTGACAACTTAAAATGTCTAATAATGTTCAACTGCCTTGAGTTTTAAAAAATCATGAAATTTCAGTTCTTGAAGACTAATTAGTATTTTTATTTATAAAATTAAATAAATTACACTCAGGACAGGATAACTTCTTTTTCATACAAATTAAGCAGCATTCAAACCCCAATTTATAATATACACATTATGCATTTTAAATTTCATTGTCTAAACACTGGAAACATGTCATCCGAAACCTGTTTGGGGATTGAGGGACATTGTACAAAACAAATGGCCTATAATCTTCAAAAATGTTGAGGTCATTTAATAACAGTATTATAATATTATCGTTAATTTCCTGACTTTGATAAACAGTGGTTATACAAAAGAATGTCTTCATTTTCAGGAAACATACACTGATGTATTTATGACTAAGGGGCATTATGTCTGCAACTTCCTTTCAAAAGTATCAGGAAAAAATACTGGTTGTGAGGGGAGAAGGAAAGAGAAGGGGTGGGGAAGATGGTAAAGCAAATGTGGCAAAATAACATTTGGGGTATCTGGGTGAAAAGGACGCTGGAATTTTTTTGTTATTAGTGTTACAACTTTCCCATAAGTCTGAAATTATTCCACAATGTGTTAAAAACTAACATACAAATGGTAATCTATATTCATACCACTGCTACGGATTGATAGTCTAAAAGCAGATGTGTTCTGAACCAAATGTGCTAAAGGGATAACAGTCCTTTCTGTACATCAGTGATATCCCCCTATCATTCTTAATCACTATCTGAGTAAGAGTGTATGGAACATGAAGATCTATACGACAGTTTCACAGTGAAGTCACTATGGTCCAAAAGTGATGTGACATGCAGCTAGCTAGTCAGCCAGGAATCTTAGGCCAGAGATAATCACACAATAATAGACTGCTGTTCTTTATATGCTTTTTACATAGGTTCATTCACAAAACTGAAGGAAGGCAGACAGGTTACAATTATCCTAGTAGAAATAATATGATTTTATAAGTTTTCATTAATTTTCTTGAGAAGGCTATTGTTTTAGAATCCTTCTTTACTAAATATCAGAAATCAAAAAGACTTAAAAATACTGGGAAAAACACAGGGTAGAAAAACATTGTAACAACTGAAACAACCACAAAATAAAGAAACCTGGCTAGTCTTTATTTTCATTATTCTCCACCACCCTAGGATATAGAATGGTAGCTCATCAACATGTCTATCAGATCTGTGTATTCCTTTAAAAATACAAGATTACTGGATCTTATTCAAGACCTACTGACTTAACTTCAATGTGTTTTTATTAAAAAGTAAAATCTGAAGGGTTTTTTTTGTGAGTGTGTGTGCTAATTTGGTTTAGAGGCTTATGAATTAAAATCGAGATAATTTAAGGTTTCATTTTATAGCAGGCTGTCAACTACTAAATTCAAATAAATATCGTAATCCAAATAGATCTGGGTCTTGAAAAGAGCACAACTACATATAGGCTACTAGGCAGAGTCCACTCCAGAAGGCAAGGCTCTGGAAAGGTCAAGAAATGTAATATGATAATGGAAGATGACTAGTTAGTTGGAGTAGGCAAAGAATGATACAGAATGGAAGAGAGTCAAAAAAGTCTAAAACAAGGAAAGTTTTTTATGGCATTAACTTTAGTTACTTCTAGCCCATAAACAGATCCATGTGGTACTTTTTAGTATTTTTTTCTCTGATCAGTTTTCAAAAGAAGTATATGGAACATTCAGGACAGACACTTAACAGCTTTGAATAATCTGACTTCTTAGTACATTATCTGCATACTAGACTTTAGTGGGAAAAGACTTCAGCACAATGCTTCTCACTGTGCACATGAATCGCTTTGGGATATTGATTTCGCATTTCTTATATTAAAAGCTATAATTTTTCAAAGGACAATGCTGGTCAGATCACTGTCTTGAGTTCTTTCACTTCATTTTAAATAGATTTTATGTCTTCAACATAACCAGTTTATCTACTTTACAAAGTCCATTTAATGACCCAATACTCAGAGCTGATACTAAAAGATAGACCCTGAAGATCCATAAAATGTATTCTTCTGTTAAGAAACAAAAAAGCAACTATCTGAAAGCCTGAGTCAACCTAATACCCGCACATTAATATGGTGTTGGTGCCCTCCTGCACACAATAAGCGTTTTTAAAAGGCAACTACCATTTATTGAGCATTCTTTGGACAATGAAAAGCAAACTCTGCATAAAATGCTATACTGTGCTGAACTGTCTCCCCCTGAAAGTCTGGCTTTTGTTTTAAACCATCCAGCTGTGGTAATATGCCACAGCAGTCCTAGGAAACTAATACAAATTTTGCTGCTGAGAGGGGAGAGTTAATATAACAAACACCTAAAAATGTGGAAGTGACTTCGAAACTAGGTAAAATGGGTAGAGGTTAGAAGAATTCTGAGATGCATAATAGAAAACTCCTAGATTGCCTTGAAAGAGATATTTGGTAGAAACATAGATAGTAAAAGTAGTTCTGGTGAGGGCTGAGAGAGATATGAGAAGCATGATAAAGAAAGCTTCTATCATCTTAGAGAATACATAGACCGTCATGAACAACATTGATAGAAATATGGATGCTAAAGATACCCCAAGTGAGGTCTCAGAAGGAAATAAGAAACATGTTATTGCAAACTGGAGGAAAGGCAATCCTTGCTATGAAGTGATGAACACTTGGCTGCAATGTGTTATGCTGGGTGGAAAGCAGAACTTGTACGGGATAAGTTTGGATATTCGGCCGAGGAAATTTCAAGCAAAGTGTTCAAAGTATGGCCCGGTTTCTCCTAGTTGCTTATGGTAAAATAAGAGAGAAAAGAATTTGGGGAGAGAACTGTTTAGCAAAAGGAAACCAGCACTTGAAGATTTGAAAAAGTCTGGGCTTTATCCAGAGAGTGCTGAGAAAACAGAGCCAGTGAAAGTGGCTGGACACCCCTGACATTAATGGAAGGTCAACGATGTTTTTGACAATTTCATATCAACAGAAACACTGCCAGCCTAGACTGAAAGGGACGGAGATGGGACAAAATGAAAAGGTATGACTCCGAGGGTAGAGTCACACATGCAGAGGCCAGAGGGTGGGGCTGCTGCCCCAGCAGATCCAGAGGACAGAGTATCTATCTAGGCACAGATGATTACTCTCAGGCTCTGAAACCAAACAAAACTTCCCCGCTGGGTTTCAGATTTGCTTGGGACTGTTAATTCCTTGATTCCTTCCAATTTCTCCCTTTTGGAATGAGAATGTCTATCTTACGGCTGTCCTACAACTGCACATGGAGAAAAATTTTGACCCAGGACAAACCATATACAGAGTCTCGAATGAGACTAATTTCAAAAGAGATGTGAGGCTTTGAGTTGATGCCAGAATGGGTTAAGACTGTTGGGGGGATGCTGGGATGGGGTGAATGTATTTTGCATGTGGGCCAAACATGAATTTTGGGAGACCAGAGGGAAGAGTATACTGGGTTGAACTGTGTTTCCACAAAAGATATGTACAAGTTTTAACTCTTGGCACCTGTAAATTTGGATATAGGGTCTTTGCAGATGTAATCAAGTTAAATCAAGGTCGCACTGTATCAGGCTGGGCTCTTATCCAATTGGTATCCTTTAAGAGGAGAAAAATCAGGGCAGAGACACATAGGAAGGATGCCATGTAATAGTGGAGGCGGTGCCTGGCGCACAATGCGTCTACCAGCTGACAAAGGCCAGGACTGCCCTCTACAGCCTTCAAAGGGAGCACGGCCCTGGCTGACACCTAGTTTTGACTTCTAGCCTTCAGAACTGTGAGCCAATAAATTTGTTTTAAACCATCTACTTGTAATAATTTATTACAGCAGCCGCAGAAAACTAATACATATGTTATCCTCTTAACTCTATGAGACAAAGATATTATTTTCATTTTACTTATGCCACTATAGGCTTAGAGAAGCTAAAAACCTTATTTGAGAATGCATAGCTAATAATTAGACAGAGATTTTACTATTATGTCTGAATAATTCACTTAAAGCTTTCAGTTATACTGTTATACTTCATGAAGAGCATTTAATGCCATATGTATTCTTAATTCTAGGATACATGGGGTTACATGGGGGAGTAAATCACATAAAAATTACCTGTTGTTAACTACATATTTACCTTATAAAGACACAAAAATTTTATTGGGGAAAATGAGTTCAAAAACCAACATGATTCTAATTAAAAGTATAATCTTGCACGTGATTTTAATATGCTAATATAAAAAGCAAAAACATGTCAAGTGTGCTGTGCTACCTTGAATTTGTCCATTTTATGACAATATGTAAACAAATATTAGATGCAAACTATAAACCAGAATAAAAATCTGTTGTTTCCATTTCTATTGCTTTTAATTTTTTTCTAAAAGCAATTAGTAATCTTACATTTTAGCCCTTTTTAAAACTATAAAGGGAAGGAGACCATCTGCAAAGATATTTAATGATCTTCCCTTATTCATCAAAGAGCATTTAAACAGATGAACTACAGTCCTCAACTATTACTATGAATCATTTCTATAACTGACTGCACCTTGCCAATTTCCATTATTCTATCTAAAAGGCTAGTTTATGCTTTGTTTCAAAAACTGCCAGAATCTTTTTGTCTTTAGTGAAAACTAACTTCTTACTCTGAACAGGAGGACACTTTAAAACTACCACTCCCACCCCCTTCCAGAGGAGTAAGTAGTGGGCTGAACTTTACTGGCTGCCTTACATGGGCAAAGGTATTTTCCTGCATATATCAAATCATCTCAGTTGACCTAAATCCCCTTCTTTGGTTAATACTTTTGGTGACAGTCAATAAATCAGGCTATATCTGCATTTCCTTGTGAATATTTCTTCTGAGATTTCATGTCCAGCTGCCTTTCCTGATTGAAGTGAAAGAAAACTGTAGGAGCTAAGATTTCTCTCTTAAATCATGTTTACTAAGGATCTGTACTATCTTAAGGATTGCTTCATAAATTATGACTATTGAGCATAATTCTGATCCTAGACAAACGTTATAAGCACATGTATCTTCTCTCTTGATGGGGTTATGATGGTGGAAAGTGGGCTGACCTGGGAAGGTACTGTGAAAGCAGCATTTAATCCAGAAAAACCCCCTCCCAAAGAAAAGAAGACCCCACAAAGCACACACATGCAAAAACAAAAACTCCACAACTGACTGTCACGGAACTTTTCAAAGTGAAATAGGCTAAAAAGTATGATTCTAACACACTGATCAAGAACACACTAATTGAGAACAGTCAAATAAGCTTTAATGTAGAAATCTATGTAGGATATAAAATAATTTTTTAAAATAAGTAGTCAGTGTCCAAAAACAGATTCATCAACAAAACATAAAGCAACAAAGCCACTCAAATTCATTTACAAAAACATCTGTTGAGAGCTGAACACTCTTAAAGTTGTAGAGAAAGGTCTGAGCTTTCTTGCTTTAATCTAGTGGGGACAATAAACTCGAAGCAACTCTTATGAAATCTAGTCTGTGGACAATTTCATACAAAAAAAAAATAAGGAAAGATGACAATTCTAAAGGAAAGAATCACTATATTTTTAGAAAATGGAATTATTAAATAAAGTGCAATAAGGCAATAGCATTACAATCAATGTACTGTAACTGCTGGTTTACTTGTCTGTATTCACCACAAAACTACAAACTTGAAGGTGGGTAAGGAAGGCGGTTTTTTCCCACACTGTATCTCCTGTCAAGCAGCAGACAGCCTGGCATGTAGGTATTTAGTGTTTGCTGAATGAATATATAAGCAAAAATTCTATTCAGACACAAAAATTCTAAAACGGAGGCCAATAAAACTACACAGAAAGGATAAACCTAAAATAGGGACTAGTCTAAATACATAGTAACGTTATCACTATTCTATTTAAAATATTTTAAAATAACACTTAAAGATCCTTATCTTATGTTTTAATTTAAAAATTAATAATGAAATATTTAAAAAGACCCTTGAGGTAAAAAGTATTTAATTTGGAGTAAAGGTCAATTGTTAGCAAGTGAAAAGCCATGAAGAGGCCAATATATTGCCATTCGAATTAACTTTTCTCACCAACTCACAATAGGCTAAATTATATTTTACCACAATTTTATTAAAAGTTCACAAAAAATCTAGATGTAGGGAACAGGAAAAGATTCTTTATATATATTCACTGATAGATTATTAGACAGAAATAAAAACATCCCTTGAAAAGTGGCATGGTATCTTAGAATTTACTAACTTTATGACTATAAAGTTACTTAATTTCTTTAAGAATGAAAATTGTGTGTGCGTGTGGGGTCTAGGAGTCAAAGTTCATTTCTCCCATTTGGATATTCGATTGCTCTAGTCCAGCTTACTAAAAAGACCATCCTTTCCAAACATACCAGAGTGGTACCTTGGCCACTTATCAAATAACTAAAAGAGTAGGTCTACTTCTGGATGTTCTATTCTATTCCACTAGTCCATTTATCTATCCTTGTGCCCATACCACAATTTTAATTACTGTAGCTTTATAATAAGTTTTGATATGTGGCAAAGTTGTTAAGCTCTCTAAGTTCTTCAAGAGTGCCTTGACTATTACTTGCCTCTATTTTCCTACTTGCATTGTTCGGCTTGTCAATTTTTAAAAAGAATCTAAAAAAATTCTCATTGAGATTGTGCTAAATTTATACATCAACTAGAAGAAAGTTGGTATCTTTATAATACCTAGTCTTTCAACCCACAAACGAGATATGTCCTCCTGTTTGTCTTCTTTAACTTCTGTCAGTTTTATAGTTCACAGTACAAAAGATCTTGCCCTTCCTCCACCGGACTTATTCCTGGGTACACTACAAAACCACAGCCTCATATGTTGAAAATATTCTCAACAAGATACAGGTCAATTTTGAACACTGTTCCATGAGACACGTGCTGCTTTCATTTTTAAAGGTTATTTGGCTAAAGCTGCAGATCTCTCATGAAGCACATTTGCTTATATTTTAAAAGCCATTTTTTTTTTGATTCTGTGTTTATTTAATGTACACTAAGTGCATAAACACAGTGCAGTGATGTAAATTCTAGGTGAGTTCTTGGTAGATTAAAATAATTTTTAAGGCATATAAGACATCTGATATCTCAGTAAGAAGAAAAAGGTAGAAAAACAACTAAGTGAAGAGTTGAAATGTATGTGAAGGAAAAGTAGATACAATGAATAAAAGAGAAAATGACAGTAAATAATAATACAAAATTACCGTCAGAAAAATTAAAGAAAAAACTTCCATTTACAAAATATGTTATCAAGGGGGAAAAAAGTGCTTTGAAACATATACAAAAAGAGATCAGACTTTTCTATTTTCTATCTCATCCTGTAAGTTTTCCTCAAAAATTTAAAATTTGATGGCAAGCAGAGTTCATGTTAATGGAAGGAAAGTAGGTAAGAAGAAAAAAATGCATCAGGGAAATGATAAGGGAGACAAGGTCAAAGGCTCATCTTAACACACAAGTGATCCAAGAATTTATGAGTTAAAAGGGAAGGGTGAACTAAAGTTGTATGCAAATTATGAATTATTTCTACTCCTGAAATTATTTTAACTAAATCAATGGTGAAAACTTTCTCAGATATTAGAACCACTAAATCACAGATAGTATTAAAAGATAATGAGTAAAACATAAGGGCAAAATTAATCACTATGGCCCCAAATTAGAATTAAGATCAATAAATCTGTGCAGAGAAATGAAACATAAAATAAATTTCTCCATACAAGTAATAATTTTAGAATTTCTTAACAACACATTTCATGTTTATCAACACATCAATGACTTTTAGACACACAAAGGCTTGAAGCAAAGCTTAAATCTACACCACCATGAGACCTGGAAATCACATTCTGCTGAGGGCTGGATATGCTATACTGTATAGGCAGTCCCTGAGACGCCTGCCTTTTGATTAATACATTCTTATTTCATGGAGTAGACAATATATTTGGACCTTAAAAATGTCTAGACAAGAACTTTTCTATAAATCTCAAGAATAACTAAATTGAGAACGGGATTTGGAAGTCTAGTAATTTTATATACAACTTAAAAAAAACATAACCTACGCCACTGAGAGATAAACAGTTTCTGAGAGGTTGATTAGAATATTATTTTACACTTTGTAAAACTGTTCAGTTCATTATAGAATAGCATAACAGAAAAAGCAAGGATAGTACCAAGAATTAGAACTGTGTCTATCTAGCCTCAGTTCTGTCACTTACTGGTCTGGGCAAGTCTCTTGGGTTCATATGACCTAAAACTTTCTCATCTTTAATGGGCCTATCACTCAGCCAGTCTATGTTAACAATTAGGATGAAATGAAATAATGAACATGAAGGTGCTTTAGAAAACTATCAAATGCTAGTTGGTTATATGGAGCTTACTACTTAAAGAATAGTACTTTCAACGAAAGTTTCAAAAAATTATGTTTTCTGCTTTAAAGGCCATATATGAAACTCAGAAAAACTGGACATAGCCTTACAATCAATTTGATCATACTTGTTTTAATTCTTAAACATTTCTAAGAGAAGCAAGTGACTCAATCTGCCAAAAGCTAGCAATTTTAACAGATGTAATTACTACTTAACAGGAAAAATAATCCTAAAAATTAATATTATCCTGCCTATACTTAATATAAAATTTGCTGTGATTAGAAGACAGGTTATAAAATTTTCCAATTTGTAGCAAACTAAAGTATCATTTGAATACAGAATACATGACATTAATGACTCTTCAGAACCGATAGCCACTTTCCAATAAACTAATTTCACTAACTTCAAAGCTTGCATTACTTTCTAGTACCCTTTTCTTAGGAAAAAAATAAGCTGGTTCAAAAATGAAAAGGTACAAGAGAAAAATTTGTTGGTTTGTCATGGTCTAAGTTAAATGAAAATACAGAATACTGCTTTATACACAAGAAGTTTCATATCAATCTAATTACTACGAGCATAAAGATCAGAATAAATCAGAAATCAACAACATTTTAAAAGTTTACTAAAAGAAGAAAAAGGAAAGGAACAGGAAGGAAAGAACTAGTTAGTTACCTCCAGGTAGAAGAATAAAATAATATTGGAACTATTTAATGTTCTTTCATGGGGAGTAAAGTATCTCAAAACAAGATACTGACTTCTATCAGACAGAATGATTCAAGAAACAACTACAGGCAGAAGATTTTTCTTCCATCTCTACAGATCAATATAACATGAGAAAATAATTCACTTACTATTCAGTGCTGAACCTGAGGCCCAGAATATGACACTGCTCTTTGCATTTCAAGATAAAAAACCATTAGTTGTAAAGAG
>NW_006434835.1:11402984-11404854 GCF_000325575.1 Pteropus alecto
CTCCAACCCTGAGTAATTTAAGTGCTGCTTTTAAAGAGTTTGAAGTCAATATGGGAGCCAATCCTCTGAAAGGGCTCCAAATGTCCAAAGATGGTAAAATTTTAAGACCAAAGAAAGGTATCAAATTGATGTCTCTCAGACTGCAACAGATTGAAACAGAGCAAGTGTCCTAAAAATCCATCAATTTACAGGTAACAATGATGATTTTATAAACATGAGTCACCTTTAGAAGTTGCTAGGGTATCAACTCATTCTCAAAGTTAGAATATAAAGGAAAGAAATCAAGCATTACCTTGACTCCTATATGAATATTTCAGGGTAACCTCACAACTGATGAGGAAAAGTTCTTTTTTATAAAAAAGGTAATAAATGCAGAAAGAATGATAGAATTAAAAGCATCACCATTTTGCAATCTCTGAATATGAGACTGATATTCAGGCAATGATCAGTCTGACCACCTTACAATGGATACAAGCAGACATGTGCCTCCTAATATGGTGCAACGGAAAATACAGAACCACATCTTGCTGAAAATAACAAACCAAACACAAGCCTCTAGATTTAATTCCATTTTACAGAAAATAGAGAATAGAGGAACATGTTAAGTACTACCATGTGGAAACAATAACTAAAGTCAAAAATGGGAGATTCAAGAAGACAAAGTTTCAACAAATACATGAAAATAAAAGAAAAATAAAAAAAATGGGGGGAGGAGTTCCCTATTAAAAGACATATCAAACAAATGCAATGTACAGACCTTATTTGGACCCTGATTCAAACAACACAACTATAAAATGACATTTAAGTAAAATAGGGTCATGAGAATGAGAAATTATTTTAACAGGTATGACAATCATATTGTGATTATAACTGTTTTTAAAAAAGAAATCTCTATCTTTGAGAAAATTCATACAAGAAAATTATTTTTTCAGGTTTCTGACTTATTAAAAAAGAAGATTGCACATCCTAACAAAAAATTTTAGTTTACAAAAAATGAACAATCAGAACTTGTCAATTGAAATGCTTAATTAAAAAGTGACTACTAGTCATTCTGCTAAAAATACTTATGTTAATCAAATAACAATTTTTAAAAAGGGACATCTTTTTTGGAAAGCCAGAAGCACACAGTGTTGCTATTTTTCTGTGACTCAAATAACTAGCAAGAGCAATGGGAGAACCGGTTTAAAAAAAAAAAAAAAGTTAATGTTTTATACAATACAGATATCAAGACGTACTATTAACTATAATGATCACGTCTTAAAATCTTACAAGAAAATAACCTGGAACGAATTCCAACCAATTCTAATGAAACTGACAACTTATCTCTATCTAATGATACTAATGTGTGAGCTTAGTAAAATTATTTTTTAAATGGATATGCAAATTCATTTCCACAAGTATTTTATGTCATAAACCTTAATAACTTGATTCATAAAGAAATCCACTTCAAGTATATACAATTTAAAGAATTGTTTTTTTTTAGAGATAATATATAAGTCTTCCATCATGTCTGAATCACAGGAAAGCAAAAAGATCAATTATCTCCACGAACACTGTGCAAAGAGCAAACTGATGAAATTTACTAAATTATTTTCAACCGGGCGGGGTCTATTTTTTGATAACAACATTGTCAGTTATATTACAGCTAAAGCTAAAGGAAACCAGAGATCACGAAAGAAAATAATCTACAGATAATTCCAACTAGGTATAGTGAAATATCAGATTTCAAGCTGAAGCTAAACTGAGGAGTTTAACTATGGGTACAAAAGCATCAGGATAATGTAGAACTGCTGGCTCAAGTGATGATTATTCCTTATAATTGACTAGAGTTCCTTCCCTAAGCATCTACATAGCTAAATTCTTTACAGTC
>NW_006434835.1:11404916-11442470 GCF_000325575.1 Pteropus alecto
AAAAAGAAATATAATCCAATTTCTAAGTAATCTATGTAGAATAATGTCATTTATACAGGCTCTAAAGCACAACATAAGCAATAACAGTTGACAAGAATCTGATCTGAAACTTACCTATGAATGACAGGACATGACAAATATAATCTTAACAAATAAAACATAAAATTATTATGAAAGGTCTATTTTTAGGTTTGTTATGTTTCAAATTTTTATGTCCATTTCAAAGTTTCAAATGCATGTCTTATGGGGGGGGTGGGGGTGGTGGTAGAAGTAGGTCTGAACAGAAATAACATAATTAGGAACTGATTAGCTTCTGCACTAAGACGATAAATGAAGGAAGGTGTTAGATTAAAAAAACTGATGAGTTTACACAAATAGTGCTGCAAAGCAGAGCACAGGACCCCACCAAATAAATATCCTCAAGAGAGCAAAGGCCCAAAACTTAGGGCAGAGGACCAGTCTTTAAAAAAAGGAATCCAGTCCACTTTGCAATGACATAATTCCAAATGAATATTATTGCAAAACACACCTTTGTTACATCAACATTAACTGTATAATGAACTTTAGGAAAAAACAGATATACCCTTACGATGGGGTGGTGGTGGTGGTGGTATCAAACCACCGCTTTTATCTACTTACGATAGCAACATTCCTTCTTAAATAGCAAGCTGATTTAAATATTTCCAATGACGTAAAAATCAGCAATAGAATTCCTCACTTTTAGTTTTAGTTGAGGTAACTCGGATTACAAAAATCCAAAATCTAATTTTAATGAAATGCTTTCTTTGCGGAAATAGGGATTCATACACAGCCTCCGATATCCAAAAACCCTTCAAAATATACTATTTACTACATGGGTAATTTCTGGAGGGAAAAAAGTAACTATTAATTCAATAATCTTAGAGTGGGGGCAATTTTCATATTCAGATATAAACAAAAAAGAGGGAAAAAAGTAACTATTAATTCAATAATCTTAGAGTGGGGGCAATTTTCATATTCAGATATAAACAAAAGTTCTAAATGCTCCAACTTCAAGGGTACAACAAGCTTAAACCATTTTTTCCCCTTAAACAACATATTTAAAAGTAAGAGAAATATATGGACCAAACCCTTAGGATTCTCTAACTCACAAACACACTAAATTCATATACCCTGATATAATCATTTGGTCAAATGATCAGGCATTCAAAGGCCAAAGCAAAAACCATTGTACGAAACTAAATTATGTAAAGTTAGATAACTATGTGACTAAGGTTTTTTTTTGGTGTGCAAAAACTTTTGATAGTGCAATTTCTCTTTCACTACCATGTATAGTTGAATTTTCAAATGATCTAAAACACACACAAATCAAAAGCACAGACAAGAAAACACACTACTGTATTTCATAAAAGGAACATAAGATACAATAGGGGTCTTTACCTTACAGTACATTAGACCCTTGCTTTAAATTTTCATGACAGAACTTTTTCAAAAGGCTAATATCTAAAAGCAAAAGCAATTTGGCATGTTTTATCCAACATTAAATATTTTACATATATTATAAACACACACAAACACACTTACATGTATACATACAAATAAAAAGGGTTTTGGTTTTTTTTTTTACCTAAATGCAAACTGGATGAGGATCCATGTGATGAAAGTGATGGCGGTGGCGTAAGTGAATGTCCTGGAGTTTGGCTTGGCAGAGGCATGCCTATTGGACTTGGAGAGGAGGAAAATCCCAGACTATTGTAAAATGGTTGCCCTATGGGTGCTAGGCTGCTACTAGATCTTTTGTACAAGTCAGAGCTAGTAGATAGAGACTCTCTCCTTGTGGCACTACTACTTGCAGAACTGCCAACTGAAGAAGAAATAAAAAAAACCCTAATTACATACAGTGTTAACTGAATAAAACCTATCCCCAACTCTTGCTGGGAAATAACAGAAGTGATCACAATAATTATTTCTAGAAACATTATGGAGAGGATAATTACTGTGATAACTATACATACACTACCTTAATAATCATAAAAGGGTATAAATGCACCCCAATAGAGTAACCAAATACTTAACAGAGCAGCCATATGTTCATTATTTCACACATTATTTACCAGTGACATATGATTACTGTGCTTTAATACCCTGGTATGATTTATAAACCCTGGAATTTAAGCTGTCTGCTTTATGATATGATGAGAGTAAATTCCAACAATTTTGGTAGTGTCCTAATCTCCAGAACCAGTTTCTTAGACTTCAACTCAATGCCAAGTAAAGTTTATATTGATAAATAGGATATTAATACATTTCCCTTACCATTCACATTTAATTTGGCTTCTATCTTGTGTTCAAACCATAGTACTTTAAGTCCATATTGGCCCGAATATTAGTCAGTTGTCAAATATATGGCAGCTTATTCCTCAGTACTTTTCACACTACACATTCTCCTTATTCTTCAATGACTAAATTACAAAATACATGTGAAAAAACTCAACTTTTAGAAAATTAATAGCTCTCATTACTGTTATCACACCAAAAACATGCTTTCACTTACCCTCAGGATCTTCCATTCCTAAGATTTTATTACTGTCCTCATTAGCCTCTTACTCAAAGTGAAGACTGCTCAGCCTTTTTTTCCTCTTAGATGATATATAATTAATTTTACACCACATCCCTTATTGTACTACATACTTTTTTTTACATAATTCCAAATTAAACCATTAACCTTCTAGTCTCTTTTTCCTTTTATACTCTACAAAACCATAAGAGAATGGCAGAATCACATGAACGTGTAGCTATGTATGTGTGCATGCTCAGAAAAACAATCCAAGATCGGGCTGTTAACATGTATCTAGATAATCGCATCCTTTACCAAGTATTTAAAAGGGCTGTCCAAAACTCCCAGTTCTTAAGCCTCTTTTAGAGTTCACATTTTCGAGTATGCTTCTTTCCTATTTCTAAGCACTGGTCTTTTAAACCAATGCCTTTTACATCTAAGGGAATTTCATATTAGGAATTTCGTATTACTTTCCTTAACCTTCAAGTTTTTTAAAGATATGCTCTATATTCGGACCAATATGGTAATTTGTTTCAAGAGAATTTTAAAGTTTCTATTAGGTCTTGGTTTTATAATAGCAAGTCAATTACAAGTAGGTCATAAGGGTATAGATTAAAGAGAAAAATTAAGCAGAGCACATGATGGGTAGAACAAGTTAAGCTGATAATACACATAGGAAACTTTATTACATTGGTTTTTGCCAAATTCAAAATTCTATAAAAGAAAAATACCGGGCTCACGCTACTGTATTAAGCAAAATATTATACCATTCAACCTTTTATACCAGCCAGCGTAGTTTCTGAAAGACTAATCATATCTTTTATTGAAAATTTTACATCTTAAAATACCATTTAATGGGAAATACTAAGTAACTATATGCATTTTAATAGCAAAAACAAATATAAACACTAATGTGCTAAATTGCTTCTTGAGTTGGTTTTGGAAAAATTGTCAACGTATGCTACATTAACTATATTAATTTAAAAGGACACTGTCAAAGTGATTTTTCTAAGATATGGCTATATTTTAAAGTCCTATTTATTGAAAATACAATTTAACTGACAAAGAAAAAGACAAACGCTCTGTAGTAAGAGCAGTAGCATTATCATTCTCCTGGCAAATAATCAAATAAACCAGAGTTTTGACACATGCAGTATTATTTTCCTCCAAAAAGGAAAAAGCCAAGCCAAACATTTAAAAGTAATTCAGAAACAGCTTTACTTTCAACATAAACAATCTGGCTCTTTAAGTTTTACTATATGCTTAAATTCTCAGCAGCAGTATGACTATGAAATATGAAACAAAGTCTAGCTAAAATATCTAAGAAGCCAGACAATGGAGTCACTAATCATTTATCAACTGTGCATAAAATCTTAAATTACAAACTTTCAATTGTAACAGCACTTTCTAAATAATGGGTTCTCAAAAAAGAAGATTTAATTACTGTATTACAATGGCTAAGCTTCCTAGTCAACTGTTATAAATTAGGGTATTTAACACTGTTAAGCATTAATAATTTCATCATATAGGTACGAGGATGACTGTGTGTGTTACTGTGTATGTAAGTGTGCACATAACCACACTACACTTTAGATTTTGCATAGGCATGGAACTGCCATAATGAGAAATGGCAATGGTAGATTTGTTTTAAGAGTAAGTACGCATGTGTAGCACTTGAACGAATTTTCACAAATGTCCAAGAGAAGGGAGAAGATGACTGACTATTTACCAGCATTCAGGACTGGCAATTGTTAATATCCTCTGAAGCAAGACGAAACAGAGGTAACCGGAATGGAAATCGAGTTGAGTAATAAGCAATGCTTATAAATAAGGAAGGCATGAAGAAGATGAGTTTTTGGGAAAGAGGTAACTGCAAGGGACATTTGTAGGAAACAAAATGTTCATGCCAACCAGTTCCTGCAGATGGGAAAAGTTTTTAAAACTAAGAGACAAATGGGATTTTGGAAGAATTGGGTAAGGGGGCCTACAAATTTATGCTAGACCACACTAGTCATTTAAAAAGTTTATTTTTTTAAGTTATATGTTTTTTGAGTTTCTTCGGCAGATTTAGGGTTACGTGGGGAGAATGCTTGTCAATTGTATTAAAAACAAAACATGAGTCCTATAGGAATGGTTGAGCTGGAGATAAAAATACTAAACTCTAAAAGGAATGAAAAAAACTCAAGTTAGGAAAATTAAATAAAAAGACTGAACAGTCTCCATGTTCCCTAGACTTCCCCCTTATAAGTTCCTGTGCCCATTCTTTATGTAATTTTGTTAGGCAATTATGATTATTTCCCTATTGTATTTCATTGTAACAAAAAAACATTCTGCATCTAAAAGTTTAAAGCTATTCTAGACCATTCCACCCTTAAATATTAAAAGCTTAGAAGACACTTCCTTAGATAACTGACAAGGATATTGATAACTGACACGTGCTAGTTTTGCCATTTTCCACACCAGGAAAGAATATAACTTAATGTGGTGGGAAAACAGATGAGAAGTAGATATTAAAGATTCTAGGATGTTACAGAAAGAGAAAATCTCTTGAGGTCCGAATACATAGCCCGGCCCCTCCTGAAGAAAAGGCTGCCAACTGTACTGAAGAGTGAGTGTTAAGTATAAATAAGTCTTTTATCCCCACCTAATTTTCCTGAATACTCTGGAAACCTCAGAGAACGAGACTGTAAGGTGTGGTCAACAGTGGGCCTTGGTTCTTCCTCAGATACAAAATCAGTTCGGGTGGGTAAATTATTTTGTGAAGCTATTTAACATTTGGATTTCTTAAGTATTCTATATCAAACTAGAAAACATCCTTTTAAATGAATTTTTGTTGATGAAGACTAAATTATGTAATATAAAATATAGATAGGCATAATGGTAGTTTCTAAGCTGTTTCTGTTTAGAACAATTTGTTATATTTTATTTTTATATATTATGCCAGATAAAGAAAACCATAATGAAACATTAGCATTTAATAAGCATAAATCATCCAATAAGCACATGGACGATTATTTTAAAACACTACTTTAAGATGGCAAAAATATTTACTTCCTCAAACGCTAATATTATGTAGAGAATAAAGAAGAGCTAATGATTAGCATAAAATGTACTGCTCCAAACAAACCTTATTAAAACAAAAATGACAATAATCTGATTCCTAAAGCTAGGGGGAAATGTATATTTGAGAAAAGGATGGGCTGCTTGAAATGTTATACATTTATAAAGGTTTAAAGAGTTGCAGGAGGTAGTTTCTCTTCTACAAAATTAAACCAGTATTTTAATCTTATCTTTTCTATACTACAAACTATTATTGCTTATCTTAATGTCAAAAACATACATATACCTCATATCCATTCAGCAGAGTACTCATCTTAAAAAGAAACGTACCTGATGAACCAAATCCACTGAGGGCTGAGCCTATCGCAGCGCCCAAAGAGCTGCTGCTTCCAAAGCCAAGAGATGTACTTCCAGGCTGGCCAGGTCCATGAGAAAATAAAGAGCTGCTCTGGGAGCTATTAGTCAGAGAAGTGCTCCCATAAAACGAATTTGACTGCAGATTAGTGCTTGGCTGCTGCTGCTGCTGCTGCTGCTGCGGTGGCTGAGTGCCAATTGGCCGAAATAGACCATTTGTGCTGCCTGTAAGACTATTTGCAGTTCCTCCAGCTGCTGCTGCCGCTGCTGAAAAATAAATTTTAGATACTCCTTAGAACTTCTGAGATGATTCTCTATTTTTAAAATATTTCAAACGACACCAAAAAAATATTATCCCTGAAAATGTCCGGTACACTTACCAGCTTGTGCTGCTGCTGAACTAATTAAAACCGGGGTTGGAGCCATTAATCGAACTGGAGCTCCCAGGCCAGTTCTTGCTCCAGGGCCAACCACTAAGGCACCAGTCTGATCATAATAGGCAGTTGGGGTTAGTACTTGATAGCCTAGATAATATTAAAATAAATGTTTACTAGTGAAAACATTTATTACAGAAAACACGTTTACTTTCCCCTGCATTTGTGTTATCAATCAGAAAACATAGCTTTGTATACTATTAATATAAAACCCGTTCATAATTACCATGTGAAAAGCAAAAACATTTGGGAAGATATTACTACTCATATGAAAATGTTACTTTCCTTGATATAGAAATTACAGGCTATCGATGGCTGATATTAAAACTCATTTCCATTTAGTCAGTTCTGAGAGAATGTATTATAGTAAGACTAAGGGAAGTAAGGCAGAACATTATAAAGAAATGTTTATTATGCAATTTTAGTTATGTTCTAAATCAAGAACTTCATTACTGGCATTCCCTTAGATTTTCATTTGCAAGCATCCCTTTAAAAATTTAAATGATACATATACCTTAAAATCATAAGGTAGCAGTCTATTTGTAAAGGTTCTCAAGTTAGAGTTTGAATAAAAATCATGCAGGCATTAGTTTATAGCCTTGAACACAAGGCAGGTGACAATTTGCATTATTCTGAACTATAGGAGAGTTCACCTCTCAGCAGTCTTTTCCCAGCAGGGATTCCTCATCTGAACCACAGAATAGAAAATGACTATTTTGAAAAGAAAAGTGACTATTTTGCCAATTCTCCTAAGAATGGCACATAACAAGTACCACCGTAGATGCATAGAAGAGAAGTAAACTATATACAGTGGATAGTTTAAGGCAACAGGACTTAGTTCTCTCCCAGAACTCAGGTTGAGAAAGGCTCCCTTATACAGTAACAAGGACTGAGGCTCGACAGTCTGACAACCATTTGCAAAAATGTACTGGCAACCTCTGATACTTTTGGTTTAAACACTAAGATCACTAAGACAAACACTTTCATATGTAAAAGCTGTTTTTTAACTTAAATACAGCAATTCTGTTTTACAATTACAGTTTTATTTTAATGGACATAAATTAGGAGGATCTGCCAAATGAAGAGACACATAGGGCAAAATCTAGGAGGGAATGCTGAGCTTCAAAGCACTCTCCTCAAGGAGGCAACTCATGGAGTGACAAATTTGAGAAGATTATTAGATATCTAACTAGATATGGTAAATGGGATATACAACTCTGAAGTTCAGGAGAGGTCCAGGCTGGAGTTATAAATCTGGGAGTTATTAACATAAAGATGTTACTTAAAGCCATGACAGGATGAAATCACCAAGAAAATACAAAAAGGGGCCTATGAACTGAAGAGTACATCACATTAAGAGGTTAGAGAGAGGAGGAACCAGAGAAGAGACTGAGAAGGAATAGCCAGTAAAGAAGAAAGAAAACTGGAACAATATGGTCTCTTGAAAGCCAAACAAGAATCTCAATGAAGACTGAGTGAACAAAAATGTCAAATGCTGCTAAAAGCCATTAGGAGTTGAGAACTGACCAATGGAGTTAACAACATAGAAAGTCATTCTGGTAAGGGATAAAAGCAAAACTGGCAAGTTCAGTAAAGAATGGAAGCACCACGATGTTGTTCCACAGTGTAGTGGTTGGCACGTCTGCTTTACACGCAGAAGGTCCTGGGTTCGTGCCCCAGTAGAGCCGCGGTCCATGGTCTACGGCCATGCCACCCTGAATAAGCCCGATGTCTGATCTTGGAAGCTAAGTAGGGTTGGGCCTGGTTAGTACTTAGATGGGAGACCACCTAGGAAGACCAGGTGCTGTAGGCATAAATAATAATTAAAAAAAAAAAAGGAAGCACCAAAGTACAGAAAATGCTTTTGAGGAGTTTTGCTGTAAAAAGAACTAGAGGGGAGCTAGAGAAAAAGGGAGTATAGAGAATACTTTTTTCTTAACCAGAAAGAAAGCTTATCAAGAACACAAAACAATATAATGACTATGTACAAAAAAGTTAACCATCGCCCAAATCAAGAAAATTGCCCAGGATCCCCTCTCCCCCATGTCCCTGCTCTACCAGTCTTCTTTCCCTTAGAGTTACACACTACTTTACTATCCATAAATGCCTCCCTCTAAATATCATTTGGTTTGGATTATTTAAAAATTTTTATATATGATTTACCCATGTGATTGTATATAGATCCTTCCTAGTTTCCATTTCCATTACTGTATAAGCACCTTATTGGATGGACACCAAAACGCACTTATTCATTCAACACTTGCACTGTTCCCAGTTTCAGGCCACTACCAACAGTACTGCTATGAACATTTTTGTGCATGCATCCTGGAGTGTTATGTGTACATACTACTCTAATCTACATATCTATACTGGCTGACACCTTGAGTCACAGGTTATGCAGATTACTTTCAACTTTGGTAAATAATGCCAAACTGCTTCCAAAATGATTGTGCAAATTTACACTCTTACCATCTTGCTATTAGAGTTCCTAATGCTCCATGACTTTAATAATACATGATGATGTCACTTTTAAAATCTGGCCAATCTGGAAGATGTGTTTAAGTGTTTTGTTGTGGTTTTCATTTTCTTTCTCCAAAACTAAGGAGGATGAGCATCTTTTCCTATGTTAATTGGGCATTTGGATTTCCTCTTAAGAAAGGCCTGTTCAAATCTTTTTCACCCATTTTCCTATTGGGCTACCTTTTATTATAGATTTTTAATTCTTTATGTATGCTGGATCCAAGTCCTTCAGTGTTTTAATGTATTGCAAGTATCTTCTTCTATTCTTAGCCTTCAATCTTCTTTATGGAGACTTCTAAGGTAATGGGGTCAAGTTTATTATTTCCTTTATTTTCACTAACAAAACTTCCTTATATTATCTTCTAATAGCTTCTTTATAATTCCGCTTTTCACATTTAGGTCTAAAATCCAAATGGAGTTGGATTATTGAACACAGGGTAGGGCAGGGGTTCGATTTCACGTTGTTTCCCAATAACCAACGTTGTTTTAGTATTTTCATCTGGATGGGTGACTGTGTCCCTAACCTTGTGTTGTTCAAGAGTCAACTATTTTATTTAATTTATAAAACAAGTCATTCTTCCCTACTGCTTTGTAATATTTTGCTATTAATTAAGTGTCCCTTCCTCTTGGGACCTAACTTTTGGGGGACTCTATTCCATTGCATTGGTCTTATTTGTGTCTCCATGCAACAATTTAGCCTCAGCTTTAGAGTAAATCTTACTCTCAAGTAAGTCAGAACAGAGCAAGTCCTTCTACTTATTTAAGAGTGTTTTAGCTAATTTCGACCCTTTGAGTTTTCATTAAATTTTAGTATGAGCTGTAAAAATATCACAGAAAGAACCTGTTAGGACTTTTGATCTGGAATGCATTGAAACTACAAGTTAATATGGGGAGAACTGACATGTTCAAAATAATGAGTTGTCCAATGGTATATGTTCCTTAGGTATCCCCTTTACTTTAATCACAATAAAACTATTTCCCATAGAAATCATACATACTTTTAGTTAAGATTTATTTCCAGGTATTTGCTACTACTGTAAATAATCTTTAAAATTTTTCATTTTCAACTATTATGCCGTTGGTTGAAAAAAGATTTTCATATTGATTTTTATATTCAAAAACTTTAATACGAACACATTAATTTTAATATTTATTTAGAGATTCACTGATAAAAAGCAATGAGAAAGGTGAGAAAACCAGGAAAATAAAATATCACAGAAGTGAAAGTTGCAGGGAGCTGGACATGGTCAACATGGTGAAATACAACACAGAATTGAGAAAAATAAGGATAGAGAAGAGGAGCTCATACTTTACAATTGTCACTGAGTTAACAGTAGAGCCTCTGTAAGTCATGGAGGCAGGGCTTAAAACAGAATGTAAATTTTGGCAAGTAGTCCAAGAGGGAAGCACATAGAGGGAAAGATTGTTTGGATGAGGAGGCAGATTAGCACAGTGGTTGTAGGGACGGAGATGGCAGAGGGAAAAAAACTAAAGAGACGAGACTGAAAAACAACAGACAGCACATAGGATCAAGCAGGAGGATTAAAAGTCCACAATCAATACCAGGGATTTGATGGATGAGAGCTAAAGAAAACTAAAAGGTGGAAAAGTTAAGGACTATATGAGGCTTGAAACATCATTTTCTCAAGTTAGCTCTTTTATTAGCACATCAAAGTTTTATAACTATGTAACAATTTAAAGAAAGGAGAATTATCTCATCATAGTCTTGGGTAGAACAAAGTAAGGAAGGCATCAAGAGAAAGTTTTTGAGTGAGAGAACCATATGAACAGTCAACTAGTCAGTCACTTAGGCATACAAATACTAATTTTAGCAAGGCCTCTTTTATGAGAATAGTTTTTACATTTATATTTGTAAAGAGACTAAATGTTGTGGCTCAGGCTAGGCAAAATGATGCCCGCCCCCCAAAAGTTGCACCTGCTTTTAATTTTACCATCGTTTTAAACATACAGTCAATTGTTTTTAGACAAATAAAGTATAAAAGTGGCTTTCTTTTAAGGTTACCAACATAAGAGTTCGCTGTTGAAAAACAACAACAGAAAAAAAAACAAAGCAATAAAGAGCTCTCTCATAGAATGGGAAAAAGTGAATACAAAAATAAATTTTGAGAACACCAAAGCTGATAAAACAGCAAAATACCTTGATATTTTTAATAAAAATGAGCTGAATATGAAGAAAGGAAGCAAAGACATATATAAGAAATGAATAATAGGACCAGCACCAAGAGCCTAAAAAAATTAGCAATAGTTACAGACAGCACCGAATATACAAAGGCCAAGAACACTCTCTTAAATCAAGATCCTACTTAGAATCTACTAAGGCAGGACTGCTGTACTCCCATGACTCTTCTTCCCTTTGTACCTGCAGGTAAAACCCAGCAGGAACAGAGTAGTTTTATATTAGCATTGGCTTTCAGAAACTCCTAGCTCAGTTCTTTTTAGCCCTGCCTCCATGTCTCTCCGTTTGCCTACAACGTAAGCTTCAAAGTCGATTTCTCAAAGGGCTGCTTCTGCCAGCATTTCTAATCCACAATGGCTTCAGGGACAGCAGTATTAAAATCTTCTCTTTATCTAGTGGGTAAGACAAGATGATAAACTCAGACCTTAAAATTTCAGAGCAAAAAGAATGAATGCAACTGGTGTGGAAATCCTCAAAAATAACAGAGAAGTATTTAGCAGCACTTAACACATAAAAGAAACCCTAGATCACCTAAGTAAGGATCTTTTCCCACACATTCAACACATTTCCTAAATGATCTGAATAGAAAATTTAACTACACTACAATGAAACTGGAACTCACATTTCCTTAACAGGTAATGTTATAGTTATAGGAGTTGCTGTTTCATATACTAAAAATGAAAAAATAAGATGCTTAAGAGTCTTCAGGAGTGAAATGAAGGAGCAGAACAGAAAGTGATACATTATCTACTGATAATTCAAATGTAGTCTTTAAATCTCACTTTATAAACATAACTGCTGCTTTATTGGCTTAAGAAAAATACCTTCCTCTTTCCATTATTGTCAATTTTGTATCTAGCTTCATAAAAATCTGCTCCACAAAAAAAAAGTATTTTGTTGATTATTTCTAAAGTTGTACTGGGGTAATGGGCAGAAGATTTTTAAATTTTCTCTATATCAGGCTTTCATAGGCATATTGTATTAGACACTGTTGTTATAAATACCAACTTTAAAATACTATAAGCAGGCTAAACAAGACTGAACAATGTTCAAAGTGGAAAATGTTAGATACGAACCTCTCGATATTAACTAACTATTCTTATAAGGCAGTAATGGCAAATAGATTTTGTCTAACATGCCAACTCTAACCCATTGGTTTTATTTCTTGAAGGATGGCAATGAGAATTCTGGGCCATGTTAGGGTGGAAAGATGCTATAGTTTATGCCATAAAGAGAGAAAAAATGGCTGTGTTTAAAATTCTAATACATATTTTCTATCCCTGTCATTAAGTCTCACCAGCAACATTAATTTCAACTCTTGGCATCTGAATTCTAAATAATTTATTGCAAGGTAGACAAGATTTTAAGAGTTTTTCTCTTGATTTTTTTTCACTCTTCAGTGTGACAGTCTACATTTAACATTTTAAATCTATTCAAATTTCCATAATTAACCAACTATATACCTGGCATGCCAGTAGCAAGACCCTGACCAAAAGCCAAAGTTGGATTTGCTGCCGCAAGTGATTCTGCTTGTTGCCCTTGCTGGCCCTGATTAGGAGTAAGAGGGCGCTGACCTGTTCCAGCACGGAGAACCTACAAAGGACAAATGATTTCCTTAAAAATGAAATTATAAAATGACAGATAAATTTACCAGGGACAACTTTGTATATACCACAAGTAGCCTTTAGATATTCTTTGAACATATTTACATTCAATGAAATGTTGATTTAGCATGAAAAAAATACATGATACTTAACATCAAAAACACAATCAATCACTGACTCGTGACAACTAGAACAATTAAGCAACATGGAGCTTCTAGAAGGCCTTTGGGAAAAAATTATTTCTAGTATTCATGTTTTTTACCAAAGTAGTATTTAAAAGAGAGATTTTACTGAGGAGTGGGGAGAGATGGCAAAATCTTAGATGAAGACAAAAAAAATTAATTTAGGTTTTATTATTTTCTAAGGCTGAAAACAAACACGTGAAGCTTAAGGAAATAAATTAAGTATGATTATTCAGTGAGTCTGTTAGAAGATTGTGGTATGAATAAAAACTTCAAACTGAACCAAGTTTTCAGAATTCAGAAGCTTTAATAAAAATAAGTAAAAGCTGCTTTTTAGGACAAAACCTTAGGGCGAAAAAAGAACACAAGATCATATTAAAACAATGTGGAAATTCTTAAGGATGGTCAAGTTTTATTACTTTGTAATACACAGCTGTTGCAGTGATTATATACAAGCATAATACACATTAATTTCACAAAGGTAAATTTTTAAGTAATTCAGGACAAGGGGGATTCATTTTAAGACCATCCTATATGTAAGCATTAAGAAGGTATATTATTCATGTAATGTGATATTTGGAAAATAAAAAATTTAGATTAAAAAAATAATTTATTAAATGATACTGTGGTATAATCTATAAGGACTGAGCCAAAGGACAGCTTCAATAGAACATCAAAATGTTATTAAACTATACTAAAGGAAATTTAGAATAAAATTTAACTGCCAAGTAACAATATGCTTGTCATTAAGTTGCTTCTGTGGTATAAATATGTAGAAGTGACAACCAGAATTCTGGTATTTATCAATAGTTTTTACATTTATCAAAATAGTTGTAGTAAAGTGGCTGAAATTTTTTAAAAAAATCTTTATGATAAACATTTTAAGAAGTTAAATCTAACTTCTTAACCTTTAGTGAAAATATTTCACCTTTTTGTGCTTAAAAATATAAAGTACCTAGTAATCTTGTTTTTCTGGTCAGAAATATATTAAGTTAATATTTAAAACAGTAATTTAAATGTCCAGAAGAAATCTGAAAATTCAAGTAACAATTACTTTGACAGAAATGTTATGAGTACACTTTAAGGAATGATGAAAATTAAAAGCTTCTAGAGATTTCAAGGCAGTTTCAATAACAGAAATGTAGAAATGGAATATAACTAAATCTTTAAATTCATATACTACCAATTAGGGAAAAAAAACCCAGCCATGTAATCAATACCTGTGTACCAACTATATATGCTAAGTACTGTATTACACATTGAAGAGAATAAAAAGAGAGAAGACACAGATCTTGTATCAAGGAGCTCATACAAATTTCAGAAACGCTTCAGGTATTAACTGAATGAAGGTGGGGCTATACCTGCTGCTGTCCAGGCTGAGCTTGTGACGCAGCTTGCTGATTTGCTGTGTTGTTTGCCGCAGCCGCAGCTTGTTGCTGAAATAAATTGGCTGGATACACCCCCCACGGAACACCATAATACTGAGGTGGAACCACTGCCGGACCTAAACCCCGCACCCCACCCCAAAAAAAAAAAAAAAAAAGTCACTACATTTTATAGATGAACAAGGCCAGTTACCACTAGATCATAGAAAGGGATAGTGCATAAGACTTAGATAGGACAGATGTCCTTACACATACTATACTTTCTATTTTTTTTCCTATTCTACTACAGAGAAAATCTCATTCAAGTTTGATTATTAAAAGAGTGAGGGAGGTAAATGGGGTAAAGGTGGTCAAATACGTGGTGACAAAAAGAAATTTAATTATGGGAGGTGAACACATAGTGTACAGCTGAAACTTATTGAATTTCGTTGACCAATGTCACCATAAAACAAACAAATAAAAGAGTGAATGTTCAAGAGTGACAGCAGTGGCCTTAATGGAGAGATGCGGAACTAAACTCAAAAGAGGACCAATGAACTGACAGGACACTTAACTAATCTAGTCAACATTTACTGAATGTCAGCTGGTCACATAAATGTGACAGATCAGTTGCAGTCTGCTATCAGACAAGAATCTGAAATTAAGTTTTTCACTCCTTAAACTCTTAAGTATTATTAAAAAAAAAAAAAGTCCCCAAACTCTTAGAAAAAGACTGTTCTATAGCTATGATAATAAGTAACTACCAGAAGTAGACCTAAAATTGTCTAATTGATGAGTGACAATTCACTTTGGTGAACTTATCTCTGAAAGTAAAAAATCAGTGACAGCCGATCAGCAGACTCACTCCGGTGAACACACTTCCATGGCTGACATCACCCTGTTTCTGCCTCAGTAAACCAACATGATCCATGCCCAAGACCAACTCATGTCTGTATAACCTACTCAAAACAACCTTCCCCTCAAAACCCTACAGAAGATTAGCAAATTGCTCTGCTCAGTAAGAATGTGCCTGCTGACCAGCACACAACTCTCCCTTACTGTAAGCAATAAATATAGCTTTGGTTTGAAGAAAATCTTTTTTCCCAGCTTTATTGTGATATAACTGACATATAACACTGTACCATTTAGGTGTTTTTCAGTTTTCCAGTAGTGTTTTCAGGATGTGACAGTTTTTAGTAATTTCTTTCTAACGCCATCCCCTCTTTTTGTCCCTCAGCCTGCTTGCACATTTTAACGCTGCTAACTAAACTTTACTTTTACATGCTCATTCTCTCAAGACTACCTTACTCTCTCCTTGACCTAAGTATTTACAACACTTATCTCTAGTTTATTTCATGGAGAAGTAACTTTGCATTGTCTCTGTGGGTAATGGGATTGGTCACAAGAATGAAGATTTATATTTGGCAATGTAAGATTTCTGAAACTAAAAAACTAAAATGTAAAACCAATCATGTATAGGAGGAAGAGTTATCAGACTTAGGCTTCTCTTGTAACATTATAGTTGAAAAATTAACTCTCTGGGAACTTCAGCTCATTCTGGATAAATGTTATAGTTATTCCTAGGAACTTCAAATTCCCTGAACTTCAAACTGCCCAAACAGACAAAAACAAAGTTTATACCAAAAGCGAAACTAAAGCCATAATAAGCAATGAGGATGAACAGTAAGTTACCTGCTAATGTTGCTGCTGCAGCCAATCCTGCTGCAGTATACGGATCAGTCCCTGGAGGAGCAGCACTAATAATATATGGATTTGGCACAAATGCAGCTGGAGCAAGGCCTGCTGAGAATACACCAGCTGTGTTTTAAAAGGGGAGAAATAATGAATGAAAATATAAAGTAGGATTTTCTTCATTAGGTAAAAAACATTTCTACTCTGAATTTGGGGTGGAGAAGAGTACGCTTAATGGTTTAAATTCTTAAGTGCTAAGGGCACAGAGGGGGGCATCTAATGAGCTTTGGAAAGGGGTAGGTAGGATGGAGTGGGGTTGTGGTATATGATAAGATAAAACTGGAACTATAATCAGAACAAAGAGCCATAAAGAGCTTCCTGGTCTTTACTCTGAAAGCAGGAGGAAAGCAATGAAGTTTTAGGCAGAGGAGTGAATTTAAGCCCAGTTCTGAGTCTAACATATGCTAGTAAGGATTCAGGAAAGGCTAAGAAAGATTTTTAAAATATTCATTTGCATTACTTATCAGAGAGGCAACAAACTGCTGGTATTGAGGAATCGCTGTGTATACCTTTAACCATAAGATACTAAAGAATTACTTTGAAAACGTGCTGCTAGAGTTGCCTTTTCTGGAAAGTAACTCCAATAAGTACAAGGTAAAGAAATAATGAAAAAGAACATGTTTAAAGGAACTCAAAAAAGTTCAAGTTTAAAAGATGCTTAGGTCCATGGCCATGTCACCCTGAACAAGCCCAATGTCGGATCTCGGAAGCTAAGCAGGGTCGGGCCTGGTTAGTACTTGGATGGGAGACCACCTAGGAAGACCAGGTGCTGTAGGTATAAAGAACAATTAAAAAAAAAAAAAAGAATATGCTTAAAGGGGGGATATGAGTATAAAAGCCGGTGAACATATACTTTTAAAGAAGTATTCAAAAGGCGCATTTAACTTTAAGTCAATATTCAGAAACTTAATTCTAACTATATTATAGTGGCTTTCAAATATTCTGACTGTGACCCACAATATGAAATATATCTCACATTGACCTAGTGTTCATATACATATGTACATACCACAAAAATCTTGAAAAGATATTTAGCCTTACAAAGTTCCAATGCAATCAATTTTCTATTTAATTTTTCTCTTTATTAATTTCTGTAATCTATTTAATTTTAAAAAATACTGGCTATACTCCACAACGCTGATTTCATGCCCAGGTATAACACGGACATTTGAAAAATCTGTTCTTAATAAAGGAAATAATTAAATAAGAACTAAATAAAAATTAAATATTTTACTGAACCGATAAAATCCTTGTATTATTTAAAATATCATTTCCTCAGAGTCACATTCTTAAACTATTCCCTAGGTCAAAAGCTTCAAAACTTCCCTCCCATGCCTCACTCATGAATTACCTTTATCACAAGAATAGCAAATTATGTATTGGTGTTCATGTTCTATTCATGTAACTACAAAATCTAAACGCCGGGACATATTTTTTTAATTTCTATTTTTATGATTAAAAAATATTGCTTTAAAAAAAGTCAACTACAATTGGAGTATTATAAAATGTAAAGCCAAAGTCTTCATGTAACCATTATTGAGTTGTTTTATATCTAAGTTTTTTTTTTCGATTTTAGAAATGGTTTTAATATAGCTCTCTCCATACTTATATTATAAAGCAGATATGAAGTAAGGTTTCAAATATTTGAAAAACAAGGAATTAGTTTGACCTAATGGATATATATTGAAACTTCTGCCGAAAAAAATGGAGAAATGCGTATTTTAAGTTCACGATTCACTTAGAAATATTAACATAGTAGACGCCCAATGTTTGCATGCATAGATACATGTGTTTGTATGTGTTTATATATGCACATATGTAGAAATATATATATCTCCTAAAATCTTAAGTACACACACACTCTCTCATACATTTTATATTCTAGGCTATAATGGTTTTAATATGCTTTTTTCACTTGCCAACCATAGTTCCCTATGTCAACAGTTACCTATCTAGCCTATTCTAATGGCGACACGGTATGTATTCTATTGTATAGAAGTAACATGATTTTAACCAGTCTACTATAGATATATATTTAGATGGTTCATAATCTTTTGCTATAAATAAAGCGTGCTACTAATATTCTTTAAGTGTATGGGTCTCTGCATTATCATTATATACTTATGAAAATTCACTTTTAAATGGGCAAATATCTTTAAATTCTTTATCTGCATTTCTATATTATCCTCCAGGAAAGTTGTATCAATTTACATTCTTGTCAAGAACATGAGAATACTACTCACACTCCCACACAAGTATAACATTAATGAAATTTTTTAAACAATTGTCAATCTGAGAGATAAAATCAAATCTTTTGTATTCCAAGAACACAAGAATACTTCAATTATTAGAAAATATCATTCATAAAATTTAATATATACTAATCCAGAGCTTTCATAGATGCTAATTTAAAGATATAATGAAAAATAGGCCATTTACAATTACAGCAAAAGATAAAATATCTACAAACTAAGAAATATGCAAACTTACGTGGGAAGAATTTAAGCACTCATAAACAACAAAAAGCAAATTTGAACAAAAATATAAACATGTTCTTGATAAGAGTACTTAATGTCATAAAGATATCAATTTTTCCCTAAGTGAATTTAAAATTTTAACCTGATCTTCTGGAGATAAAATAAGCAGATTCTAAAGCTCATAAGCAAGAAAAGAAAATTTAAAACTCCAAAAGGAAGAGAAATAGTAAGTGTACTAGCCTGCCACATATTAAAACATACCACAAAGCCTCAAGAAATAAAAAGTGTTGCACTGGCCCATGAACAGACAGGAACCAGTACATTTCTAAGAATGAGAAGGAAGAAGTACAGGGATAGAGGCGGCTGGGAGAGAAGGGGAAAGAAACAAGTCCAGAGTGCATGCTGTTGTTAGAAATGTGTGGTCATCATTAATTGAAACCAAAAATAAAATTTGGGACCTAGGAAGCCTCCTGGGTCGAAACGGAACAATCAAAGAGAAAAGAACCAACTTAGCATATCTCCCCTTCCATAGATTCTTATGTTGAAAGTATTCACATCTTTTCCAATCAGGAAATAAATCAAGGTTAGCCAAAATCAGATAGGCATAAAAATGGTTATATGAATCGACACATGGTAAAATTACAAAACTATACATACACATTTATCAATGTCATATTCCTGGTTTTGGTATTGTACTATCATTATATAAGATGTAGCCATTTAGGGACAACTGGGTGGGAAACCTTTGTACTCTCTTTGCAACTTCATGTGGATCTATAATTATTTCAAAATAAAAAGTTAAAAAACAAACAAAACACCCCAACATAGACAACATACAAACGCTTGAACTCTGGCAGTAACAAATTGTAATAATTCGCATTAAGGACTAAAGGTCAAAGACCAAAGAAATGAAGTAATGAAATATTTTAAGAAATTTTCTTGGGATTTCTATTTTTAAACAATTTTTAAAATAAACTTTCTAATTTGATAATAGACACAAATAAACTACATTTGAATTTCTAAGTGTTTTGACTCTTGACTTCACATTGTTAAAAAAAATGTGCTGACAGCTTTCATCAATTTACATTTTTATTTAACCAAAGATACAATAATCAGAAATAGTTCTTCTCTAGTAAATCTTTACTCTTGCCATATAATCTATTTTTGATCTCAATGAGATATTTCAAAAAGTAATGAAATGATACCATTCAGTAAAAGAAAAACAAAACATCTAACCACTTTAACACAAGATTTTCTAACAGTCTAATCAAAATGGTAACTTGCAAAGACTCACCTATATGTGGCTGCTGAGCTGCGGCTAATGCATATTGCTGCTGTTGAGCTGCAGTTAACTGCTGAACTGTTAGTGCATTAGTCCTCTGAAAGAGCTATTAGGAAACATATTTAATACAAAGATTAGTCTCGAAGCATTTCATTTCTATTTAGAAAACTGGGAATAGAGTATTTTAAACCTATGTGGATCACTTTCTCAACTACAAGGACATTTTAGTCAATAAAACATTAAATGTTAACACCCCTATTATTCATGTCAATGTCTCACAGCACTTCAGCCTACATCAGGGCACAGTTAAGAGGAGCTTCTTTAAAGGAAGATATGCTTTACCTGCTGCTGGGAATTGTAGTCAAAAAGGCCTACAGTAGCTCCTGAAGAGTCCATTGGTACCTGATTACCAGGATAGTCAAACTGTAAGGAATCCAGACCAACTTGTTCCATGGCATCCAGATTCTGAGTTTCAGGATTTGAAAATTCTTCAACAAGTGGTTTATTTGTTGTAGGATTAGGAAGAGGCCCCAATCCTTCTGGGGGATTAGTATTGGGGCCCAGGCGCTCAACTACTTCAGTTGGAGAGGCTTGACGACTTCCAGGAGTACGACTATATAAAGAAAAGAGAAAGGCATTATGAATAAAAGTAACAAGTCAAAAGTTGAAATGGGAAACAGTAGGTAAATCAAGAAAACCAAATGCTTGTAAAATATAGAGAGCAAATTAGGCATCCCAGGCCACTAACCATTTTACTTCGTAACATTTTTTTGGTCTAAATTGTCTTAATTGACATGATTTTATTTTTAAAAAGTATTATTAATGTTCTCCCCAATTTGAATAGCATTAATATATAATGCTATTATATCTTCATTTTACACATAAGAAAATTGGCCAGTACCACAACTTACACTTAGATTACCTGAAACTTTTTCATATAGACAAAATGAACAGTAGGTATGAATAGCACACTGTGAGTGACAAATATGGAAAGACTCAAAACCAAAAACCACCTAATCACACTCCTGTCCTGCCCGCCGGCACATCACTTTGGCATAACAATCTACTTAATAATATTTCAGGGCAAAATTCAGGACTTAAGGATGTACAAGGTAAGATACATCAGAAAAAGGCAGTGAACTAAGACAAGAGAATGACTTCTGACTCTGCTTAAATTTTGAGCAAATCATTTCATTTTCCAGGCCTCAGATTCCTTATTGAAGAGACTGAAAAGATGACCTGTGGTTCCAATTAACAAGAACAGAAAAACTATTTGTAAAACTCTCTTTGACAGCTCTCCAAAAACCATCTTTATGATATCAAACCATCAGAAAATGAAAATGTATAACTTATCAAAAATTAAGTATGCACATAAATGAAAAGTATAATTCTACATATTAAAAAGCCAACATTTTATACTCACTAGCCTCCTCAACTTTCCCAAGGAATTTATTAATATTGGACTACATTTTAAGCATTGGCTCTTCTTTTTTTAATCAATATCGCTCATGGTCTAAACTTTATTTTCACTTTATTTCTAGACATAATCAATCTTCATTTATTGTCTCTTTTCAGCTACAAAAATATTTTATATAAGATCCTTTCCCTCACAAGAAAGAAGTTTCTGAGGAACCATGAGTTCATAGTATATTCATACATAAATGCATTAAATAAATAGCAGCAACTATTTTACCTGGCTTTCAATGCCAGTTGTTACACTCATGTAACTCTGTCCCCAACTTCATGTACTTCACATGGGGAGAAATTTGCTAACACATACAAAGCATTTTACTAAGCAATTAATTATAAAAATTGTTTCCCAGATATTTATGTAAACTTAGATTTTATGTAAAAATCAACCATTGTCCTTTCGACATTAAAAAATACTTTAAATTCCTTTCTCCTTTAACCATACCTAATTTTTCATGTGACTATTTTAAAGGTTTGTTTCCCATTCAGAATATACGGGAAGAAAAAATAAAACTGAAAGGATGTTCTTTAAAATCAGTCAATTGAAAAAAAAGGCAGCATGATATAGTTCTTTCACTCCTTTCCCTTCTACTCCACTAATGTACTTCTACGATTTATCTGTTAATGTACATATTAATGATGTGCTAGTATAGTGACCATATGGTCAAAGCTATTAGTTTGAAATGTTTTTACACTGTCAAATACAATACTGTATCAAAAATAATTCATAAACAATTTAAAGCCATACTTCAAACTTAAAATGAGAATGCTAATCAATGTGACATTCATATTAAATGGAGTACAGCTTTTCATACAAAACAACTCTAATATAGCAAAAAGCAGAGAATACAGTAAAAAAAAAAGTCATTGTGCTATCAGTGGTGCTCTTTTCTTGCTATAGTTAATGGTGTATTAACACTTCAATTATAAATGTATACACTGAAGGGTTTACATATAACCGTTTTAAATACATGCCCTTGACTAAAACTTTAATAAAAGAGCATTTAAAAAAACTGACTAGCATTAAATTTGTCAAGAGGTTTACTGGTTTTGGATGCTTTTTTGCACTTAGAACAGATACAAATGACACTTTAAGAGGCACTGTTACTCTGCTTTTGATAATTAAAGGCAAATAATATAAAAGTATACCATCCCATGTATCTACACTCAGTTAAGTGAGATTCCACAGTTTACAAGATCTCAAAGAAACAGCTCATTTTCAGGTACAGGCCCCAAAGCCATTTGACTATTTAAAGTACAAGAAATCAGTATGAAGAAACAACTCACTAATATTTAGACAAATGTGCACTGCCTAATCTAAGACCAAAGGCTAGAAGAAAATATATATTTCTTTAATTGCCATAAAGAGACAACTAAAGAGCTACAACTTACAGAATTCTGAGCTTAAGGCTAACTTTTTGAAGTCTCTAATATGTTCTCTACTTCCTAATTTCAGGAATGTTAAGTATTAGCACAACTCATATAAAGGTCACAGATCCTGAGAGCTAATTATGTTTCCTCATTTCTAAGATTAAGAGTTAAATGGGGGTGGGGATACAATACAGGGATAGAAAGAAGAGGAGACTCCATAGAAAGGTGCTCAAGAGCAACCCAAAGGAAGTTTGCCAAGAAAAATCACAGATTAAACCTAAAATTCACTGAATTTTAGCAGGGAGGAAAAAGTTAAAATTTAGACTACCATATTAGTAGAACAGTAACAGCAGCTTCTAACATTACTCCTTCAATGGAACGTACTGTTTGAATGTTTTAAACAACTATTTTGTTTTTAATGGTTCATAATCATTAATATTCCTTATGAAAAAAATTAAACCTTCTTCCATGTTAACACAAGGTACAAAGGGAAATAAAACAAAATTGGAAAAAATGTCTAAATCAGTCACATCAGCTAGCAGTAATAATTCCTAAAGAGATATGCTTTTCTTCTTGAGAAAGTTAAAATCTTACTTAAAATCTTTGCAATCGGCATCCATTCCATTTGGCAAACCTCTGCCATTTATTTTAGAATCATCATCATCTCCTTGTTTAAGATCTCTGTTTTGGTCCTCCTCAAATGGAGAAGCCTTGCCTTTTTGATCTCCTTTCTCAGGTCCATCTGTTTCAGCATCTCTAGTGCCCTGAGGAAAAAGAATCTGTTTGATTCTGAATATTTAATAGAACACAAAAAAAGGCACCACAAGGTGACCTAAAACTACACTACAGTGCATGTAAACAATAAAAGCATTGACTCTTATTTTAATTTCGTAGTCAACTAATTTATTAAATTGAGTACAAACCAGTGATTTATAACAGAAGGGCTAAGGCAACCTTAACTATAGCGGGGCTGGAAAAGCAGTAACACCACAAACATGATTAAAATCCCACTTAACGCATAGATGATATTGTTTAGTTACTTTTATATCAACTACCACAAACAAGCAATTTTAGTCTTGTAAGTTATATATTTTAATTAATACGGTTTGACTTATGTAACATGGTTAAGAGCATAATTAGTCCCAGTGGCTCTACTATTTTATGTACTTCGAGATGTGGCCAAAAGAATATGACAACAGCACCAACAGCTACACAATTTCCTTTAGCTCTAGGAAGGGCCAGAAATGTAAACTGACAAAAGATAACCAAATGACCATGGAGTATTAAATATTTCTTTATTCAAAATACTTACAAAAGTTCCCTTCCTAAATCGAGAGTCCAATTTATCAGCAGGAGAAGAACTTAGCACATATTCTACCATGCTCACACCAAGGCCTCCACTTTCTGATCGCGGAGACAGTATTGCATTTACTTCACTGTTTCCATGAAAACCCTGTCCAGATCTTCTCTGTACCATAATAGGTTGGGACATTGAATGGTCTGTTTGGAACAAAGAACACAAATTACATATACATACTTTAAAACTAAACGAATATACTTATGCAAATATAGTAAAGTAAAAAAAAAGCCAGTATATTGTTTTATTTTGAATACTGTTGTAATCTTTATCACAAGCTCTTAATTCTGTTGAGACTCAGTGGCCTGGGCACATTTCTTGAGAATATAGATAGAACAAGCCATTCAGTAAAAAACAGGTTAAAAGTCTATGTGAAGGTGGTTGTTTTTTTTTTTAATAACAACCAAAAAAAGTCAATGGAGAAACATTAATTAACCCAAAGGCTCAGTTGCCTATAAGCATCTATTATTAAAAAGTTAAAGTTCTTCAAATTGATGGTTGCCAGATGGGAGGGTTATTGGAAAGGATGAGTGAAAAAGGGGAAGGGATTAAGATGTACAAATTGCCAGTTATAAAAACACTCATGGGGATGTAAAGTACAGAATAGGGAATATAGTCAATAATACTGTAGTAATTACTTATGGTGTCAGATGGGTACTAGACTTATTGGGGTGATCACTTCATAAGTTATATAAATGTCTAATCACTGTGTTGTACAACTGAAACTAGTACTGTATCAACTGTAATTGAGAAATTTTAAACAATTAGGTTCTTTTGGCAATTCATTAACAATTCAAAACAAAACCCTTTGGTGATAAAATCTAGAATAAAGTGACTCCTAACTTGGCAGAGGCACTTCTCAAGCTCACAGTTATGTACTGGACAAATGCAGAACACATGGCTTTACTGCTATAAAAACAAACAAATAAGTTTGGAAAAACCAGTAATATCACTGAGTTTTTTCTATTCTCAGTGTAGAAGTATCATCTAAAGAATATTTTTTAAAATGCTGTGAAGTTTAAACATTTTCCATTTATTCTTGTTTAACAAAAAATTATTCATCTCGTACAAACACCTTTTCTACATATTTTTGCAACAAAAAGGCAAAATTTAAGATCAAATGGAATACAAATATAATAGAAGATACAAATAGAAGCAATATTCATAGTTGCCAAAAAATACTTTTTTTTTAAAGGAACCAATAAGCTGTCAGCTACCTCTGTACAATACTCAGTATTAGGTCTAAACTATCACAAAGGCAGTCATTGTTTCATTAAGTGTAAAAATTTTAAGTGATTGCTACCTCTTCTAAACCATATTAAAACATATCTATTTTAGAACCTTTATCCATGATAATCAGTTTTTTATTCAATCACATACCCATTCATTCACCCAGTTCAAATATTGATTTTACTGTCTCTTATAGGCAATCACAAACAAGACAGTCCCTGCCTTCAAAGAGATTATAATAAGAAGGCAATCATAATAGAGTATAATAAAAAGAATCCAGTATACTGTGAGAACGGAACAATGGGGTAGCAATGCTTCCCATCCTTAGAGTGAATCCCAAAGGGATGGGTAAGATTTAAAGTGAGCAAAAAAATAGGTGGAGGTGGAAAGAGCATTTCAGTTAAGAGAAACCACCATGTTCCTGCTAGGAGAGCACAATGAAATTAACAATCACCAGTAGCTCAGCTGAGAAGGAAATATGTGGAAAGCAGTCTCCGACACTGATAGAAACAATCTTTCTTAGAAGGACAGTTCCTTTAGAACAAGAATGTGTTATTCATATTTGTACATGCCTGGCATTCAATAAATGTTTAGTAAACAAAATAATTCCATTCATTTATCATGTCTCCTAGTAAAAACTAATACTCGCCTTCAAAATTTTATTCGTACAACTAAAAAAGTTAAGTTGGGAGGAGTGGTACAAGAAATTAACTAAAATTATAAATTTTAATTTTATAATTAAAAAAAAATACCAGGGATATATAAAAATGTTGCTTAAATATTTTATTGCTAGAATTAGTTGTTTTCCAAATATAACATACTAAAAATAATTTCCCTACCACCCATCTTGAAAATAATCTCCATTACCATGTTGTGTTCAAGATGTTTTGCTTTGGAATGCTTTAAAAAATATCTGGTTCTGGTAAGTAAAGTAATTAACCATTCGACCTCTAAAACAAAAAAATCACAGCATGTCTATCAACCAAGTTTTCAAGCACATGTGATTTTTAGCAAAGAAAGTGCCTTTTGTGAGAAAAATGTATCCCAAATAACTGAATAATTTACAATATTATGAGTCTGATCTAACATAGGTTATAATTAACACCCAGGAAAAAAAATTCCTTGAGGGCAAGATATCTCATTTATCTTTGGAGAATACTTTACTATATTGGTTGAACGCAAAGAAAATGCCCACTGTTTTGAGGAAATTTTAGTTGAAATTAGTAGTTACGAAGCTTTTGATCTTTTTCAATTCTGAATGTACAGTATTAATCATTAAAATTTTCTAGCATTTCTTAACTTTTTGGCAATTATTTTAAATAACAAAATTTAAAACTATTAAAGGACTTGAATAAGGAAATTTATACTCAAAATATAAGGTATATTTGCTAATCATCCCGAAATTTGTTTTTATGTAACTTTGGTCATTTTGTATAGCTTTAGCAAATGGCATGAAACTCACTTATAAAAGGAAAAAAATTATTTGTAAAATATATGTTGACAGAAATGTGAAAATTTTACCAATCAGAAACATTTGAAAATATAATCAGTGCTATTTTAGGGATGTAACTATGCTCTTTAATTTACTAATACTGTCACTCCTGTGAGTTATATTCCTTACATACCAGTTACTTTTCTCTTAGAAGTTTCTTGAACCTACGTCTCTCTCCACTACTTATTTCAAAATCTGCTCCATTTTTGGAAATTCTACCTTACAAAGGGAGTTTACTTCCTTTCTGGGTATAGCTAATGCCTAAACTAATAAAGCTAGACTGAGCTGCAATTAAAAAAAGTTAGTCACTGTCCTCTAATACAATTTAAAACTGAAAATTCCTAATGTTAATGTATATTCCATTTTAATGGAAATTCAGAATTTTATCATCAGAGTTTTAACTTAAAAAAAAAACTTCTTAAAAAATCTTATTGTGACAACAACTTCTAATCAGTACGTGGACCATTAGATAAGGGTTAATTTACATCCCAAAATGTGCCTTACAATGATTGAGAAAATCTTCAGCAAAGACATCACAAATTTTCTCCAACTCCTGTCTGAAAGTAGGCGACGCTTTAAAAAAAATGCAAGTAAATTCACGATTCTCACATACAACAAAAACTTACGAGAAGGTCCCCATGCAGTCTCTCTCCATTCATCGTCCCCAAGAAATATGCCTTTTTGTCCATCTTTTGTTGAATCATCAGGTTCCCAAAACTTTTTGGTAGGCAAAAGCTATTTGGGAGGGAAAAAATATTACTTTTATATTTTATTCTAATTACAAAGAACTAGTATGTAGAGGAAAGCAAACTTACCACCAATATGAACAAGTTAGTTATCAATGCTAATGAAAATTCAGAGTGACCTATTTCCTAATTTTTTCTCATTAATAAAAAATAACTCCCTATTTATGTTTGAGTACTGGCTTTAATAATTCTAGACCTAAACATTAAATCAAAGTCTACTTCTGACTTTTTTACATTTTTCAAAATACATAATAGTTGAATATCATGTGAATTTCTTTATAAAATCTTCAAAATACTTACTAAATTTCTCTCTAACTCAATACAGATAATACAATAAAATTATACACTGATAAAATTTTCCTTTACTTCCAAGTACTGCCCTTGGATCACCTCTTATCTATCCTTACAGCTTCCTTGGTGGAAAATGTATTTTCATTCTTACTTCACTTAATCAACAGAAGTGAACTTCACAACTTTTCCTAGGTACTAAGTACTAGTAATCTATCAGGAAGCTACAGATGGAGGACGAGACATAAAAAAGGCCCTCAAATACTTCTGAAATAATCTCAAAGCCCTGTGCTCTATCCTATATTGCAACATACACAGCACATAAAAATTGTGTTGTTACAATCATTCACTAATTACTCAAAGTATACATTTGGCCAATTTCAACTGATACTCATCCAGGTCCTCTCCCTTCTACCTACCTTTCTTAACAGTCAGAGGAGGTGGACCTAGGGATATATTTATTTGACAAAAATAGACTGGTTTTCTGAGATGTGCATTTGGCATTTAAATAAGCATTTGTAAGGTATCCCTCCCTCTTAGCCCAGTCTTTTGGTGCTCATAATTAAACCTATATATACTTCCATTACTACACACTATCTGTGTTTGCCTCCTTAAAGGCACTGTGACCTTATTTTCAGAGAGCTCAGAAAAAAACTGACCAAAATAAAATAAACAGTAAAACCTGAATTGGGTCTGAGAGGTAAGATTCTGTGTGTTGGGGGTTGAAAGTGTGAGTGGAAAGCACAACATGAGAAAATGCAGGGTGTAGAACAGGGTGTAAGGTGGAGGAACAGACATAGGAAGGTCAATGCCGATGCTGGTAAAGCTCTCTAGGTCAGATTATGAGGAACCTTAAAGACATGCTAAAGAAAATGCATATTACACTGAAGCAAAAGAGAAAGGAGGGGTTGGCAAGTGATTTGTTTTAGAAAACAACTCAAGTTGTAAGAATAACTGCAGGGAGATCAATTTAGGAAAATTACAACAACAGGGCGAAGGTGATGAGAATTAAAACAGTACTGGCACAAAAACTGAAAAAACAAAATGGATTTGAGAGACATTCAGGAACGTCAACAGAAAATAAATATAAATTAGAGAGTTGATAAAAAAGATAAAATTTTAAATTTTGGGTAACAAGGTAAATGGTAATACTTTTGACTAAAACAGGAAAAAACCAGAAGCAGTAGCTTTGAGGGGGGAATTCAATTTGGGCGTGTTCCTATCTTTTTTTATTTTTTAATTTTAAAGGAAACTAACTTCTGCTATTTTTTTTAAAAAGAGAAGTTTTTGCATATTCCAATCTTCCTGGGCCGCAAATAATGTGTATTTAAATTATAAACATTTTAAACAAAACTCTGCTCTAACGAAGATCCCCATAAAACACAATCTCTTTTCCTTCCATTTAAATAATCTCACTATAAAAGTTTCATATAAATATAGAAACACAAAATAAAGCTGATAACACAATACTAAAATACTGTACTTGATATATTTAAGTAACTGAACATTTATTCACAGTAAAATCCAAGTTAATTCCTTAAAAATATTATATATATATAAGCCACTTCAGGAAGAAAATGACAAATGGTCAGAGAATTAAGAATGCTTTTATCCTATACCTTATAAAGACAAATGTTTCAATACTAAAATAAGAAAACAAGGAAAGAAAATAATTTAAGAATTTAACAGAGGCATTTATATAGAAGTGGCTAATCTTATGAAATATCAGAAATAACAGAATCTCTTTAAGGAGACTATCCCAAAGTCTTTTGGGATAATGTTCCGTGTAGTGATTTAGCTATAGATCACTGCTTTAAAACACAAACTGCACAACTGGGGGGTGGGTTGGGGTGGGGGGAGGGCTATGTCAAGCACAATCTTACTTTCTGCCAAGCACTGTGCTATGAATAGCTCTTCATTTTGAAAACATTTTTAAGTTATCATGCACAGGAAAACAATTTAGTAGTTAATAAAATTAACACTTCTAACAAAGGCCTTTACCAACATTCTAGGAATAGCTTTCTACGATAACAGTTTAGACACTGATTTTAAATACTTTTAGAGAAACTACTGGCTTGTGACCAAGAATAAGTTAAAACAACTAAATAACAAAAGACAACAATTCAGGATACAATAGTTAAAAAAAAAAAAAAAGATTAAATGGTATACTGGAACTGCAATAAAAATAGACATTTGCCCCTGGAGACTCTTTTACTATAGCAGAAATGGTGAAGCATATTACAGAAAACAAGGGCTAGGAGATCTTGAAGATCTGTAGAATATATTATTCAATACCATTTATTAGTTTCCTAATTCACAAAAGCTCTAAACCAAGGTCAGGCAACTCTATTTATTGTTAATCTGTTCCTCTGTCATCCTTTCCAATTAAGAAATGATTGGGTGGACATACAAATCCATCCTCCAATGATCCACCACTAGATTTAAAGGCTATGTGTTTACATTATGGTGTTTTAAATGAAAGTGTTAATATAATATCCAAACTGAGACAGTTCTAAGAAAGGAGGTGCTATTAATAATTATGCCATGAAAATAATCATGTATCTCAACTGTCTGGGCAAATTAGAATGTAAGGTAACTCTCTATAATGAAAGTTCATAAAAGATAGGCATAGATGTTAATAACTATAGAGAATAAAAGAAACAAGGTAGTTCTCTAGAACCACAGAATGGTACCTTTCCAGACTTTAATCTTTTGTTAATAAAGCATATCAATACTTCTTAATTTTTTTCAAATCATACTACTTCCCCAAATCATCTTCATTCCCAATATCCCGTAATATCACCAGCAAACATTATTAAATGTTGTCACTTCCAATGGGAAGCAGTACTGTAAAAGGTCAAGGCACTCACGAATTTAAACTGTTGTTCAAATACTATTATATAGTCTTGGACCAGTTAATTAACTTGAAATAACATAAGTAAACTGCTTAGAACAGCATCCAGCACAAAGTAAACACATAAATATTAGGTATCTTCACTACCAAAAATATGAATCTTTTAATATTATAAAATACAAGTAACACACTGGCCAGTACATTTAACTGGCTGATTATTTTAGAGTACCATAATGTTATTCATTACAAAATTCCTGTGTATAGCTGTTTGCTTGGTTTTTTTTGAGTCTGAGTATCCTAAGGGGATGATGAGAGACCCCACTACTTATAAAGAACAGCTAGCCAATACATTCACATTTTGTGCAGTCAGAGGTTAAATAAATTGTCCAAGGTTACAAATATAGCTAGTAAATAGCAGCATTAAGATTTGAACTCATATCTCTTTAAATCTAAGGCCTATGCTCTTTACATTTAACTACTATAAGATGGTTCTTTTCAATTATAGTGTAATTCATCAATATTTCTGAAAATTTCCAGTCCTAGGCCACCATTAGACATAACAAAAATAAAACAGTTTAAGATATTATTATGATATTTGGATCATATAATGTAGGTATTCATTACAGTAGACAAAGTTTAAGACAGAATTAAGATAGGGATTTATACAGACAGTACTCTTTGAACACTATTTGAAACAGCTGGTTTCCATTCTACTTTTAATCAGAGGTTAGAGCACTGGATAGATGTGTCATTCATATAAAAGGTTATTCTTATTACAATTTTCAAAGAAGTCAATCTTACTACTGATAAACTTAAGAGAGAAAATGGAAATCTTACTCCCCTACCCAATGTTTTCCACTTCACACTACCTGGGATCTTAGTACATAAATTTTCTTTAAATATTATTGTATCAGAAAAAAAAAAGGAAGGAGCATTATTTATAATACTAAGCTATGGAAATTCTCTCAAAATAAAAGACATTAACTCTGTGATTTAAAGTTAAATTCTGCATTCTCTAAAGAATTTCAGGTAGGAGCCTCTTTCCCCTTACTTGAAAACTAAATAGTAACTTAGTTTTCTCTCTATATATTTATATATCTACATAAGATACATAATAAAACATGTATATAAAATAAAACATGTATATATATAAAATAAAAGCCTCAGCAGTGTAGTTTAAAAACACTGCTAATGTAGTTGCGTTAAACCTATAGATTAGCTTTGTCCTTTTTGAGCCACATGACAGACATAATGCAGATCGGTAGGTCTTTTTGACAAAAATGTATTATGGAAAAAAATGGAAAGGGTGAATTTATGAATGGATGAATACGAATCTGTTTCTATTTCTGGATGAACTAGAAGAGACCTGCCCTTATGATGATGGGTCAGTAAAGCTATCATAATCTACAAAAACCAGTACATATGAAAATAGTTCTATATGTAATGCAGTGCTTTGTACATTACAGATTTACAACAACTTGAGACATAAGGAAAACTTTATTTTTAAAGAAAAAGTCAAGAATAGGCCAATCCATTAAAAAAAGATGTTGCATTAAAAAAATAAACACGGCAATTTTAGAAAACTCAAGAGCCAAAAACTCAAGGCTGCTTTAATTTTTAAAGTGAATGAATTCTGGGATAAAACAAAAACAAAAAAACCTCACCTGTCAGGAAAGGAGGAGAAGACTGGTGAGAGAGAGACAGGCAAAGAAGGAAATCCCAGAAGGTTCCCTGCTGCCTGTGAGATGAGGAAAGATAGAAAGGCTTGTGGGAGAGAGAACCCAGAGACAGAAACCTAAGCTGGTTTCTTAGCTATCTCTTAAAGGTAACAGAATTAGTTGGTACACTGTTAAGAAAAAAACTTAATTAGTGAGTAACAGATTATTTAAAAATACATTTTTACTAGATGAAGGTCACAGAAGCACTGACCTGCTGCTATACGCCAAAAAGGCAGGCAGTCTAAACTCTACCCACTTTTACTCTGCATTTGACATTTCCATTATCCTAGGTTAGATCATTTAGCATACTATTCATTCCAGTTTCTCTTTTCTAAAAACCTCAAATATCCCTCTCCTCCACCCCCAAGTAACTAACTAAACTCTCAACTACTGTGGCTGATCATGATATTTAACTGCAAAGATGTCTTTGGATTTATCAAATACTATTTAGAACAGGAGGAAAACAGAGCCAATCTGTAAATATGTACACAATGTAGACTTGGGAAGTAAAGTGCTGGGGTGGGGAAGGGTGGAGTCTAAATAGAATTAAAGTAAGGGTATGACTCTACTGCTCTTAAAAAAAAAAAAATCATGAAGTTCAAGTTTGTCGCAGATTAGGCTGAAATACAGTTCAAATCTGCTTTTTAAGATATGTTATTCTGCTTTCTAAAGACCAGAGAAAATGAGCAAAAGGAGAAAAACAAAAGCCTTTTTCAACTGCTCCTTTTTGTTCACTCACAGGATAAATAATGCCTAAGCAGCCACTGCATTGCAGTGAACCTGTAGCTTTGTTTAAATAAATGATTCTCTCTCAAATTTTTCTTAGGGCCCAGAATTTTACCTTATGCACTGAACTAACATGTTTACTTTGGCAATACTTATGCTTAAGCACCTTAACTCACCCTTAAATCAGTCCTCTGAAAATGACAAACTCTTTGAAAAACGCTGTTCTGGAGAAGGGGAGGGTTAGCTAGCTGCAGGGTGCCCTCTTGTGGCCCAGAGGAGTGACTGGACTCTTTTTCTGCATCTGAAGAGCACAGCATTGGATGGAGTGAGTCTCAGAAAGGTCTCTATCTACCAAAGTAAAATAATCTCCAGGAGCAAGCAATTAATTACATATCTTAGGTTTGTTCACCATTATTTTCTTTTATCAAAGTTCACATTATGTTAGTATTACAGAACATGACGAAATAAAGATGCTACCACAAGGATTTTTACAATCAATTAAAACTGTCTCTTCATTAGGTATATGGAAAACTAAGTATTTTTGATGCCTTAAAATATATAATTGAGGTCAATGAGATGCCCCAATAAGTCATAGATTAATAGGACTGATAAAATGCATTAAAACATTTAGAGTGCCCACAGTGTCCTAGTTACTCAAAGCAACTGACCTACTGAGACTAAGATAAAACAACGAACTGTAACCAGTAATATGATAAAGTATATATAAAGATCTATAAGAAGTCAGTGAGGAAGTATAATTCTACTGCAAACAGCAATGGGACAATAGATAAGCATCTTTTCCAGTAGAGTCTTGCAGCAGATTAGAAGTTTTTAAGCAATGAGCAAGAAGAGATTTTTGGGAGAGAATAGTGAACAATTAAGTGTGGCTAAAGCAAACATAGCATACATATATAAAACAAGAAAACAAGAACCTAGAAAGGCTCTTTTCTGAGCAAAGCAATTATGATTCATTACCAAAATATAACACATTACCTAACCAAGTCAATCAAATCAACTAGGCACAAATAATTTCACTTAAAATATAAAAAAAAAAAGTTGAAAATCACAACTGCATAATTGCATAATCTGAGATTTTAAAAACCCACATCATTTGGAGGACATAACCAATATTTTCAAGATTTATGGTTAAAGTCTCTGGCTCCAATAATCAAAGTGAGGGATCTATTCTTAGTATTCATAAATATTTACCTCTCCCATTCCCCGAGATTCTAATGCAAGAGCTTGAAAATCATGATTCATTTCATCCACAGATCAAACCTGTTGAGTAACAAAAAAAAAAAATTAGAAGAAAAATTTAAATAGATTATATCGACTATTTTTATACTATACTTCATACTATACTATGAAGCTATTACTGCTGTTAGCATGAGATGAGATGGGCAAGAATAGATTTCTCTATGAAGACAGGTTTTCCTAAATAAAACACATAACAGCAGTCTACATTAAAATCTGTGAAAAAGTGTATCTCCAAGGGTCCAAGGGTTCTTGGGTTACTTTGTGTGCCAAAAGATAACTCTACTAGTTTCTTGAGCAAAGGAATAGATGGAAAGTAAGAAGAACAGAGAAGTAAGTGCAAGTACTAAAATGTAGTTACCATTAAAAAAAAAAAAAAAAATGTAATTCCTACTACAAGCTTATTATTTTGCATTACTTCTTTCAGTTAAGATTTTTCAAATTTCTCAGCATTTCATTATTGGTAGATCTTATACCAATGATAAAAATTTTCAATGAAAACATTCAAGTGGTTATCCAGGGCCACCTCAAAGCAACATATAAATTAATCAGCTGTAATTATATTGAGGTTTAAGAATAATTCCTTTCTCTTCTCCTCAAACTAAAACTAAAGCATATACTTCTATTTTTCCATTTCTAACAGTTTAAATTGCTTTTTATCTTCCATGTGACAATGTGTTCTGGAGTCAGAAGGCCCTTTGCCTCCTAGTGTTAAGTATTGCTGGAGAAAACTATTCAAGCCGGAAGCAAATTCACAGCCTTCTAAGTTTTGTGCCTTACAATAATCCTATTATTTTCCCCCGTCAGTTTTCTCAAAAACTCCATAATATTTTGACATTACAAAGCACTTCTCCCTTCCTGACACACTGTTCTCTGTTGCTACTTTGTCCCTTATGATAATTCTTCTTTTCTACTTTCCTATGTGTCTAAGTTGTTTCTTCTCAGGCTTCTTCACGGACTCTTCATTGTCTCAACTCTTAAATGTTGGTGTTCCCTTAGTATTCTTCTATTCGAGGTTCTCTCTTCTCTACCCTTTGTCCTGAGCCATCATCCACTTGCATTGCTTTGAGAAGTATATGTATATACTTAGGGCCCTCAGCCCCATATTTGTATTTATAAACCAAATCTGTCACCTCTTCAAAATATCCAATTATCTTCTTCCTCCCATCTCTGGAGGTACCACAGGAAATTGTGACATTACCTCTTTCTTCCCCACTTCTAACTTAATTCTTTCCTTTCTTACACTAATATCCAATCAATAAAATCAACCTTCTACCTCATTTAAATATATCCATTTTCCAGCTATCTGGCTGTTCAGACAGTCATTATCCCTTCCTAAAATACTGTAATCCTCTCCAGTCTTCCCATCCTAATCTCCAAATTGTTAGTCACCTTTTAGAATTGTAGTCTGATTATGTGACTGCCATATTTAATCCTTGACTTAAAGATAAAGCTTCAAATTCTAAATGTGGTTTACAAGGGGACGGTATGGGATCCAAATTATAGTTCTAGCAGCTAGTAGTTCTGTAACAGGCTAAGTAACCTCATGGGAATATAATGGCAGCAGCTGCCCCATGACTTGTAAAAATTAAATTAGATAACATAAAACACACTGTACTGGGTACATAAGAATTCAAAAGTTAGATATTAAGAAAAGTTCTTCAATCTTTTTATCAAATAGTACTTGAACAACTGGATGTCCATATGCAAAAAAATGAATCTCAACACATACTTTATACCTTAATATAAAAATGAAATAAAAATGGATTATATACCTAAATGTAACACCTAACACACAAAACTTCTAGAAAAACTGAGCTGAATGACCGTGAGTCCATAAAAAAAACAACTGATGTCTAAACATTTGACTTCAATAAAATCATGCTCTACCAAACAAAACAAAACAAACAAAAAAACACACTAATAAGAGAATGAAAAGACAAAACACAGATTAGGAGAAAAATATCTACAAGCTACATGTCCAATACAACACTTGTATCTCAAATATATTAAAAACTCTTAAAAAAAAAAAAGAACCCAATTAAAAATTGAGCAAAATAGCTGAACATATACCATATCAAAGATATATGAAGAGCAAATAAGCTATTCTTTTCTCCTAACTTGCTAGAAAAGCAGGATTAACAGTTCTCAGACTGAACTTTCATTCACCCTTTCATTAATTCAGTAAGCTTTTACTGGGCATCTTCAATGTGTAAGATTTTGTAGAGAAAAAATTGAAGTAAAATATAGTCACTGTTTTCAAAGAGTTTAAATGAGTCTGATATGCTTCCCGGAAATTGGACTAGCTGCTATCAGACCAAACTCTCAGCAGATAATGATAAACTGGACAAAACAAACAGAAATAAAACGAATAAACAAAAATCTGAAGGCAATGGAAAACTAAAAAACAAACGAGTATAGTCTACACTTAAAGGAAAAGACTGCTACAGAGTGAGATTTTTTAATGAGTTTTTTGGCTAAAGACAAGCCTGGGGGTGAATGTCAGGTGCCAAAATTCCTATAGAGAAAGCTTTAAGAACCAAAAGACAAGAATTTGGTACAGGCAGAGCTGCTGGAAACTGAGCAGGAAGGCTCAAAAAGTAGGCAACCAAATTCTGCTCAGATTTTTAGACAATCCCTTAACTATACATGTGTGGGAGACTCCAAGCAGCCCAAATGAAGGCTACAAGAACTAGGCAAAATGTTAGCTGCTGACCCACCACAGAAGTCACAGGAATTTAGAGTTTGAGTCCTATGAATACAAACAAACAAACAAATGAACAAACAAACCAAAACCCCAATATTCTCCATGGGAATATTACAGAAGAGTATCTGCAATGTAAAGTCTAGAACACAATCCAAAATTATTAGACATATATAGAAACAGGAAAACTCAACTAATAAAGACTAATCCCAAAACAACCGAGAAGTCAGAATTAACAAAGACCTTAAAACAGCTACTATCATTGCTCAAAGATGGAAGAAAACACATGCTCCGAATGAATGAAAACATACAAAATTTCAGCAAAGTAAAACTATAAAAATAACAATGAAATTCTAAAACAGAAAAATATATTTAAAAAATTATCACTGGATGCACTTAGCAGATTGGTGATAAAAGATCAGTGAATGTGAAGACAGATTGAGATTTCCAATCTGAAGAAAAAAAAAAAGGAGAGAGAATGGGATGGAAAAATTTGAAGAAACAACCAGAAATCTCTCAAATTCGATGAAAGCAAAATTTACAGATTCAAAACAATTAGTGAACCCCAGGCAAGCTAAACAC
>NW_006434835.1:11442491-11453335 GCF_000325575.1 Pteropus alecto
AGCTCATACCCACACACATCATAAAAAAATGCTAAAAAACAAAGTTAAAAAGAAAATCATGAAAATAGCCAGAGGAAAACCAACATTACATAAAGGGGGGGAAATCGTATGAATGGCCACTGACTCTCACTAGAAACAACAGAAACCAGAATATAAGGAACCAGAGTACTAAAAAGAAAAATGCCAAACTAGAATATCATCTGGTGGAAATATCCTTCAAGAATAAAGGCCAAAAGAAAGACATTTTTAGATAAAAAGAAAATTCATTACAACAGACTTCCACCTCAAGAAATGCTTTAAAAAAATTCTTCAGGCTAAAGGGAAATGATACCAGATGGAAACGCAGATCATCAGGAAGGAATGAAGAGCACCAAAAATGGAAGTATGTGCATAAGTACAAAGGACTATTTTTTCCTCCTAATTTCTTCAAAATACGTATGCCCATTTAAAGCAAAAATTTCAACACTATCTTGGGTTTTATAACAAATGTAGATGAACCACTTTACATGCATATTCACTTTACATACCTACTATAATAAATATCTTTAGCCATACCATCACGACACTTTGGATTTTAAAGCAAAACCCAGTTTGAGACCAAAATACTTTTTTTATCACACAACACATACATATAATTCTTTTATATACATATATTTTGAAAATTTATATACCCCCCTTCCAATAATAAAGATTAAAAAAGGAATCTTGGTCCAAATGTGTCCTACCACTTTGTAGTCACACACAGTTCTCCATCTTAATATGGCAAAATTCATAATAATGTCTTGGTACAGTCTGTTTTAACCATCTTCGATTTCTAAATGATTCTTTTAAAATCTCTAAATTTGGACAAAATCCATTCATTATTCTATAAGTACTTCATAGGATTTCATGTTGCCCTAGACTCTATGCCCTTCACATTCTTTTCTTAAATTTACATTTCCGATCTCACTGTCTCTTAAACTTTATATTTTATAGCCCTTTTATTTTCTAGACCTCCCACTCCATTACAGCCTCAATTTCTTCCAAGCACTGTTTCCCAAGTCTAATGGCCAATCATCTGCAAGCTTCAAGATATTGCTAACCTGTTACTGGAAATCATCTAATATTTATACAACTTTCTAATTTCTTAAGAATGCTACAAATTTAAATCCTACCAGCTTGACAATGTATCCACATAATTTTGACTTCTTAATTCAATTTGTAAACATACATTAAATGATATTAACCCCAAAAGTTTGGGCTCAGTGTACCAGTTAGTCTTTTAAAAAAGTAATCTTCCATGGAACATCTTATCTGTATCCCAAGAACAGACTGTCCTTATTAAATGTTCTATTAAAGCCAAAATTACAATGGTTTTATTATTTAGGATGAAAATGGCTCAAAAAATTGATTATTACTCTGCTATCCTAAAGAAAGCATAATGGACAGATTTTACATATGACAATGAGGTAGAGTAGAAATAGTATGTGATTTAGATTCAGAATATAAATTGACAGTTTGACTTTTGCAAGTTGTCTATCCCCTAAATCCTAATTTACTTATCTCTTGTCGATGAGACAACGTATCCAAAAGTGCTTTGTGAGCTATTAATTAAAAGTACTCACCCAAAACCAGTTATCATTAAGAGCATCATTACAGACTACTCCTGAAAGAACGGATACTTTTGGAAGCTCTTGTGGGACTCAGTGTTTCTCTCTCATGTCTGCTTTTGTTAGTATTTCAGTTCCCAGCCTTGCTGTCAGGTTAAATATCATCTGGCTGGATCATCATGGTACCACTTCTAACCTTTATAATTTGATTGCTTTTAATGTGCAGTAATCTGTAGTCTCAGATATCCAAGTATGGTAGACTTGTAAGAGTAAACAGTCTCTAAGACGGAAACTAACTACCTTTAACAAAAACAAAAACATATTCTAAAGTTAGAATCCTTTCTTAGGAAAGCAATTTGGCATCATATATATAGATGCGCATATCTCTTGAACCAGTCTCACCAACTTTGGGAATCAATCCTAAGATTAAAACCTAAATATAAAAAAAGCTTTATGTACAAAGATGTTTGTATTAGCATTGTTTGCAAATCCTGAAATTAGAAACTGCTTAACGGTCGGTCCCACAATAGTTAAATGATACAACCTGTTTATAAAATGGAGTACCATATAGCTATTAAAGTGGATTACAGGGAAATATCTGAGTTTGTAATAAGAAAAAGTTTATACAGCAATGTTAAGAAAGATTGAAAGGAAATAAACCAAAGTCCTTAAGTGATCAGAGTACACCAATTTTTCCCATCTATTTATCTGTATCTTATTACCTTTCTACAACAAATCTGTATAATCTATGAGTAAGAGGAAGATTTTTATTAAGAAAGAAAAAAAACAGTATAGACAAGAAATTTTCTCAAGAATAAAGCACTGAAACTTTACCGAAGCCTTCTGCTTACTTCCAGGTTTTTATCTGTTGTCCAAATAGATGAGGTCCTAAGTTAAAGAACCTCCGGATAAATGCAAAGTCTCTTAGCTCTGTGGATCAATTCTTATGTTTGTGGTGATCATGCCCCAGTGCAGGGGTCAACAAACTCTTTCTGTAAAGAGGCAGACGGTAAACGTTTTCATTTTCAGCTTTGAGAATCTTTGTTGCAGCTTACCAACCATGCCTTTTGAGCACAAAGGCAGCCACAGACGATAGTGAAATGAATGAGTGCAGATGTGTCCTAATAAAACTCTATTTATCAACAGCAAAATCTGAACTGCATATATTTTTCATGTGTCACGAAATTATTATTCCTCTTTTGATTCCACCCCACCCCCCTCCAATCATTTAAAAATCCAAAAACCAATCCTAGACAGTGAGCCAAAAAATACGTCCCGCCAAAAGGGGAAAAACAAAAACAAAACGAGTGGTGGGCCCGGTCCGGCCTGTAGGCCAGTTTGCTGACCTCTGCTCTAGTGCATTTGCACTTTTGACTGCTCCGCCAAACGAACAAACGAACAAACGAACAAACTCACTCAATAAAAGATAAACCACTTTTTCGAATACGAGCAAATCAAAAGCATCAGGGCTTTGCTTTCAATTTTTTTTTTTAAATACTATTTACATGTGTATTTTTAAAATCATGACTAGGGATTTCAGATTTATATTCAAATGGAGGTGATTTTATTATTTTCTTTAAATGACCAAGTAGGTTACAGGGAAAAGACTTTAAAACAAAAAAAAAATATCTGACACAAGATTCAAACTCAGCCTCTTAGTTTAGGGTATTACCATTTATTTCAAACATAATAAGGAAGAGAATGGAGGAAAAGTGGGCAAGACAATGGGACAGAAAGTAAATAAACACTGTTTCGACTCTCTTGCAATAACCTCCATATTAGCAATAATAAAGCCAAAGGGGCAGGGTCAGCACATATGCCACTAAGTGGGACTATAAAATTTACGTGAAATGCCAATTTGCTGTATCTTACACCGCTACAAATATTGGTATCTGATGGCGAGGGAAATATAAGAATCTGGACGTGAATTTAGCAACTTTACCTTAACAACTATAGATCTTAGGGAAGGAAAACAACAATCTTTTAACAAGCAACAGAATACCTAGCAACCAGTTATATAATATTGAATTGACTATGTTTACTTGAAAAAAACGTATCCAGGAATTATAGTACATAGTACTGCTTGAGGTGTAGAGCCTGTCTTCAATTTTTTTGTCTATGTTACTGAGCCAAAATCTCCAATATTATTCTTTAAAAAAGCAATTAGAATTTGCTAATATAGAAGATACACCATAACCTCAAAAACTAACTTTTTAATTCAATTTTACATCAAGATTACACAGGATCTTGGCCATAGATCCCGTGTAATCTTGATGTAAAATTGAATTAAAAAGTTAGTTTTTGAGGTTATGATTGTTTCCTAGCAAAAGAACAGTATTATATTAAGTCTAAATCTAACAGTACAGTAGATGGGGGAAAAATTAAATCATTTCTTCAATTAAAAAAAAATCTAACAGTACAGGCATACTTCATTTTTTTTTTTGCACTTCTCTTTATCGCGTTTCACAGATGTTGTATTTTTTATTTTTTATTTTTTTAGCAAACTAAAGGCAAATCCCTGTACCAACAAAATGATTACTACTCGCTTTATGCGGTATTTGCTTCATTGTGGTGGTCTGGAAATAAACCGAAAATATCTCTAAAGTATTCTTGAAGTAGCTAATTTTCCTGTAAACAGCATTATTACTTTATTATGTGAGAAAAATATAAAGCACATCAAATAACAACTTGGTTAAGTTCTGTGAGTTTTCATATATACTAATGTATAATCCAAAAGGTTTCTGTTTGTATGAAGAACCAAGAATATGCATTAAGAAGTATATTTATATCATTAAGAATACTAATTTTTCTCAGCATCCGATCCAATTCCCCCCTCACCATATGCCTATCATGAAAAATAAGGGGGAATCTCATTTAGAGATACAATAAATGGTATCGAAGCACTTTCTACCACCATATGACACTAATCATATTTTCGTATTATAATTAGTTTTATTTTAAGGCCATAGTAGAAATTAAACTCAGGGGTCTAGGGGGCTAGGAATTGTCTCAGCCACCTAAATGCTAAATACTGAATGAGAAAAAAAATTATATTTTATGAAATGTAACTTCGGATCATGAAATCAACCAATACCTGGAGAATAACTATAAATGCCTTCATATATATTAAAACGTGATGCTCATTTTAATAGAAAAGACAATGAATATGACTTTTAGACTTTTTGTACTGCTAGACACTTATCAATATAAAATGACTTAGAGCAACTTTCCATTGGCACTACTTCTACCAATTAGTCCTCTAATATCCTGGGGCTGTTACTATCTTCTGCATCAATTACAGAAACAAAATTACATGAAAATTCAATTCACATAAGTCAGTACTCACGAAGAGTAACTTAAGTTGCTTACAAAATATTTCTGGTAGTCATCCTCCTTGTACTGTTTTTAAGAAACATAATCACATTGAGCATTAGTGGTATCCATTGCAAACAAAAAGACGCTAAAGTCCTTAGGAATACCTCAGTCTCCTCAGCATACTAAATCACTTTTGCAAATTTGCCACCGAAATATATTTGTTTAGCAATGCCTTTTCTTATTCATATGACAAAGGTAAAGCTAAACTCAGATTTAAGTTATATTAGAAGTTTCTACTAATCACCATCAACACCTAGTAATTTGTTATTTTTCTGGGGGCACAAATTGAATCATATACTTTTTCCAGTCGTGTTAGACAAGTCAATTAGCTAATGGTTGAGCCAAAATCCACATTAATTTTTGATATGTGCCACTTGTTTATCCATGTACTTCACAGGGGAATTATGTATGTTTGGTTTTACTAGCATAAAGAACAGTATTACTGATTTGACTATGTTTAGGAAACGTCAAGTTTGAAGTTTTGAATGAAATTTGGCAAAAATAAGTGTTGTCTGTATAAAGACTCCCAGAAACTGAAAATCTTCAAAGACTCTAGCTCAAATCTTCTAAGGTTAGAAATTAGATTATTTCAGTACCAGCACTTAGATATTAAATAAAAACTTACCAAACATTTCTGTGCAAGAATGCTTTAGCTTTGAGGATAAATCTCACAGAAATATTCTCGAGTAAGCAAAATAGGATAAATACACATATACTTACACATATACAAATCTAATGTAAGATTTTTTCCTTAAAATTCTCTGAAAGGAGAATCACCATATATATTTGAGTCATTACAACGTCTCTTGTATTACGAGTCATTTTCTCAATTGATTTTTTTGAGAAATAAAACACTGCTTAGGAAAATTCCTTATTTTGAAAAACAAAATACTGCTTAGAGACTATCTGCACACTAAACAACCTCAATCAATGCCAGTTTTGGATGCTTTTGGATATTACCTGAGAGAAGCAGATGAAATAACTTTAGGTGGTAATGACGATGACATGCTTTTATAAACTTAGATAACGCAAAGTGGCTCTGCTCTAATGAGTCAAAGACACATGTGAAATGTCAAAGATATATTACAAAATGAGCCCCCCAAAAGCAGTATTTCCAAATTAGTGTGATTTTGTTACTTGCTATGCCATCATCCTAAAAGTGGACTAAGCAGACATTATCTGCTACATGATGTAATGTAACATTAAATAGATGCTCACTTATGAAGAATTATTGACTAAACAAAACACCACACTAAACTTCAATCTACCTAATAAAGCTGTTAGAACTAAGTAATACTGGTTAATCAGAAATATGAGAGAGAGAAGATCAATATGAACAGATGACAAAAGAAAGTAACTGCCTAATCCAGAATATGGAGAAAACGAAAAACATAATCACCTGGTTTCACTAAGGTATCTATGGCACGAAATTTTCAGAGAGCAGAGGAGGAAGACTATTATTATATAGACTAAGAGGCTTAAATGTCAAAATACTGTGTAAACCTAGCTTGAATCCTCGTTCTAAGAAACCAACTTTAAAAATGACATTTTTTGAGAAAATCAGGGAAATCTAAATACAGAATGGGTATCAGATAATATTAAGGAATTTTATTAGCTGTGATAATAACAAAAGGATTGTATTTTCTAATAAGTCCTATCAGTAAGAGAATGTATGCTTCAACTAGCATGTTGTCTGGGATTTGCTTTGAAATACTACTTTAAAAAGTAAAATATAGTCTACAGCAATGCTACCCTCCACATGCCTGATCTCGGAAGCTAAGCAGGGTCGGGCCTGGTTAGTACTTGGATGGGAGACCACCTAGGAATACCAGGTGCTGTAGGTAGTTTAAAAAAAAAAAAAAGTAAAATATGGGTATAAACATTTCTTACAAACAATATAACAGAAGACCATGTGAAGCCACAGTTATTTAAGTTGGGCCTTGAAGGAGAGGTAGAATTTGGACAAATATTTAAAAAACAAGCAAACAAAAAACAACAAAATATTTATAAACTGCAGATTGTAGAGGATCCGGATTACTCTCAAGTTTAACTGACTTAGAGTCCAAGCTATTGTATAAACTTAATGTCACTTATTACCTCATCATTATTTTTGATAAGTAGTATACGAAAATTTTTCCCTAGAAACTGTTTTCCGAGTGAACCCAAACCTCTTTGAACTATTTTTATCAGATAACACTCCCCAAAGAGAACAAGAGAATTTATTGAACACTCAATTTTATGCCTGAGATCATACTAGGTACATAATATCTAAGTCAATACAATCGAGCAAAGTAGGTATTGTATTCTCACTTTACAGATAAAGAAACTGTGGCCAATTTCCCTACCCTAAAAGCCAAAGCTATTGAAAGGGCAGAGGATTCAATACTATCCATACTTGCAAGACTGAAAAAGCTTCAAGCTATTTTCCATACCGACCAAGCATAAACTAGCACTCAGTTGGTATGTTAATTATACAACTCTCTAAAAGCTCTTCTCTAGCTTTTACCATTTATCTCTTCATGTGCAAATCCTACAATCCCACCAAGTTTAGCTCAAAGGCCACTTTCTTCCCTGAAACCTACCCCAAGTAATCTCTTTCTTAATTCCATGGCATTTAATTGGCATTTCTCAATGCATTAATAACACTATGACATGACCATTAGACTTTAAAATTTCTGTAAATCAGAATAAGGATAGAAAAAACATTTAACACAACTCAGCAAACTGTTCTAGTTATGCTACTGTTCAATAAAATATTAATGGTAATGAGGGAGGGGACCAAAAAGAAAGATACTGTAAGAGAAAAACTAATAAAATTATCAGCTATGCACCCATTAAAAAACATGAGGTGGAAGTAGTTACGCATATAGGAAGTAAAATGGCAAGGTGAGAGACAGTCTGTTTCTATCATCCCATTTTTGAAAAAACAGGATACGAACATACTTGTATATGCATATATGGAAAAAATCAAGAGTGACACTTAAGTGTTAATAGTGGTCGCATCTGGGGGAAAAAGCATGCATGACTTTTATTTTACATTTTATAGTTCTTTATTCTGAATATTTTTTAAATATTTAAAATGTTAAATGAATGGGTAAAGGTGTGATAGATATATACACACTAGAACATTATTCAGCAATAAAAAAGAATGAAATCTCCTGCTGTACAACGGAAACTAATATAATATTGTACGTCAACTGTAAGTGGAAAAAAAGAACGAAATCTTGCCATTTGAGACAATATGGATGGACCTAGAGGGTATTATGCTAAGTGAAATAAGTCAGAGAAAGACAAATACCATATTATTTCACCTGCATGTGAAATCTAAAAAGCCAAAATAAATTAATAAAAGGAAACAAAACAGAAAACAGACCCATAGATGGAGAGGACAAGGTGATGGTTGCCAAAGTGGAGGGGGTGGGGAATGGGAATTAAAAAAACAAAATATGTGTTAAAAATCACTAAACACATTTATATAGTTTTAGAGTCAAATTAGATTGGAAATCAATGCCTTATGTATGGCATAATGCAAATATTTTACAAATATACCTATATATAAGCTATATATCATGACTTATAACCTAGGCATCATTTTAAAGAGAAATATTCACTTTTGTGAACTTCTAAGGGTTTTTAAGGCAATATAAAGGCATCTACATGTATACCCAATATCTACTATAGTAAATATCTCTAGCCACACCTTCATGACACTTTGGGTCTTAAAAAAGATAACTTGTAGATCTAAATATTCTCTCATTACCTGATTTAAAGGAACTGCACTGTGCCAATATCACTTAGTTTTCTAACCATTTCATCTAAGTTCTGCCCTACTCTTTGATATATTCATCAAAGTGTAAAAAAAATATGGAGCCAATCAAATCATTTAAGATCCTTAACATTTGACAGTATGCTGTGACAAAACATGACTTACATCATTTCTAGCTTTCACAGTATTTCACAAAATTGTTCTCTGATTTCTAAGTATTCTCTGACAAGTTAGGAAAAAAAGGTGAACTGGTTTAAAAAAAATTGCCATTCGTTACTTCTACCACCCAAGACTACTGCTGATATGAATTCAGAAAATCCCAACAGAAGCCACCCTACTCCAGTTCTATGCTGTTTCATTCCTAACAGCAATGTGAATAAAAAAGATGAATTACTAAAGGAAGCCAACTCTGGTGCCCAGAAGGTTTAACCACCAGGGATAAAATACACATTAAGATTTTGGGGCGAGGGGAGTTAGATAAGGGTAAAAGGGGTCAAATATCTGGAGATGGAAGGAAATTTACCTTGGGTGGTGAACACACAATGCAATATATATATGATGTGTTCTTGAATTGTACACTTAAGACTTATTTGATTTTATTAACCGATAATATCATCCCAATAATTTTAATTAAAAAAATTAGAAAGGAGTAGAGTTATATACCCCAAAAAGAGTCTGTGGTATATTCTTGAGTACAATTTAAATGAAATTTACTCTTCATTTAAGTAAAAAATTTTGGAAGAAGGCACACTATCTCATAGGGAATACACACAATAAACAAAACTAATCTTTGGAAAATAATGAAGCAAATATTGAACAACAAAAATAGTAAGTATACTCTCAGTTTAATTTCTGACGATACAAAGATAAAAGGTATACAGTAAATTACATAAAATTCTCATTATCCATAGAAAAGTATCATACCAATTCCTTGGAAGCAACCTCATTTCTAGTACTAAGCTTTAAAAGAAATTTCTTAATATGGAGTATTACAGAGGACACAGAGTTATAAGAAAATATCTTCAATGACATTCTCTTAACAGATGCAAGGTTTCATAATCTCATTTTTTATAGTCAGTCTCTCAAGGAAAGTCAGGGAAAACAATTCCACAGTAATTCTATAAAGGTTCCAGGATAATATTGTCTAAATCTTCCTAAATCATAATCTTGGATTTCCAAAGTTTTTCAGGATTGTCCAAATTAGATAAAACCCTTCAATCTGGTGGCGCGCCCACCTATCTCTCCAGTCTTATCTCTTCTATTCTCCCTACCTCCACTTTAAGCTCTGCCATTCTCCCCATCAGAGTCACTACACATACTAATCCCTCTGGCTGAATGCCTTTCCACCCATCTCTTGTCTAAATTAACTTCTCTAAGTCTTTTTAGACTCGACTTTACCTCTTCTGGAAAGCTTTTCCTGACCCCTGCAGTGTCCACCTACGTGAATCCACGCAGCACCATGCAGCACCACGGTGGCACTTAGTGTACTGCACTTTAATCACAAGTTTAATCATTTTCCTCTCCACTTGACTATAAACTCCCTAAAAACAAGGGATAACTTAGCACCAACATCTTTGGACAGTCTGGACTGCAAACCTCAAAAAAATGTGTAAGTTTCTGGTAGTTCAGCTTGCCGAAAGGATACAATTTAAATATCCACAGCAACAAATAGACTGAATGTTCATCAAATATTAACTCCATAAATACCTTCTCAATCAAACATAAATATTAGCAAACAATTTTATCTTTGGCAAGAGCCTCGAGTTCTCCTATTTTTGCTGGTGTGGGAGCCACATAATTTAGAGAGGCTTTCCTTTGGATGAAAACTTCAACTGCAACATGATCCAAGAAAACATCTGTAGGCAAAACTTGGAGCTATCATCCTCTCTAAACCTCAAAGCTTAATTCTGTTTATGTTGAATTGGGTTTTAATTATCCAGGCTTTACGATTTAAAAAAAACTTAATGTTTTGCATTTAATCATGCTGAAAGTGCTGATAAAATACGACGTAGATGTTAATAAATGACCTAGTCACTGAAATGGAAGACATGAGTAGCTGTTTATATATAATTCTTTTTGGTATTAAACAAAATCACACAATACATTCCATATTT
>NW_006434835.1:11453349-11457894 GCF_000325575.1 Pteropus alecto
CAATTTGCCTATTTGACTGCCTAGCAAAGCCTATACTTAGGGTCAAGTCATCCTGCCTCTACCACTCATTTACCTTCTTTAATGTCTGAATGAATAAAACCAGTTACATCTTTCATAGTTAAGACTATCTCCCACCAATCACTGAGAAGTCTTTCGGAAAGTGCCTAAAATCAGAGACCACCACAAGATCTAGAACTTGCTACTCTTGACATAACATGTCCACTACAATAGAAATCACAAAGATCTATCCTCGAACTAGGTTCTCAACATATTTGTTTTTTTTTCTGGAATAAGAAAAAAATATCCCCCCACCCCCACCCCCCAAACACACACACCATTTTTGTACTTTGGCAGCCACTAGCCGGTTTTATTCTAGATAGGTGTTGGGTAAGTGGTTTTGTAGTGCCATTTTATAGTCAATTTCACCAAATCCCTTCCAGGAAACAGATTTTTAGAGGTTTTTGTAGTTCAAATATACATTTTGCCCTGGGTAGGTGATGACCTTTTTTTTTTTTGGTCCCGTTTGCATTCAATCAAAGTATTCTGACTGACACTCCAACTACCTACCACTCCTCCCTTCTTCCACACTTCTTCCCCATTTTTTTCTACTTGGCAGCCACAGTGAAATTCTGGGATATGCACAGAAGGTATACAGATTTGGATGTTTTCCAATACTCTAAAATCCTTTCTCTCTCCATGAGGATAGTAAGATAATAAGAAGTTAGATGAAAATCTGTTATATGTGGACTGAAAACAGATGAGATTACAGTGGGTAAATTTGCCGAGGTGGAATATATTAAAGAAACTAACTTTGCCAACATGCTTGACTAACCTACTCTTTTTAATCTTTTAAAGTACTTAATATAAAAAGCCAGGTAAGGGTCAAATAACACTTTTCATTAAAAAAAAAAAAAAAGGTCCTCAAAAGACAAAAATTTCCAATTTCATTAAAAATTAAAATGACTCTCTGGTAGGTGACACTTGTGTTTAATTAGGCAAGTTTTCAATTTTTCATTTATAAAGAAGTTAGATCTTTTGAATTACTGGAAGAAAAACGTCACCTTAAGGAAAAAATATATTAACCTTATGTCTCTAAACATACCGCTACTGAAACTGAGAAAAGCATTTATCGTGCATTCCAATTTCATTAAAAATTAAAATGACTCTCTGGTAGGTGACACTTGTGTTTAATTAGGCAAGTTTTCAATTTTTCATTTATAAAGAAGTTAGATCTTTTGAATTACTGGAAGAAAAACGTCACCTTAAGGAAAAAATATATTAACCTTATGTCTCTAAACATACCGCTACTGAAACTGAGAAAAGCATTTATCGTGCACCCATCTATGTTTAAATGCTACAGTGTTTCACTGGAAAAGCTTCAGAATATTTCTCTGTAAATTCACTTTCTCCACTACGAAAGCAATAAATAAATTTTAAATGAAATTTCATTTAAATTGTTTATATTGCTAAACAAAATTCACTATTAAAATATGAGCATCTAAGTGATAGGGTTTAAGGAAACTCTTTTCCCACATCAGCACTTAGAAGTGAGAGACAAAGGAACTAGACTGATGGCAATACAAACACCTTTATTACTGATAAAGCTACGCTGGAAAGCATAATTTAGACCTAGGCTAACTGAGCTTCCTAATACCACACCCCATAATTATCCTAACCCAGTCACAGGTAGCACCAGACAACTACAGTTCTCCTCCAGAAAGGAGTATAGTCTCTGGTGGCCTCATGAAGAAGCAGAACAAAGTGCTTTCTGCAGGGCGCAGACTCCCAAAGAGAAAAAGAAGAAAGGGGCTAAGCCACACTTGATCAGTTCCTCTTAGAAATTCATCAAAAGGAAGAGTAAGGAGGTAGGAAAATAATAGCAAGTAAGACTATTTTTATGCCTTCTTAAAAGCAGCAAGAAATCTAGCTAACATGTCACAAACCAATTTACCCAGTTAGAAGTACAATTTTTATCTTAATTATATCTGTCAGTAAAACGGCCTCAAACTGTGAAGGCCAGCTAGGTAAAGTCATGAGATACAAACGTGCAAATGTTTAAAATATCCACGTCTTAAGACAAAAACTAAAAAATACAGAAAACTTTACTATCTTTACTATCTAAACCCAGCAAGTTTAAAGCTCTTTGAATTAAGGAGTATGTAGACTTCAGTTCAGGAGACAGGAACCAAACTAAAAATTATTAAGAGCCTGTCAGTATCTATAAAAAGGAGAGTCTGGTCATTGAGAAGATTGGCTTTGGATTCATACCTGGCCCAAATCTCTGATCATAATTACTTCTGCCAGCTAGGATAAGTACCTACACAGGAAGACAAATTCTCTTTGAAAGATTTATAAACAAGTATAGAAGATTTAAGAGACCCCAAATCCTAATAATTAGTAAGTGTTAAGACTACATTATTTGGTTTATATACTTGTAATGCATTAAAAAACGTGGCTTATTAAAAATGACAACCTTGTAAGTCCAACTTAAATATGGCAGTAATTAATTTAGACTTATTTTAAAAAGTTGAAACCTTACTAAACATTGGAACATTTAAGAGAACTCTGGACTCAGACAAATTAAAAAAACCGTGTATTAAAATTAAACATAGTTCTTGTTTGAAAATGTTTAACAGCAAACCTAACTCGAAAATAAAATAGCTAGACTTGTACAAATAAGAAAACTGAGCTTAAAAAATACTAAACTTGAAAGCTTAAAAACCAGGATTCTGATATATAACTTTTAAAATTAAAAGTAAACTTTTTCTGAGCACAAAAACCGCCCTCAAGGACACCAAGACAATTCTAAATAACTTCGTCAAAAATTAGACTTTTAAAGACATTCCTGCAGTAGGAAAAATGCCCAAGAACTATTTATGATGACCATGCAGATAAAGCGAATAATTTTTTAAAGGCAGGATCTCAAAAAACTAAAAACAGAAACTCAGCCAATTAAAAATATTTCTTTATTTTTAACAGCATTCCTATCTAGATTTCCTTAAACCATCTTCGAATACTCCAGGGTCACATGGTGTGGTCATCCATTAAACACGAATCTTAGCGGTAAACAAGCTTTTTAAGCAGTAAACAAGCTTTGAAATGCTTAGGTAACTCCCTTTATTAAAGCTGTCTTCTTGAAATGCAATATCTTTACAGACATTACTTTTCTCTTAAACATTTAAAAGCATTTTTCTAAATAAAGCTTTCCTAAAAACCTTAGTTAAAAAAAAAAAAAACTCTCGCCAGTTTTAAAAATCTTACAAAGTACTAATTCCTGATTTTAACTAACAGGATTATCTTATTACACCTAATATGTCCGCAATACTACCCCCCCCGCCCCCAAAAGTTTACATATGTTAGATTGAAAAACTAAGTTAAGAATGTGGGTTTTCCCTAGCTATGTTCTCAGAAGTAGCACTAACTTTTACAAGCGTGTTTGGGCAGTAAACTTTAAACAATGTTTCCCCCAAATGTGGCCCAATCCAGACACCGAATTTTGGCGAAAATGTGTGCAGCCTCTACTCTTTTCTTCGGCTTTAATTTACATATTTTTAAGAAGCGAAACTGTTCCAATAACAAAAACACAACATTCTTCACTAATGGCACCTAACAAGTCGAACCCAAGTCGCTGTTTGTTTCATATCCACACCTGTCTACCGCAAGCTTGTCCTGGACACACTCGGGCCCTCGACAATTCCCACGCTTGTTTTCATAAACCCACTCCTTCCTCTTCGCCCACTTCCAACTCGCACGCGTCTCTGGACCCACCCAGCCTCTCCCCCCTTTCCGAATCCAAGAGCCAGGCGGACCGACAGCTCGGTCTCTAACCCCAAGCGCGCCGAAACCAAACAGCCCGGTGGTCCCCTCGCTGCCCCCAGCGCCGCGAGGCTGCGGTGTGGGGGGAAGGAAGGAAGCGCGAAAGCCGAGATCCCCCTGCGCCCGGCGCACACCCCCTTCCGGCACCCCTCCCCCTGCATTGTGCGAGCGGGCCCCAGGCCGCAGCCATCCTAGGCACCCCGCGGGCCCCGTCCGCCTCCCACCCGCGGGCTGCTCCAGCCGAGGCCGACACACAAAGCCCGGGGAGCCAGCCCCTGCGCCGCCAGAGCACGGGGAGAGGGAGCAAGCGCGGACTGACTTACGGGGCTGCTGCGGCCGCGCTGCCTCAGCCGGGGACACCGACCGTTGGGCACACGGCGGCGTCGCTCGTAGACGTCCTCCCCTCCTCCGCCTTCGGTGGCGGCAATGTCTTCTTTCTCCACCTACCTCCCTCCCCCCCACCCCACCTCCTCCTTCTCCTCCCCCTCCTCCTCCGAACCACCGAAGTACCGAGGGTGAGACACAGAGACTCACAACAACATGGCTGCCGCCGCTGCCTCCCCTCCCCTCCCCCCGCCCACCGGGCGCGCGCAATGCACTCCGGGAGAAGGGGGAGGGTAGGGGGAACACTCACCGAGGTGCGGCTCCTCTCAGTGGCTTCCGACGCTTCTCCCGCGCTGCCGGCGCCGGCCGGCAGAAGCTCTGCGCGTGCGTACGCTCTCTGCGCTC
>NW_006434835.1:11457922-11460705 GCF_000325575.1 Pteropus alecto
TCACCTTGCGGGCTCGCCCCCGGTTCTGGGCTTGGCGGCCGCCACCGACGGGAACGCGCGCCGGACTTGGGCGGCGCAGGCGTGGTGCTTCTGAATGCTGGGTTCAGCTGTCTTCCCGCGTGGGGCCTCGACTTCCGAATTAGCTTCCTCTCCTCTTCCTCCCGGGTAGCTCATTGTTTGCCCCCAGCGCGATGTACTACTGCTCGTCTTCTGCTTCCGGGGTGCTGGCAGTAATCCAGGCCTTTAGGTTTCACCCTTACCCTCTCCCCGCAGCAAGACGATGGAGACGCATCTTGGGTAGAAATGTGAACCCCTCAACTGTCATTCTAGTCGTTGCCTCCTGGGCAAGTGGAGCCAGCTCAGCAAATTGCTGGCTGTAGTAGGTGGCCTGGATAAATACAAAGGAAACTGAGGTCGTTAGTGGCTGATTCTCATCACTCGCAGCCCACCCTCGCCAGGCACACTCCCCTTCGCAGTTGAAGACTCCAAGCCTTGCTGCAGGCCTGGCCAGGCTCAGTGGCTTTGGTGGTGGCAATTCCAGGCTTGAGACCCAACTTAAGGTGGCCTCTCCCTGCCCCCCAACTGTAAAGTGGCACTGTATCCAACTTGTTTTCCATGGTTTGCACAGCTCCTGGCTCTCCTGACATTCTGTATTTGGGAAACATAAAGCGTGTCTTGTAATACCTTTGCTTCATCTTCCTGAGTGACTGTAACCTCCGTGAGGGCCTACAGGGACCACTTCCGTTTTGCCCATGCCGTGTTTTCTGGTACCTGGGCTATAGTATAGTGTTTAATAATCACATGTTGAATGCATGAGCTCTTCCGTTTTTAATAATTACCAAAAAACATATGACATTGGAATCTACCTCAAGCTTTTACCTCTAGCCTTAATTTCGGATTATTAGATATTGCCACTTGAATGTTCTTCCCGGCACCAAACATGTTAAAAACTGAACCTGTTCCTCACCCCGAACTTTCGCATTATTTCAATAGTTGGTGGCGCCGCCACTTTTTCAATTTCCCCAAAGTAGACTTTGACCTATCCTTGTCTCTTTTCTCTTATAATTCTCTCCCCATATAGGCAACTTGCAGATTTTTCTTTCCTGAATATTTCCAAAGACATTCTTTTACTCTGCTTCCCAGGTCTGGATTTCTGTAGCAGGCTCTTACTTGGCCTTCCTGTATTCAGTCTTACTCCCTCAGGTTAGTTCTGATCACTGCCATCTAAAATGGAAATCTGATTCCTGGCACTCATGCCTTTTCTTCAGCCATTCCATTGCTTCCTGTTACGCACACCTGCATTTCCTAAGTGTGTTCTGCTCAATGCTAATAGATATTACTTTAAGAAATGTCCCATGATCAAGTAAATATGGGAGACACTGGGATGAACATATTTTGCCTGCTTTCTCTTTCTCCTCCCATTGGGCTGAGAATAGCAGAATTTATATACAGTTGTTTAATCCAGGTGAAAATAGGTAGAGCTATCAGAGACCCTCCCTCAGAATTCAGAATTGGGACTGAGAGACCCCAGCCTCCCCCTGGGAAGTCTTTTGAACCTGGGATCTCTGGGCCAACTTGTCCCACCAAGTGGACAGGGAACCTACAGAGAAGAGTGGAAGTTGAGAAAGAGAAAGAGAGTCCTGACGTTGTTTCTCTTCTGGTTTCTTCCGCACCTTGCTGGCTGCCTCTACCCTTGGATTCTGTAACACATGCCTGGATCCTTATAATAAATTCTGCTTTTTGCTTAAGCTAGATGAAATGAGTTTCTGTTACAACTAAGAGTCCTAACTAAAAGTCATGTTTATAACATAGTGATTATTTATTTAGTGCTTACAGTATGCAAGCACTAAAGCACTTTCCATACATTGTCTCATTTAATGCTCCCGATATCCCCATGAGCAGGGTAGTTTCATGGGCATGTGACCTGTTCAATGACACAAGGCCTCAAGCTTTAGAAGGGTTCTACCATTGGTTTAATGCTCTATTGTCACCATCCAGAAAGTCTTAGTTTTTGGAAAAGAGGGCTTTCATTTTCATTTTACACTAGGCTCTACATATACAGCCCATTCTGTCTATGAGGTATTGTCTCTATTTGACAAAAAGCTTTACCATCAGACTTCTTAGCACCTTTAAAATCAAAATATGCATTATAAATGCATTATAAATATCCAAGTGAGAGATATAGTATGCAACATTTCCCAAATTTGATTCTAGAAGATTTTTTTTCATGAAAAAATGTTGTGCTCTGCAGAACACAGATTAAAGCCTGACTAGTGATCTGACTCCACCTGTCTCCGGCTCCTGATTCCCTTAGTATGGTGAGCAGTTTCTTGCCTCTGTGCTTTCACATATGCTTTGCAATCTGGCCTTGCGCATTTAGCACCTTCTCATTATAATTGGCTTCTTTTGTAGATTTACCTACAAAGAAAGAATGCACTCCTCAGCTACTATAAATATTATTTAAAGTGGACATTGTCATTGACTGCCTGACAGCAATTCTGATCATTTAGGAGAGCTAGTTAGAAATGCAGAATCTTGGCCCCACTCCAGAACTATTGATTCAGAATCTGCATTTTAACAAGGTTCTTGGCCAGTTCTATACAATAAAGTTTAAGAAGCATTGGTAAACCATTCATAGTAATTCCACCTGATTTGATAGGAACTGGTTCAGTAATGGGTGTGTCATCCATTTTGGGCCAGTGAGACACAAAGAGATACCAACACAAAGCATCTGAGAGAAAAAAAGCCAGCGTCCTTCTTTTTCCGGATATAAACAAGAAAGC
>NW_006434835.1:11460766-11492037 GCF_000325575.1 Pteropus alecto
TAGTAGCCTACCTAGGGTATTAGTTCTCCCCTTCTTTAGTAACAGGTCCTGTGGATTTTCCTGTGGGCTGGAGGAGGCATAGGATGAAATGAGTGTCCTGACTTTCCAGCAATGCACATTGCATCTTAGAAATGTGTCTCCATGGCCTATTGAGATAAGTGGTTCTCAACCAGAGGTGCATATCAGAATCCCTTGGGGAACAGTTAAAATGCATCAACTCTCAGGCCCCACCCCAGAGATTTTGATTTCATGGATGTAAGCTGAAGCCCAGATATTGATATTTTTATAAAGCTCCTCGGAGATTTACAATATGTCATTATTGAGAACCACCAGTTTAAACAGATCACATCTTCGAGCATGATGCCATTTTAATATTCCCTATGTGAATGTCCCCTTTCCACTGGGACTGCTTATGAAATTTCTTATAAACTATTTTTATAACTTTTTTTTATAAGAAATACAGAAAAGTTCACATTATCCCAATTTTAATATCACTGATACACTAATATCCACATTTGGTGAACATCATTATTACGTGCATAGATACAAATAGAGGATAGATGAGAGCTACATAGAGTGATGATAACAGGAAAAGGCTCAATCTGCACATGCTATTTTAAAAATACAGTGTTGAATTTAGTCTTACTTGAATTTAACGAAAAGTAACTGAAGGAACTGCTTAGATGCATATTTCTTCATTGCAAGAGAGATTGATTTATAAAAGGTTTCCCAAAGGTTAAACAAAATTATAGAAATCATTAATAGGACGGTAACTTTTTCAAACTATACTTATCGATTTTGGTCAACATGGAGTTTCTCTGTTCTTATGGAAAAGTCTAAAAAGCATGAAAGATCAGCACACTTTCACTTCCTTCTACCTCTTCCCTGTACTTCCTAATTTTTTCGCTTATATTATTTTTCACTTCGTCAGGGTTTATACCATTTACATTCTATTTTTAGCCATCATTTACCTATTGATTTGTCTTCATTTCAGTATTTATTCTCTATCTTTTGTGTGATGTGCTCCTTATTTGATTCCTTTGTTTTTCTGGCTATTCAAGGGTACCATGGCAGACCTGGCACTTTCTTTTTGCTTTGACCTCATGAGGGTGAAATTCTTTTGATAGTTTTCTCTCTCATCTGGGACCAAAGTGTCTTCCCTTCAGAGCTATAGTCTGAATATTGGATATAGTTTTAAAGCACTTTCCTGTAGCCTGAGGAAAGATTTAGTCAGCACTAAGTTGAATTCTTGCCCGAGGGCCTAGATCCTCTTGAGATTCTCTTGAACATTTTTGGCCAAGGCCATGCCATCCAGGCGAGGGTCTCTTTTACTCGGTGGCCATGGGCTTCATCTTGTTCTGTTAACTATGAGTGTCCGGGAAGATGGCAAACTATGGTGACGTCCACTTTGCTTCCTGACTTGTGCTGTCATAGCAATCTGGTCCATTAAAGCCCTATCTCGGTCCTAAAGCAAAGCAAGAGCCCCGACCAACTTGGGCATAGCTACCAGGAGCCCCCTGACTCTTCCCAGACTGAGCCCAGTTTCTTAAGGAATTATGTATTTGTGGAGGCTTGGTTTATATCAGTTTCCCACTTTAGAAATTATGAGGAAATTTTCTTAGCTGTTCTTAGTCTGATGACTCTGCATAACACGGAATACCCCTGATCTGCAAGTAAAATGTTCAGTCTCAAGTAGAACACTTCTCTAAAGCTTTTCTTTTTAATCTCAAAGTCATTTCCACAACTTCCTTCTGTCATTCTGGTAGTTTTCTCGGGAGCAACATGGCATGTGCAGGCTTGAATTCCCCTCCTTTGCCCTAAAACCTTTGCAAAATAAAGACCCTACTGTTAGCTGAACATGGAGTACTTATTGTTCTCCCATGACAAGCAATAAAACAATGGGGATCTGGATTGTAGTATGATTTGGGTTCTGGGAACAGTTGTTTTAGTTTGGATAAGCTATGGTGGCTGTGGGTTTGTTTGCTTGTATTCTCTGAACGTTCGCGTGGGAGTCCAGGGCTTTCGTGATCTTACGCGTTCCACTGACCCCTCAAGGAGAAGCTAAGCGAATATTAGAGGGAGAGCCAGAGGCATTTCCCTGCGTATGAACATGCCTGGACAGGGTGGGGCTCTCCCAGCTTGTTATGGTTTCTCAGGAGGAAAGTCCTGGCTGTTCCTCGCACTTGGGCACAGTGAAGAGTAGGGCTTCTCTTGGCCTACAATAAGGAAGTTTAGGTTCTAGAGACAGGAAGATCCATGACTGTTCAATGTCTCTGGCTAAGGCAAAGGCAAAACTGGACCAGGAGACTGCACGCTCTCAGACATGCCACATTTCCATAATTCCCAGAGGATGACTTGCATACCATTGGGGTGATTCTGAGACTGTGAGTAGGTGAATCAGGAAGTCAAATTATGTTTACAAATTCAAAGACAAATCACCATTAGTCCATGATGTCAAGGAAACTACTGGTATCTTGTACTTTATAGGCTTCCAGGAATGGAGATTTTGAAAGGAGATTATATTTTCCCATTTGGTCATTAAGCTAAAGATGCATTCCCACAGGAAAAATATATATAAAATGTTAGAGAAAATTCCCCAGGACACAGTAGGCTTACTGTGATATTTTGATTGCCAATGTGGACAAAAAAGAGGAGCTGTAATAAATCTAACCAAAAGTAACCTCACTGGGTGACCTGATCATAAATTCCTAACCGGACAGGTCACAGTGGGTAGTCACGCCCCAAGCACACAACTTCTTTAGCAAAAGGTTTAAGCAAGCTTTGTCCATTGTTCTTGTGCATCTAGGTTAACTCACCTTTGAAATGCCAGAAATAGTATTCTTTTCCAGACCCATCAAATATATAACTACCCTCAAGGGAGCACATAATCTTGTTCACTGTCTTATACCTTGCTTTCTCCCACCCTCGTGTCCTCTTCCCTATGGTCCCTTCTTAGTTCCAGAAACCATTAATCCATGGTAATTTCATAAAACAGACTGCAAAACAGAGTGTTTTCCTTTAGTTGTCATTCTTCAGAGCATTTAGGATCTTGCTTCAAGTGTTGTTGTCAATTAGGCTCAAATATAATCTTATAAAAATTCCCTATAGTTTGTATCCTAAAATGTGATGTAAGACCATTGGTAAATGTTAACAAAAGTAAGAGACAAAAAGGACCACATGTCTGTTAGCCTGAGAATTGACCCCCTAAGTGAAACCATTAATCCGTGGTAATTTCATGTTCTCTTAGGTCACCATGGTAATGGAAATGATTCATCTTTTTGTGAGACAAAACATGTATGTCAAAAATGTAATTTATATAGGGAATAATTTTTTTTTGGTTTTCATATTTAGTTTGACAAAATGAATGCTCTCCTGATTTTCACCCCTTTTCTGCAGCGTTAGTACTGTGTTTTCTGTGAATGGTGATTTATTTAATTATGTGCAATAAATAGTGGATCAAGTAAAAAAAATTATCTGCAGGTTTGGGTGTTTCTTACGTCGACAACAATAAGAAATATATATTTGGTTTTCATCGTCATTCCTGGCAAAGAGCTCCCAAAACCCTTGGAATTTCTTGAATGAAAAGAGAGATAAAGGTGTCTTTTGTTATCCCGAACAAGTCTTTTTTTCAACCATACCTGAGTTTATGTTAATATGGTGACTTTTGGAAAGCCCCTAAGTATAGGGGCTGGTTGCCAGAGGAACCAACCAGGTAATTACAGGATTGGAATTGTCGGCCCTTTCCCCGACCTCTGGAGAGGGGTTGGAGGTTCGATTAATCGCTAATGGCCAATGATTTAATTAATCATGCCTACATAATGAAACTCTTTAAAAGCCCTAAACGATGGGGTTCAGAGAGCGTCTGGATTGGTGAACAGGTGGGGTGCCGGGAGGGTGACGCATCTGGAGAGGGCAAGGAAACTCCTCCACATCACTCCCATACCTTGCCTGTTGCATCTCTTGCATCTGGCTGTTCTGAGTTGTAACCTTTTATAATAAACCCATAATCCAGTAGGTAAACTATTTTTCTGGACTCCGTGAGCCTCTTCAGCAAATGGTTGAACCTGAGGAGGTCGTTATGGGAACCTGGCAACTTGCAACTCATAGCCAAGCGGTCAGAAGCACAGGTAACAATTTGGGCTCGTGCTGGCTTCTGAAGTCTGTGTGTGTGTGTTGCGGGGAGGACAGGTCTTGTGGGACTAGCCCTTAACCCATAGGGTCTGGAATAACCCCTGGGAGATAGTGTCAGAACTGAATTGAATCAAACTGAACTGAACTGAACTGAACTGAACGGAATGGAATGGAATGGAATGGAATTGAATTGTAGGGCACTCAGTTGATGTCCACAGAGAATTGGAGAATTTCTTGGTGTGGGTGCCTCTACATTTGGTGAACAGAAATGATGTACTGAGAATAGTAGAGGGAGAAACAGAGTGTTTTCCTTTAGTCGTAGAAGAGAAACAAAGAACAAACTATACCATGCGGAGCTATCTCGGCATGATTCCCACGAAAGTGGACACAGAAAAATCCTCGGAATGAGGAAAACTGGGCGGAAGAGACTATTCTCTTGGTCACATTAATTAATGAATTTTCACCAGCTTCGTACTGAGGAGAAGCTGAAGGCCCGAGATCAGAACCTTCTGTCCAGTGTTTAGAATTTATTGTCTGTGAGAATTTAGAGTAACCGATTGTGGGTCTCATTCCAGGGTTATGTGCTTCTCATTCTCAATGAATCCTTTTGATGTTTACGCAAAGTCCCAAATAAAACCTCAAGGTTTTGCTATAGATACTATTAGAGTTGGACAAATCTTATTGGACTATTCAGGTCAAAGCTCTAGTGTGTACATTAGTCAAAATGAAGTGAATAGCTGCCCTTCCAGGCTGCCGCTTTAATAATATTCTGTCTGGGTGTACTTTATGGTACCTGCATATCCTAATGCACACCTGTAGTGTCACCCTCCGCATATGTCATGGGCTCACTTGCACTTGCATCCACATGCCCACCAGCAATGGCATATCCTTATGTGCTCCTTATGTTACATGCCCATTAGCATACACATTTGCAGGGTCTCCTTCTTCAGTGGACTGTGGTTACTCTGTCCAGGTCCTTGGCATGTCCCTTTCTTGATTCCTTATTTTCATTTTCTCTTCAGAGAAATACAAGATCTCAGGACTGAAAGCGTTCCCTCGTGGTAGCTTCATTCTTCCTGTTTGCTCAGATCAAGATTTTGGTGTTATCTATGACTTTTATCTTTTATTATGTTGGCTCTATCTCTAAAATAAATATATCCAGATTCTATCCACTTTATACCACTTCTATCGCTGCCGCCCTCAGCTGGATTATTACAAAGCCTTGTCTCTCTGCCCCCACCCTTGCCCAGCTCTAGCCTATGCTGCACCCAGCAGCCAGTGTGTTCCTTTTATTACTTAAGTCAGAGCATGACTTTTCTCTACTCAGAGCCTTTTAATGCCTTCTCATGTCACTTGGAATAAATCTAGATTCGTTGCCATGACATTTGTGATCTGACTCTGCTGCCTCTCAAATCTAAACCTCTCATCCTCACCTAAGCCACACTGGACACTTGGCAGTTCCTCAAAGACACCAGGCACTCTTGCTTCAGGGTCTTTGTGATTTAAAGTCCTCTGCCTGAACCATTTCGCCCAGATTCACACATTGCTCAACTCCCTCGCTTCCTCCAGGTCTCTGCTCACTTTCACTTTACAGGGAAGACCTTCTCTGAAGGCTCTTCCTCGGATAACAGACACTCATGTCCTTCCCGGCCATCCTGTATCTCCTTACTCTGATTGATTTTTCTTCTTGGCACTTAGCATTGTCCAGAGTACTGTTTGTTTATTGTTTGTCTTCCCACACTAGAATGCAAGCTCCATGAGGGCAGGGACTTCATTATGTCCACTGCTGGGTCCCAGGCCCTAGAACAGTGCCTGACATGAGGAAAGCACATAAGAAATACGTGTGGAAGGAGAGAATGAACGCCTCATGGGAGTTCATTCAAGTGGCTATTCGCACTTGCCTAAGTATTTCTGGGACAAAACTTTTATAGGGATTCCCTCCAGACCCTCTGAGGAGACGTGAAGGAGGGTGCCATGTGGCTATGCTTCTATCCTCACCAAAGCGGACAGCTGCCCCGGGAAAGTAAGGTTGAGCTGGGGGAGAGATGACACTGTGAGGCGTTTATGTTTTTAGAAGTGCAAGCCCGGTGAAATGAAGCCGTCCAAACCAGTCTGACAGGAGTGAGGGCAGGATTCTGCCCAGACTGGTAAAAATGAGAGACTCGCGGGGGGCCTCCCAATCCCTGATTCTGCACATAGCGAGTGAGACTAGCAAAGGGGACACTGTAGCAGTGAGGGGAATGGGGCATTGTCCGAATACACAAAGGGTACAGACGTTGCAACCTGTTTTGCCATGAAACCAGCAGCTACAGGTAAGCAGACCTTACTCGTAGAGTCATCCATTCATACGGAGAATATCTACTGAATCCGTGCCAAGCATGATTTTACGCCTTAGAGGACTGTTCTAGAAGCTGGAGTTGCCTGCAGTATGGACTGTAGGGCCACAGGGAGAGGCTGAGGTCGGCTCAGGAGAGTGCCCAAACCCCCATCAGTTCAGAGTCCTCCTTTTTTCTCTATGGGGAGGCAGCTGAGAGGTGGCTGGGCTGCCTCTCTACCAGCAGAAGGAATCAACACTACCTGCATCACTATCACCGAGGCTGCTGGTGGCTCGAGGAGGCGCTGGGCAGCCTTTGAAGGTTTGCACCACTTCTCTTCACTTTAAGGAACCTTCAGCACCTCCTCTTAACTGCTGCTAACTCCCCGAGGGACAGAGGGATGTCTCTATCACCTGCTGCCTGGTGCTCTGGACCCAGGGCTCCACCTGCTGACAGACTCTCCCTTCGCCACCCTGGAGTCGCCCTGAGCAGTGGCTTTGTGGCATGCTGAGGCCAAAGAAAATGACTGTGCCTGGTGGGGAAGCAGAAACTGGAAAAAGATGTTTCTTTAGGGCAGGATATTTGAGCAAGGAGATATCTGGCAGAGATAGAAGGGAGCCAAGTTATAAGCTACTCATTTTGAGAATTTTAAATGGAGCTCAGTCCTCGCACTGGAGCCCAGGCAGTGAGCCCAGGGCCAGTCTGACACCGGAGAGGTCCCCTGGGTGCCGAGGCCTGGAGGCCAATGGGAGAGCCACAGAATCTCAGCGGGTCGTGACAATCCTGAGGTCTTACGGGTTGGCCTAACCCATTTGCTCTTAGGTACAGGGGCCACAGGCCCAGCTCAGACTTCCTATAGGCCTCTGGGAGTGGCAGAATTCAGTCTGTGATGACTATCTTCTCCCTGGCAGCTGGAGGGGGTGAAGTCACCTATAAACACTTGAGTGTACATCTGAGACAGCTGGGTGAGGCTAAGAACACGCAAAGGCAGATGTGATCTGGTTTTCAGAATTTGGCGCTCTCTGCCTGGCCGTGCAACCTGGTTAACGACCAGCCCAGTGGGGCTGGCGCTGTCCTAGCCAGTGAAACAATGGCATTACTTTGGGTCACTCTGGGGGGTGCTTCCAGCACTGCTGTTCCCTGACTCAGGGGAGGAGAGGTGTATCTTACGGGCTTGTAGACTTCTTCGTTTCTATATAAGAACACTCTGAGCTCTGAGTACAACACTTTGTCTTTTTCAGGGCATATGTGTACGTGGAACTCTGGAGAGAACCCAGACCTGCTGCAGGGCTGGCCAGAGGTTGTAGTTTACGGAGTCTGGGCACCAGGGATGTTCTCCAGGCGAGGGAAGCTAGTGAGTGACAAGGAAGGGTAAGTCACGTGAACAGCATAAAAATTCCTGAGGGACTCAAAATACCTGCAGGGAGATGCTGTCAACTGGGCCCCTACCTCAGAAAGAGGGAGGTGGGAGGTAGAGGAAGTTTTTGTTATTATTGAAAATTAGGCTTAAAATTTTTTTTTTTAAATGACCTTATTTGGCAGCCTCAAGTTTCTGAAAAAAGAAGGGATGCTCTGGTGGTCGGCACGTCAGTCAGCAGCTTTGGAAATGTGGAGAGAGCATTCTTGGGACAGATGTTGTGTGTTTTTGTGGGGGGCACTTGTGATGAGGCAGAGATGAGGTGTCCTTGCTGCAGGATTATGAACAGAGGACATCGGCAGAGAGCAGGGCGGGAGGGAGAGTGGGTGAAGATGGCTGACGCTAACTGTAGCCGACAGACTGGTTTGTGAGTGACATGAGGCGCTTCCTGAGAACACCCCAAAATGCTTGAGGGAGATTTGCAGGGCCCTGGAGCCTAGAGTGGGCAAGTAGGAACAAGAGCAGGACACTTGACTTAGTTAATCTGCATCCACAGGCTGACAGGAAGTGGGGTTTTTGGGTTATGCTCACAGGGTTCCTGCAAGGTATTCAGGATTTGTGGTTTACAGACGGGGCAGCAGCCAGTGAGGCTTATAGTAAAACATACCACCTAAAAGCAAATTGGTCCTGGGATGCTCTTCTTCATCCCCTGCACCCGCTGCTGAGAGGAGATGAGGCCACAGGCAGGATCTGCCCCCTTGCACGAGTGACCGGGTGACGGGCCTCACAGGGCCCCCCACTGGAGCTGCAGAACACTTAGGTCTGACAAGTGGGAGATGGCTCTGGAAGGACTGGTTTAGCCAACGGACCTCAGCCTCCCCAGTCCTCTTAGACCAAGGAAACCGCGAGCTGGCTCCTCCCCTTCCCCATCATTTACTTGGCAGTTCTAAGTTCTAACCTTACTTTCTACCTGCCTCTTTAGGGCAGAGACCCCACTGATCTATGGGGTCAATACTTATCTTCCCACAGGTATACAGATTCTAGAAGGCTCCTGAGGCTTTGGAGTTGAAAGGGGATCATATTGTTTATACATTAATAAATCCTCACCAGAGGGGCCTTAGAGATTGCTGGTTTCTTACCTCGGACACCAAATAATTTCCCTTTCCTGTTGACCCCATTCTGTCCCCTCCTTTCCTCTCTATTGTCTCTTTCCCCATCTTTGCTCCCCTTGCTCTGTTACTCCCCATGCATAGGAAATCCCATGGGTGTTGGTCTGAAGTCATGCGTGGCCAAGTTAAGTGAACTCAGCCGCTAATTGTGGTCCAGATGGTGGTGTCCAGAGTGGGCAAAGCAAAGGAGAAACCACTCCCAGGTAGGCACTGTAGGAGCACAAGAATGACCAGTTTCGATATGGGTATATTTTCCTGGTGTCATAAAGGGGCTTTGGGAATGGGTATTTGACCTGCGTGAAGAAAGTTCTTTAACTAAGAATTTTATTTACACGAAAATGATTTTTTGATTATCCAAGACAATTGGAAACTACCAAAATAACTCACATAATATACCAGCACTCAATCTGATTGTACAATGACCACAAATAGAGCTGCACTATCTGGTATGGTAGCCACTAGCCACATGTGCCTATTTAAATATTTTCATTAATGCGAATTAAGTAAAATTAAAAATGCAGTCCCTCAGGGGTATTAACTGCATTTCAAGTGCTCCGTAGCCACATATAGCTAGTGCTACTGTATTAGACAGCACAGATAGGAAACATATTCACTGTCGCAGAAAATTTTACTACAATTTTGTCCTAGAGTGTCATTCTGGCATTAAATCCACTCTCTTCACAGTATGGAATTGGTGAAACCCTTATTCAGGGGTGACTGATGAAAATATCTCTGTCCTGGTCCTGTTCATATCTTCCTTGTCTTTAATTCTGAGGATTTCTCAGCTGCGTCCCTCATCCCATGCTGTCTGGCCTGGAAGGAGTGCCTCTGATATCTTTGCTGATATGCTCATGATGTCACATCGTTGTCTTTCCATCTACAATTGCTTGGAGTTTACATTTTAAGAGCAGAATCCTCTTCGGCTAGTTCCATACCAACTGCTTGAAGGAGTGAGTCCTAGGAGTTTGCGTGAAGACCTCTCCTTTTTGGAACTGGCCTGAGTTGTCCTGCATTTACACAGGTCTGATTCCATGAGGTGCCAGACACAGCTGGGGCCAGAACCAAGGTCTGGCAGGACACCGGAGAGGGAGGGAGATTGAACAGCAATGCACTACGCGCCCTGTCATAACTCTGCAGTTGTTTCAGTCCCTGGGAACAGCCCTGGGGCCAGCCTCATGGTCTGGGCAGCTTGTGGCCTCCTGGTCATGCTGGTCATGCTATGCTGAGCTGGGCACACTTCATGCTGGACTGCCTCCCATCCTGTGCCGAGACCGTTTTCACATTGCTTGGGATCTAACACCCTGTGCCGAGCTGCTCCATCGTGCAGAAGCCCTCCTCACCCATCAGGCTCCACCACCCCACGCCAGGCTACCCTCCTGCAGGGGCACACTCTCCTCATCCCACTTGGGCTGTGACACCCTGTACTCGCCAGCTGTTTCCCATGTGGCACCTGCCTTATCCCACTTAGTCTCCAACATCCCAGAACAGGTCGCTCTTTGCTTTGGTCAGTTCTGGCTGTTATAACAAAGTCGCATAGATGGAGTGGCTTATAAACAACAGAAATCTATTTCTCTCAGTCCTGGAGACTGGAAGACTGAGATCAGGGTGTCAGAATGGTTGGGTTCTGGTGAGGACCCAATATCTCTTCCAGGTTGCAGACTGCCAACTTCTTGTGTCCTCATAGGGGACGACGGAGCTCTCCGAGGTCCTTTTTATAAGGACCCTAATCCCATTCATGAAGCCTTCACTTTCATAACCTAATCGCCTCCCGAAGGCCCCATATCCTTATACTGCCATGTTGGGGATTAGGATTTTGACATATGAAGTTGGGGTGGGACACAAACACTCAGTCCATCGCACCCTTCTCCCCAGATGTCCTCCTTACTGTACGCAGGCTCCGACACTGTGACCCTCCCTGCCCACTCCCTCCACGCATGCCTGTTTTAGTTGGTGCCACCAAATGACTTTTGGACTGAATCGATGAGAAGGGAAAGGGAAAAGAAAGAGGAAGAGAAAGAGGAAGCGAGGTTGTTTGTTATTAACATCTGGTAAGTCTTGGCAGTAACCATTTTGTGCCAATTCCTCCTGGCACACAGTATTTCAAGTTGCCTTTTCCCACAGGAACATTCTCTTGCTCTCTTGTTCAGTTTCATTGTCTTGTTTTTCTTCTTTGGAGATTCCACTTAAGGGCTCGTTGCCTCTCTACCGACTGACTTCTCGGTGTGACCACGTCTTTATGAGTCGTTTACGAGCTGTCTTCTGTTTCGTTTTCCACGCTTGTTTCATTCCTATTCTCAAGCTCTTTGTGACTCCTATTTCCTCTACTACTACTCACGCCGAATGTGAAGGTTTTCCACTGGAAGCAATTCTCCAATTACGGGTGGACGCCAGCTAGGTGTCCTGCCATTTAACTCACTTCTGACAGTAACTGCCTGGAATTAGTGCAGACCTCACAGGTTAAGCGCTCAATCCCACAGGACTGCCCTTATTTCAGATGCTAATTGCCAGTCTCAGGTTGTCATCTGTACTTCTGGCCAACCGGCTATAAATTGGGGGTTCCCATGACCCTCTCCTCATGTTTGATAATTTACTAGAATAGCTCACAAAATGCAGGGAACACTTATGTTTACTGGTTTACAATAAAAGGTATAGTAAAAGATACTGATGAACAGCCAGACAATGAGGTACACAGTGCAATGAGGTACACAGTGCAAGACATCTATAGACCCCCAGTGCGGGAGCTTCTGTCCTGCAGAGTTAGGATAAATCACCCTGCACCAACCCAGAAGCTCTCTGAAGCCCATACGTCAGGGATTTTTATGGAGTCTTCATCACATAGGCTTCATGGATTATTAAGTCAATCTCTTGCCTCTATTCCCTCCCTGAAGGATAGTGGTTGGGGCTGAAAGTTCTAAGCTTCTAGTCATGTTAGTCTTTCTGGCTCCATCTAGGAGCCCACCAAGAGTCATCTAATTAGAACAAAGGATGCTCTTATCACTCAGGAAATTCCAAGGAATTTAGCTCTGCATAAGAGGGTCTTATCATTATCACCATTCAGGAAAGTACAAGGGTTTTAGAAGCTCTGTGTCAGGAATGGGATCAAAAACCAAATATTGGAAGAAACTGGGGGCATAGACCAATATACATATTTCTTATTATTTCACATGAACCACTCTTCTTATGCCCTTTCAGTGGTTTTATGTAGGTGACAAATCTTTGCGTTGACTTTTTCCATTTAATAAAATTGCTGTGTGGTTTCCGTTACCTGATTGGACTTTGACAGATACATATGGCTTCTGGGTTTTGTGATATAAAAATAAAAATGTCCATCTCTTCTTGTAGTCCCTTTAGGACTTTTGCTTTTACATTTAAATCCTTGATTCATTCGTTAATTATCTTGGTAAAAGTCATTAAATATAGATATACCTTAATATTTTTTCCCAGGTGGCTACCTAGATGTTTCAACAGCATTTATTGAAGAATCTATCTTTCTTCCATTGATTTGAAATGTCATTTTTATTATTAACTATGTTTTCATCCATTGTGAGTCTGTTTCTGGATGTTTAATTTTGTCGCATTTTCCACTTGTCTGTCCTTGTGCTAGTATTGTACTTTTAATTACTTTAGCTTTATAATACATTTTCATACCCTGTAAGGCTAATCTTCTCTCATATGCTTTTATTTCAGAATTTCTCTCTTATTTGTTTGATTGTTTTCCATTAGAACTTTAGAATCAGTGTATCTGATTAAGTAATGAAAAATTAATTAATCTCCTAACCTAGATCATGGTTTGAGTTTCCATTTGTTCTAGTTTCTTTTTCTGTTTTCATCAAGAAAGTTTAAAAACTTTAAAGATGAATCTTGTACATTAAGTTTTAATTTGCATTCCTATAATTATTATCAAGGTAGAACATCTTTTTATATTTTAATTGGCTATTCATTTTTTTCTCCCTTATTTTGTGAATAGCCTGTTTATAACTTACTGCCAGAGTTTTACTGAGGCTATTTTTTTCTTATTCATTTATAAATGTTGATTTATACATCTTCCATAGTACAGATACTAATTTCTTATATCGACTGGAAATATCTTCTCTCAGTCTGTGACTTATTCTTCAACAGTGCCATTTGTTTTTTAAAAGTTTAATTTTAAAATGTAATAATATTTATCGGTCTTTTCTTTTATGGTTAATGCTTTCTGGATCCTGTTTAAAAAAGAAATACTTTCCTAAAGTAAGATCAGAAATATATTTTTCTATGCTTTTTTATTAACAATTTAAAGTTTTCATATTTAGTGCTTAAGTCCATGTAGAAATGATGTCTGGTATGGTGTGAAGTAGAATTAAATTTTATTTCACTTCTCAACACGGTTAAGCTATTTACCAGCACCAGTTGTTGAAAATGTACTACTGATAGATATTAAATTTCCACAGTGAATGTCCAGCTCTGGGCTCTCAGGTCTACTCCTTTGTGGTCTTTCTTACCCTACACCAACATCACATTGTTTTTAATTACTATACATCTTGCTGTTCAGGCCAAGACATCTCACTTTCTTCTTTTTTCTCCCAGACATCTATAGACAGACTTTCATTTAAAAACAGTATTTTTGGATTTAAATTGCATTCAATTATAGATTAGTTAGGGGGAAAGTGGACACCTTTACACCTTTGGGTCTTTCTATGTAATAATATAGTATATTTCTCCATTTATGTAGGTTCTAAAATACTTTCCATAAATTTGCAAAAATTTCTCTGTAAAGATCAGGAAAATATCTTTTATTAGAGTAATTCCTAGGTATTTTTTTAAATTTGCTGTTCTAAAATGATGTGGTAGGGGATGTTATTATTTCTGACTCTTTATCCTTGTCTGTCTCTGAACCTTTTGCTATGTGTCTTCGCAGTTCTTCCCAGAGAAGGAGTAAAATCCACCCTCAATATTGATGTCGAACTGACTCTGGACTGTGCAATTTGGGTGGAAGTGATAATGTGCCAGATGGTTTTGAGACTGTTTCATTTATACCTATAGGATTTTAATTTATCGGGGTGACTATGTACCAACACAGAGAGGCCAATGCCATTGAAAGGAGAATTAATTACTTATAATTCCCAAGAGATAAGGGACTGCTAACTCGACAGGGCCACAGGGGAAAGGACCAGACATGGTCAGGAGGCAGAAAAGAGCAAGAAGGTGTAGGCTACAGCCTCTACTGGGGTTTCTATGGGGAAGACAAAACAGTGCAGGGTAAATAGTGTAGGATTGGCTAGATGGGATAATGCTGGCAGGCTTTGGGCTATTGGAGTGGTCTCTAGTTGCCTGGTACCTGAGAGCAAATGTTAAATTTCTAGGAATTTAGCAAGCCACTTGATTAAACTGCTTGTAGCTTGAAATTGGCCATGATGGGATATTCACATCACAGAAATTGGCAAACGTTACAAACCAGGGTTTTCTCCCACCTCTTCCTAGAGAACCCGTTTATCTGTATGTCACTAGGATTATCTGAGGATGTGGGTACACAGAGAGGAATGATTACAGCTATATTTGAAACAATCTATCATAGTGAATGTGGTCTTTTTTTTTGTATTTGAGAATAGTTTTTAAGGATAACCATCATTTTTAAGTGTAATCATAATTGCATAGATGAATAGATGATGGATGGATGGATAGATAGATAGATAGATAGACAGACAGGCAGGTTGTATATGTAGTGGCCATTTATGTTTTTTAAAGCACCCTTTAGTCTTTTCCAGTAACAGACCCTGCTCGAACCAAGCTAAGTCACTCTCAGTAACACAGTGATTTATCCAAAGGACAAGCCCATGAACCAAACTAGTTCAGTCAGAATTATTCTCCAGGTTTTATTATTTTTTTCCAAACTGAAGTTGGGAGAAGAAAGTCGGGCTTACGAATTGTGATGATATAAGCCAAGAGCTGCCAGCAGTCATAATTATACTTCTGTGGGGGACAACCTAAGAGAGAAAAGCTAACATATAAAGATTTGCATGAAAGAGAGGTAGGAACAAAGAAAGAGAGGGAGAGAGAGTTAAAGGAGAGAGAGGAGAAAAGATGGATCCATCCCAGCCCTTCTTGCTGTTTGGTTGTTTCTGATACTACGTGTTTATTGAGTTAACAGTTTCCGTCACTTGCAACCAAATAGTCCTAACACAGGAACACACATGTCTTGTTGGAGAGGTGGAGAAACTAGGAAAAGGAAGGAATCGGCATTGTGCAAAAGACAGGATTTGGGTCAGGGCATTGTGTTGGCTCTGGTGGGTAAATTAAGCAAAGGAAGGTATTGCTAATACATGAAAAGTTCCTCTGAGATTTGTAATTCCCCATCCTCTGTGTCAGCTCCAGGTATGGTTGAAGATAATGGAAATAACTCTAGACAATTGAAAGAGGCTCACTTACTCCAGGGAATTAGGTGAACAATCTATGAGAACAATGAAAGAATATGACTGTGTTTCTTAAATGGATCACTCAGATCCCTAATTTTAATATGGAATCAGAGTTCTTGGCAATAAATCTACAATATTTAAGAACAACATTAAGAATTAAATAAATAATGGAAAAGGCACATAACTCTTTGCAAATCACTTCTAAATGAAGCGTTCTTTTGAAAGGAAAGTTAGGATTTGTGTATACACATCTTTTTTTTTTTCATTTAAAAACAAAAGCCTTTATAATTTATGAAGGTGAAAATGTATATTAATTTTTCAAAGTGCAGAATTTTATAGTTTTGTCTAAATGCTTTTTCAAAACTTACAGAGCAAAGGGCAAGCACATTGCTCTTTTAAAAATACAGTGTAAATGGCAAAATAAAAACAAAATTAAAAAACCTCCAAATGCTAGAAACTAAAAAAAAGGAAAAAAACACCTAAAAATATAAAAAGGAGGAAAAATTTCCGAGTCTAAGAGTAAATGGCATTTATGGGCTTGATTTCACATAAGAGATAATCAGATCAATGTATTACCTAGTCAATGCCACTGAATCAGACTCTGTATAGTTCAGTGATGTAAGACAAGGAAAAAACAAGGAAGTCGCTTAGCAGAGCGGAGCACCTGGCCTCACCCTCACTTCTCACTGGCGCAGGCGTATCCCAGGCTGTCCCACAGGCCTGGGGGTTGTGTGAGGGGCAGGCGAGGCTGGACGATCCTGAGTTACTGCCTTTGTGCGGTGACCCAGCTCCAGGAGCCCATCTCTGTCTGTGATTCATTGATCCTGGCGCCACTCACCCCTGCTAGTCATCACGGCCCAGAGAGTGGCCTCTTACGTGTGAGCCTCACACAGGGAGAGATGCCATCCTGTCTCCACGGACAACCAGTCTGCTCTAAAGTTGGCGTCACCAGCTTCGCTCTCTAACACTGGGGACGTCCCCCTGGCTGGCCTGCTCTGGGAGTGTGGTGGGGCCTGGCTGGGCGTCCCAGGGAGGATGGAGGGGGTCAAGTGAGCATCTTTTGGCTCAGATCCTATGGGGCCCTGAGTGAGGCGTTCGGGCTTGATTTCCACTGCAGCTTTGGAGAGGAGAGTGATGCTCTGGCAGGTGAACGTGGCTCCTTGCACTGAAGCAACTGAGGATGAGAACTGAGGATGAGGAAGGTGGTAGCAGCAGGTCTGAGGGGCGTGGATGGATCTGTGACCCACAGCAAGGGAGGACTAGGTCCTCCTGGTTGTGGGCGCGGAGAGATGTCAGCCATGACTCAGAGTTTGATCTCTGGTGACCAAGAGTTGCAGATTGCATTCTCTGGAAATGGGTCTCTGAGACAGAGATTCACATTCCAAAGGTTGATTAGGCAATTCTCTTGGGATCCCTGTGGGAGAGAAGGGAAGGAAGCAGGATTTGAAATATGGAGTTGAGGCACAATGCAGCCTCAGCAGAGAGCTCAGCGGCCCCTACGGGGATGGCCCTGCAGAGCTGTGACAACTTGGGCAATGGGGTTGTTCCCACACTGCTTGGTCTTTGGATGCGAACCCTGAGAAAGGAGTGGTCTCAGGGGAGGTGGCTCCCTGCAGATGAGGAAATCCCCGAGGGAGACTGACAGCAGAGGGCTGTCTGCTGGCAACACCACAGCAGTTGTGGGGATAAAGCCATCATTCTCAGGTGGCCCTTGAGACACTTGGTGGCCCTCCAAAGTGTCCATCACAGTAAGGAAACATGGTAGGGCCCACAGGAAGAATGGATTTGGGGAAGGTGATGAGTTTTGTTTAGGATAGGTTGAGATTGAGATGTTGAAGGGACAGGTGTATGGGGCATCTAGTGGACAGCTGGGTGTATAGGTCTGAAGCTCTGGAGGAAGGTGAAGGACAGAAACACAGATTTAGCAAAAACATAAAAGTGGAATGGAAGTCAGAGGAATCGACGGGCCAGAGAGAGATGACGCCTGAGCTGACCCATCTGGTGGCTGGTCCTCAGAAGGGCTTTGCAAGAGGAGGCATCTGGGTAAGATCAGCCAAAATCAGTGGGTTCAGGAATTCCCATCTTCTGTGGAGCTCCTGGAGTGGAGTGAGAGCTCCGGTCACACACAACCTGATAGAGCTCTCAGTGGCCGATGTACAAATCAGGTGGAAACACTGAGTGCGAGATGAGAAACAGCACTGTCGGGGGAAGGCGGTGCTCGCACGCGGAGGCCTCTCTTCTTCAGCTCACTCCAACCTCCCCCACCCATTTTACTTTCAGGCCTTTCTCCCTCCCCGCGCCCTCTGCCCCCTCTTTCTCCTCAATGTCCAGTTCTCTCTACTTCCCTCCTTCTGGGCCCACTAGAGGGCAGTAGCTCACAGGGCAGGCTCCAGGTCCACTCTGAGCCTTTGCCTGCGCTCTGCCCTCTAGTGGCGGGTGGATGTGGAGTCAGAGGGATGGAGGTGGGGGATCAGTACCAAGACGACCCTTAGGCCCTTGGGTCTCCTTGCCTCTGCTCTTATGTCTCCCGTGTGCGTTCAGTAGGGAGGGCAGGAGTTGCTTCTTCTTTACCCTGATTCCTTGAAGCATAGAGACACAGTGGCCAGTTGTACCCACTTTGGACACATGGGGATGTCAAGACCCAGAGAAGAGCCAGGACCTCCTTGAAATCTGTGAACTGACATGACAGTCCCTCTCACCTGCTGTCTCATGGGCCTATAGGGACACAGAGCCTTAAGAAATTGAGGCTGGATCTTGTTCCCACCGTTCGTGTCCTAGGGTGTTCTTGAAAGGATTGTTTTAGGATAAAACAGGCTCCAATATTGTGCAGGTGTCAAAAGACCAGTGCTGGTCCCTGGGCTGCCCCATTTCACTTCACCTGGAAGCCTCACCTGGTCGTGGGCACATGAGGCCCCAGTGATTCCTGAAAGGCTCCTTGTGACCACAGACAGGAAGGGCTGCCTCTGAGCAGTATGTTTGGGCTCGCATTCCTGAAGGCATGGTCAGGCCAGGGAAGACTAAGTTTTTCCAAGTGAGGGAAAGAAAAATGGAATAACCTGGGTGGGGAGGGGGCATGCTGGGAGAAAATGCCTACAACAGCAGGCCGGGGACCAGGAGTGCGTGCCTGGAGTCAAGCTCCGGCTGAAACCCTTGCCTTCTCCACATCCCCCTATCCCGCCCCCCTCCATATATACACAGGCCAGCTTTGTAGCTGCAGGCACTTAGGGGACAGCCTTGGTCCTTTGGTCTCAGAGAGTAGCCCTGGTCAAAGGGAGGTTTGAGGAGCCAGGCCTAGGAAGCAGGGGCTTCAGTAGTAAGTCACTGCCCCTGCCTAGTGTCCTGCAGACATCTGGATACTGCAATTATTTTCCCTGAGCTCAGCCATACTAGTTCTTAGAACTAGTCCATCCCATCTGCTTTTGCTGAGCTGACACAGCAGGCTCTGTGGCCCATGTCCCTTCCAAAAGGAGGCGGAAACCCAGTAAGCAGTGAGGCCTGGAGAGTGCTGAGAAACACCACTAAACTATGACTCTGGCAGCAGCCTGGGAAGGCCAGGAACGGAGCTTCAGGTGGCTGGCACCACCAGCCTGTGACTGCAGACGTGGGCCAGTTCCAGCCCAGCCTCTCTCTCATCCCCGATGGTCTGGTTTTAGGGACCGCCATGATGCCCCAATGGAGAGTTAGACACAGAGGTTTTGCGGACATGTAGTTTAACCAAATTCACCTCTTTTTACTTTTTTTTTTAAATTTCATTTTGGTTTTTCCTCTTTCTTTAAATTCACCAAAACAGAAGAAGTGTTATTATTCTAGTAGGTAGCCTATCCTTCATCAGACTCGCTGCCATTTTCCTCTCAAAGCAGCACAAAATGGGGACCCCTGGCCTGTCGATAATCTTGTTGGTTTGTGGGAGCTGAGAGTAGTGTTTGGGGATCTTAAAGCAATGCCTTTGGTAACCTCTACTTTTTGGATGTCCTTGGCTCTCATTTCAAGGGTAAAGCCATATGGACTCACCCCAGAGCTTCTCCCGTACAGAAGTAGGGCTTTCATTCCGTCCATGGCAGCCCCCCTCAAGGCTTCCTGCCCTAGTGAAGGAGGGGGAGATGATATAAGAGGGGTTTCACCCAGATCGGAAGTAGAAAGCTGACCTCTTTGGCCCGGTGGGATGTAAGAAGAGTAACAGATGAATAGAAGAAACAAGAGGCGTGTTTGGATTTCCTCTTCCTGTCTCACGTCGGGTGGGGTGCTGCATAGATAAGTAGACTGAGGGGCAAATCGAAAGCAGAGGAGGTTTGTACCTTACTCCCTGTTTGGAACTGTGGGAAGAGACTGGCGTGCAGGGTTACCTTGATACATAGGGACAGAACCTGCAAACGTCCACGTGGTATAGTTGTTTAGAGGCAGGACCTGAGCTGGGGCTCCCCGGGTCTCCATGTTCAATGGAAAAGATCTAGATGTTCTTGCAAGCTTCACAGCAGGATGTGCTTGGTAGTTGCAGGGGCAGGGGGGAAGGGTGGTAGAATCGGCAGGCCACCGTTGGTGTCGCCACAGTGGCTGGGGGATGGCCAACCTAAGCTGTGGGCCAGATGGAAGCTGTGGCTGATATTCTGCAGGTTCTACAGCAGAGTTCATGAGGCGGGCGTGAATCAGTGAGAGGAGGCCGGCTAGGACCTGCCTGAGCCAGAGCAGGCTAGAAAGTCACCGGAGTAGGGGATCCAGAGGACCCAGAGGCAGAACAATGTCCTTTATCACACTTCTAAGGCCCTTTGGTCCCATTGCTATGCAGTCACCTAAGACCCCACGTGGACACAGATGCCATTTTGGGGAAGAGTAGAGTTAGAGAGGAAATGTGAACAACTTGGTGTTTACCTGAAGAGACCGAATTATTTAAAGAGATTGTTCTGTTTGGAAGAGATGGCTATACCTTTAGGATGTGAGTTTAAATTTTCCCACCCAGAGGGCTGGAGTTATCTGATCTCAGTTAAAGAAAATAAAGAAGCTACATTTCCTTTGCACAACTAACAGTCTGTGAATTTGTGACCTGCCACACACCATGGGCCGAATGTTCTAGTCTACAGGGGCAATCTGCATTTTTCCACTGGGCTGCTTTCCTCTACCTTTGTTCAGGTTGGGGTTGCAAATTAGATTTTATAGAATACATCTCTCAGCATGTCTGTTCATCTCTGGAATACTGATTTCAAAGTCTTTTTCTTTTTTTCTATAGATGGTTCTTTCCCAAGTATGTATTATACATTGAATTCTCTGTATTCAGATTTTAGTGGGGTTTATTCATATATTTTCTTACTAATACTTGTACTCATTTATTCACTTATCTCTAATCTATTTATTTGCTCACTCGTTCATTTATTCACCCACTCTCTCATTCACTCATTCATTCTTTCACCCCTCCAGAAAACATTCACTGGTCATTCTTGCTGAGCTCAACTGTAAAAGGTGTCAAAGCAAACGAGAACTGTTTCCATCTTCCAGGAGCTCACCTGGAGAGAGGGAACGCTGAAAAAGGAAGCGAGTCATTAGATGACGAAAGAGAAGGTGCCACACAGGCTACAGAAGCTCAGAAGAGGAAGGAGTCTCTGGAAGGGCCACCGGATGTGGATACTTTGGTCTTGACCTGCTCTGTTGGGAGTTGAGTTCACTAATGATGGGCACGGGGGCCACAGTCGCCACTCAGCGGGTGGGAGTCAGTGACTGGCTCGGTGGCCTGGCCCCTGCCTTGATTTACTTTGTGCTTCAGCGTTATCACCAGTAAGCAGGATGGTATTGGACCAGCTCATCACTAGGGCTCTGCCAGCACTGTGCCTTCAGTGGAGATAAGTTAATGTTCAGGGGGTACCTCTGTGCCTCATTGGGGATAAGTTAATATTTAGCTAGTTTTAGATAAAAAATTTGTGTTTATAAACAATCTCTCACATATCCACAGCATGATATTTTCTGGGTCCTTGGTGCTCATTATGTGGTGAAGGAAGCCAAGGCCAGCAGACGGGGCTCTTTAGAAGCTAGCAATTGCTGGGTTTGGCCTACAGGGGCATGTCTGCATCTCTCTTCTCCTAGCAGAGTAGCAAATGGCCAGGAAGACAGGCTCACAGAGCAGTGTAAACACGCAGGGAACTTAGAGATATTGCAGGAGGAGAAACACAGGGATAGACAGGACTTCTTGCTTCCTCGGTGTTGTGGGGATAGAGGCAGATTTACCTTAACGATGATGGAACTCAGGCTTTGGGACCCCCTCACTTGCACGGACCCCTTCTGAAGCCTTGCAGCTAATCTTTTTTAATAAAAAAATTTAGATAAAATTTACATAACATTCACCATTTTAACTATTTTAAAGGTACAATTCAGTGGTTTTTGGTTATCTGTAATATTGTGCAACCATCAGTACTATCTAATTGTAGAATATTTTCATTGCTCCCTGAAGAAACGCCATTCTCATTAAGCATTCACCCCTCAATTCCTCTTCGTCTTGGCCCTGGCAACCACGAATCTACTTTCTGTCTCTATGGATTGACCTATAGACATTTCATATAAATGCCATCATACAATATGCGTTTGACTTCTTTTACTTAGCTTCACGCTTTCAAGGTTCATCTGTGTAGTAGCATGTATCGGTACTTCATTCTTTTTTATGGTTGAATAATATTCCATCATATGGATATACCACATTTATCCATTCACCAGTTGATGGACATTTTCACCTTTTGGCTATTTGCTGGTACGAAAATTCGTGTACAGGTTTTTGGGTGCATGTATGTTTTCAATTCTTGTGGGTATATACCCGGGAGTGGAATTTCTGGGTCATGTGGTCACTTTATGTTTAAATTTTTGAGGAACCACAAACTGTTTCCACAGTGGCTACACCATTTTATATCCATAACAGCAATGTAGGAGGGTTTAAATTTCACCACATTCTCACCAACATTTATTATTTTCTGTTTTTCAGTTATAGCCATCCTAGTGGGTATGAAGAAATAACTCATTGTGGTTTCGATTTGCATTTACCTTAATGACTAATGATGTTGGACATCTTTTCATGTGCTTGATGGCTATTTAACTACCTTCTTTGGAGAAATGTGTATTCAAATCCTTTGCCCATTAAAAATTTGGATTGGTTTTCTTTTTGTTGTCGAGTTGTAACAGTTTTTTATATCTTTTGAATACTAGACTCTTATCAGACATAAGATGAGCAACTATTTTCTCTAGCTCTGTGGGTTGTCTTTCATTTTCCTGATAGTGTCCTTTGATGCATGGAAGTTTTGATGGAGTCCAGTGTATCTCTCTTTTCTTTCGTGCTTATGTTTTTGGTGTCATATTTAAGAAGCCATTGCCTAATCCAACTTCATAAAGATTTACGACTACGTTTTCTTCTAGGAGTTCTATAGTTTTAGCTCTTACATTTAGGTCTTTGATCCACTCTAAGTTAATTTTTGTACATGGTGTGAGCTAGAGGTCCAAATTTAATATTTTACATTTAGATACCTAGCGCCCCAGAACTGTTTGCGGTTGCCTTTTAAATTAGGAAAAAAAGAGGAGGTAAAAACAAAAGATACGTGAATATTGTCTTTTATATTTATCCATGTTGGTACTTTTACCTGTGTGCTTTATTTATTTATGTGGATTTGAGTTACTGTTTAAAGTCCTTTCATTTTAGCCTGAACGACTCCCTTTAGTGTTTCTCGAAGGACAGGTCTGCTAGAGATGAATTATCTCCGCTTTTGCTTATCTGGGGATATCTTAGTTTCTTTTTTATTTTGAAGGATAGTTGGGCTGGATATAAAATCCTTGGCTGACATCCCCTACTCCTAGCACTTAGAATATGTCATCTCACTGCCTTCTGCCTTCCATGGTTTCTGATGAGAAATCAGTTATTAATCTTGTTGAGGAATCCCTGTACAACATGAATTGCTTCTCTCTTGCTGCTTTTGAGATTCTCTCATTGTCTTTGACTTTAGACAGTTTAATTATGAGGTATCTGTGGCACAATGGATGAGGTGCCCTCACTGGAATGTTATAGTATAGGGAAAGGGTTAAAAACTACAGCCTGTGGGACCAATCTGGCCTGCTGCCTGTCCTGTTTTTTGTTTTTTTTTTTTTAATGGCCTGTCAGCTAAGAATGATTTTTATATTTTAAAAAGGTTGGGAAAAGATCAAAAGAAGAAAAATATTTTGTGACATGTGAAAATTAAATCAGTTTAAAATTTTATTGTCCATAAATAGTTTTATTGGAACACAGCCACACTCATTCATTGACATATTGTCTATGGCTCCTTTCTCACTGTAATGGCAGAGTTGAGGAACTGCGCTAATGATTATACATCCTGGGGAGTCTAACTATTTACTACCTGGCCCTCTACAGAAAGAATTGCTGTCTTTTGATATCAGGCACTGACAGGGAAAGTTGGGGCAGGAAGGAGAGCAGTTCTCTGGTTCTTGGATGCCAAATTTCCTTCTGTTGCATCTGTTCTGCTGAGCCTCAGATGGGGGCCACACCAGCTACTCTTATTCCTGTGGTGGCAACACAGAGAGTTGCTAATTGAAACCCATAGAATCGTAGAGTCTCCAGTTCTCCCCACCCAGGAAAAATACCAAGGTGAGCCTTTCCCTGCTCTACTTCCTCTTGTCCCCTTCTTCCTAAAAAACTCCTTAACCTGGCATTTAGGGTCCCCCTTTATAGACACACTGCTTGACAAGATGAGTCATTAAAAACAACCTTTATGTTTTCATAATGTTCCTCAGGTCACAGGTACCTCCATATCCGTGTGGTAAGGAATTTAACCTTGCCCAAAGAGAGGTGTGGTCTTTGCCCTCACCTCCTGGGAGGTAATCTCTAAGCTCTTGGAATATCATGCCTGATCATGGTGTCTCTGTTTGCCTGGGGAACTTGAGTCAGCCTGATAGTAATAATGTGATGTTGGATGAGAAATATCAGCTTAGCTTCCTGAGGGACTGAAAACTGAGGTCAGCCCCATGAGCAGTTAACCATGTCTATGTGGTGGAACCCCAATAATGGGTAGACACCAAGGCTCCTGACTCCATAGGAAGAAGAAAACTGGAAGCCCTGTGTTTGGAACCCTTCTGAGTTCTGCCCTGTGTCCTTTCTCCCTTGGCTGGCTTTAGGTGTAATAAAACATAATTTGAGAATAGAAGCTTCTGGTGAGTTCTGTGAGTCCTTCTAGCCAATTATTGAACCCGAGGATGCTCTTGGGAAACCCCAAACTTGCTATATTGGTGTCAGAGGTGAGGGTGGTCTTATGGATTATTCTAGACTGTGCAATTGGCTAACTTTCACAACATCCCCAGTAAATCCCCTGGAGAAGGAGAGGTTTGGCATTTGAGTGTCTTAGTTCTGCTTAGCTATGGCCAGAAAGGCAGCTGATTTTCCTTCCTGAGCCTCCAGAACACTCTCTTTTCTTATTATCTTTCCCTCTGAGATTTTTACCTACTTTTTTTCTTATTTACCTCTCTGCCTTCTTCTCTCTCTTCCTACTGGGCAGGAATCTGGGAGGACTTCCTTCAGAATCTTGGAGGGCCCCCTCTCAAAGATTTTCTGAATAAGACGGTTTTACATTTTCTGAGGCCCTGTGCCCTGTAGGCTTCCCTGCAGAAGGCAGGATAGACACCCCAGCAACCACTGACAGCGAAGCCTCTTGCATCTGTCAAGAGCTTTAGTGATTGCACACATACGTGAGATCTAAGTAGCCCAGATGACTGGCTTGAACCAGGTCAGTCTCTTTCGGAGACTGCAAATACATTTCTGCCCACTTTAGGTGTCAGCATCTTTACCCGAAATGCCCATGAGTTCCACTGACCTTTCTATAACAATACTAGTCAAGGTTCTATAATCCAAGATTTTAAAAATATAAAGATCAATAAAAAAAGTTATGTATTATATTCTGAAATGAACGTCATTCATAGATTAATGCAATTACGCATTAAATTAAATATATAATATAGAAATATTATACACACACACACGCACCCCTGAAATTAGGGAACTAATGGAACTCTTAGCTAGATAGTAATGGCTAACATTTAAGGAAAGCTTACTACATGTCATACACTATTCAAGCTACTTAGAATAGGCTGTGTCAGAGGTCACCAACTTTTTCGGCACCAAGGACCAGTGCTCCTATGAGAATCTAATACCGATGATCCGAGGTGGAGCTGAGGCGGTGATGCTAGCGCTGGGGAGCGGATGCGAATACAGATGAAGCTTCGCTTGCTCATATGTAGCTCACCTTCTGCTGTGTGGCCCAGTTCTTAACAGTCCATGGACCGGTACCAGTTTATAGCCCGTGGGTTGGGGACCCCTGAGCTGTATTATTTAATCCTTAGAGCAGCTCTATGAGGTGGGTATTATAATTGACGGATGAGTAGGGTGAGGCTCAGACACTTCGTCCAAGGTCACACAACAAGGGACCAGAGGTAGGATTTGAATGCAGGCAGTCTCATCCTAGACCTCATACTCTTGTCCACCTGCTCCCTTCCTGTTAGGGGAACAAGCTCGGTCCTGCACTGTTTGGATCCTCTTTGGTCATCTCAGTTCTTCTTTAGAGTGGAGCTCATGAAGTTTTAATTGGAATCCTGAGAAAACAGGGATTTTAATGCCGTGCTGATAAAACTGTTGTAGAAATTCTTAGGTTCCGGATGTGCTACCGCTTGGCAATCACACTGTCGGCACAGAGCACTCATCCAACTGTTATTCCACACAAGTTTCTGTAGAATTGGGCAACAGGGATTTCTGCTAGATTCCTCTTTCCTTGACTTTTCCTGGGCTACATTGGCCAACAGCTCCTGCAAGCTGCCTGTCCTGGGGTATGAGTAAAATGGGGGTTGGTATATCAGTGAAGGCTCAGAATCTTCTAAGCATCAAGCCCTAGCTCTCTGGCCTCTGGCCAGGGTTCCTCAGGCTCTAGAATCATTAACTCCTGCAGGAAGCCCACAGGACAGATAGATATGTATCAGAGCATCATCTGCTTTTGCTGAACTGGACACAGTGACTATTGAAGCTCTGAGATGGAGAGAAGTCAGGAGAGAGATGGTGGTGAGCGGGTGGCAGGGCAGGAGCCCAGTGGTTGGGGGCTGAGGCTATGGAGGGAGATGGGCCTGTGACCCAGAACATTTGGAACATTTGGACTCTGGGTCACTAGCTCACGATCACTGGCTGTATGATCGGCTCTGGCATCTTCACGTCACCACAGGGGGTCTTGGTCTACACGGGCAGCCCCAGAGCCAGTCTTGTGGTCTGGGCAGTCTGTAGCCTCCTGGCCATGCTGGGTGCCCTGTGCTACGCTGAGCTGGGAGCCCTGGTACCCAAATCTGGTGGGGGAGTATACCTACATCCTGCGAACCTTTGGCTCCTTGCCAGCCTTCCTGGTCATCTACACATTTGTGCTGGTGGGTCGACCAGCCTCCATCGCTGCTGTCTCTCTGAGCTTTGCCGAATATGCAGCTCCCTTTTACCCTGGCTGCTCCTCACTGCCCCAGGCTGTGCTCAAGGGTGTGGCTGCCACTTGCCTCCTGCTGCTGGTGCTGGTTGACTGCAGGAGCTCGCAGCCTCGCTGACAAATGAGTGCATATTTGCCAAAGTGTTCTCCTTGCTGGTCATCATTGGGGGTGGCGCGGTGGTGCTGGGCCAGGGCCGAGGCTGCACCAAAGCCCTCTGTCCACCTTCCACAACACGACGCAGCAGGCTGGATGAATCGGCATGGCCTTTTCCCGGGGCTTGTGGTCCTCTGATGATGGGAATAACTTCAGCTATGTGATGGAGAAGCTCAAGAATCCACAGGTGAGTCCATGATACTGCTTCGGGGGTGCGAAATCTCTGAGCATCAGCGGTTCCAGTTATTGTTATTTGAGTTAACTAAAACCATGAGAAATTGGCTGAAGACACTGGCTCCCTTCTAGTGCTCACAGGACCTGAATGCCAGCCACTGCCTACTTTGATTAGTCTGTGGAGTTCTATAAATAACAACTTCTCAAGTACGCAGAGAACTTCATAGTATCTCTGAACTTTGTAGCGTCCCCAGGGTTCCATTTTGCTGCCTTGTGAGGTAGACATCATTTCATTTTTCATGTGGGAAAACTGAGGTTTAGAAAGGGGAAGTGATTTCAAGGTCACACCGCTAGTAAGAGGCCATGCTTGATAACTCAGCTCAGTATCTCCAGGATTATTCTCTCTGGAACATTTTAGTAGAGACTTCATTTATACTTGCCAAGGCATGGGAGCCACTACAGGACATAGCAGCACGGTTCGGGGCAGGGAAATGGGCCAGTCCTGCCTGGCTCACCCACTTATGGACCTGGGGTGAGCTAGTCATTGCCCTGGTCGGGGATGGATTTGCAGGGCCCCTTGGGAGGCATTTGGAACATTTGGACTCTGGGTCACTAGGAATATTAACTCCTTGCTATAAATATATTTGCCCAGGATGCTATTTGTTTTCCTATTCCCCCGAAGGAGTTTTAAATTCTCATAGGATGAGAACTGCCAGTATTTTCCTCTCTGTCCCTTGGGTTGGCTTAAAAGCCATGGCAGCTCTCAGCTCTCAGCAAAGGCTCCCTGGGAGGGGGTTTGGGAGACATTCAGAGGAGAAGAGGAGCTTGAAGACTGACGTCTGAGAGCAGACAGAGCCGGGAGTTCCGGGACCTGGTTTTTGTTCCTGCATTAATTCCTTGTGCTTCTGTTCTTTGTCTCTAAAGTGAGGTCACAGTGACTGCCCTGCCTACCTCACAGGCCTTTGGAGGATCGAATGGTGCCATCACTGTAGGAGCTGCCCAGGGCTCTGAGTGCCTTAAACAGTTGTACTGTTGTATTTTCAGGTAAATGGTTAGTGTGCACTAGGCTGGCTCTGGGATGGGGTGGGGACCACAGAGCAGGGGCATCGGCTCATTATTTTCACAGGGACGAGACCCCTTTCTCTCTGAATCCAGGCCCTGGGTTCAGAGCTGCTCCAGAGAAAGAGCAAGGGGCCCAAAGATAAGTGTGACGAGCTTCCATGCCACAGAGAAGGGAGGGGCAAGCTTTTCCTGCAAAGGGTCGGAGACTTAATATTTTAGGCTTTGCAGGCCCAACGGTCTCTGGCACAATGACTCAACTCTTGTAGCATGAAAACAGCCATCAGTAAACCAGTGAGTGTGGCTGTGTGCCAGTAAAAGTTTAATTACAAAAATAAGCAGTGGGCTGGCTTTGGTCTATGAGAATTAGTTTGCAGACCTTTGCTGTTTACTGAGTATTTTTGACAAAATTGGGTTTCAAAGCAAAAACAAAGCCTTTCCTCTGAATGCTGGGCATTTAAACTCCTGGCTCTAACTCTGCTCTTGGAAGCACATGCTAGGCTAGGTGTGTCTTTGTTCATTTCACATTATTTTCCAAGGAATTGCAGAGCCTGTGTCAAACCTGGGCCAGCCTCTTGCCCATGCAACGGGCATTCGAGTGAAGAATTAAGGTTTATTTACTCGAGAATAAAACCAGGAAATCTCTCTGTTCTTGTGGTGTCTTTGCCAGAGACCTGTCCATGGCACAACTCAGGGCTCTGTAGCTGTCACAGCTCATTAGCTGGTGTGGGGATTGCCCAGGATGAGTCAGGTTCAGAAGCACACCAGGTCCCATCCTTCTGACTTGGCGTGAGGGGTTCCCAGGGATGCTGAACTTTCAGTGCTAAAAGCCAGAAAGTCCCAGGCAAACTGGGATGAATTGGTCACCCTACCTGGCCCTTGCCCTCAGGACAGGACAGGATAGGATGGAGCCTTAGATACAATAAAGCAGATGTGCTTGTTGGGGAGCGGTCTCCACTTGCTGCTGGAGCTCGGACAAGGGAGATCTCCATGAGGCAGAGCAGTCTAGAGAGCTTCCTGGAGGAGGAGGACTAGAGCTGAACGTCAAAAGGCTGATGCATTTTGTGGCAAAATAGCCACATGGAAGCAGGAAGAACCTGAATCCAGAGACCAGAAAGAACAGGGCATGTTTGTGTCTCAAGGAAATATGGGAGGTGGCAGGCGGGGGGTGGGGGGAAGGTTGTGAGGATAGGTCCTGAGATCCTACTTCGTCCTCAGTGGCCCCAAGCCCTTCCTCTTATATTCTCCTCCAATCTTTTCCATGGGCAGAAAGCTCTGGAAATTGCTTTTTATAAAATATTGAGAAATGGAAGATATGTTAATCAGGGGAGGGTGCTAAAATAGGAGAGGGTGCTACCCAGTGGTGGGAGGAGCTCTGCCTAGGACCGCGGCACAGCCCCCCAGGGACAGCTCTGTGCCGAGTCTGAGAGAGGCCTTCCTGCATCTTGGTAAAGAGCGACCTTGTCTTGGTTGCGTTTCATGTTGCATTGTGTCGGTGCCATGTTCTGGGCTCATCAGGGCTTGCCTGCCCCTCTCAAGGTAAGCAAGAAGACTTCTGGAGAAAGCCCCCCAGGAGTTGGGGGGGCGGGTACCACGGACATGCTTCCTACTCTGGAGTCCGAAGATGTCTATCCAGGGTGGCCCGAGCCTGGGGAATATTGGGTTAAGTTCTGTGGGTCCCCAGAGAGGCCCCTTTTCTCCATTTGCTCCTGGCTTCAGAATGATGTGCAGGGCTAGGGGCGTGGAGTAGGAAGGAGCAGTTTTCATCCACTACTCAGTTTTTATTGAATGCCTGCTCGAAACATTCAGCGGGTGAGTGTGGGGCAGCTGGGCCCACAGCCCCTGTCTCCAACTGTCTCCTTCACTTCCTCTTCGTTGACCCTCACACCTTGTGGAGAGAAAGAACAGCAGGGAGTCCCATATTACAGATTCCCAATGATCCTCAATTTCCAGCTGAGGCCACTGAGGGTCAGAGTAGAGCCCGTGGGTGTAGCGGCCCTCAGTCATGGCCTTAGTCCTGTGGACCCAGAAACTAGGCAGGGTTGGCGTGGTGGGTCCTGGAAAATCCCAGCCGGCATGATCAGTGAACAGACGACTGTGGGCATCTTTAACTGTCCTGTCTCTTCTCTGTGCCTCTGCTCTCGTGGTTGCCCCTGCTGGAACTCCCTCCCCTTCCCACCTGCTCCGATCACGTCCGTTCTTCAAGGAAAGCTCAGCGTAAGGCCCTGATCATTCTGGAAGCTTTGGTGATGGCTCCTCTCCCTTCCCATCCCTGTCAGCCCCTCTGTGCCTCCACTGTTCTGATTGGTTAGTGGTCTCCCAGCACATCGGCCTGTTCGCGTGTGCAGGGACTCTGAGCCCACGGAGGAGGGGCACACAGCCCGAGTGCCCCCAGGGCCTGGCACATGCTCTGTAGCCAGGATGAGCTTGGTGTTGCGCTGTTAAGCTTGTTTGGGGGGCTTGCGAAGGACCTCACCGCTTAATGCATGGCCTCTTCTCTCTGCCTCTACAGCGGAACCTGGTGTGGGCACTGACGTTCTCTGTTCCCATTGTCACTGGCCTGTACATCCTGGTCGACATCAGTTACCTACTAGTGTTGTCACCCAACGAGATCCTTTCCTCCGGTACTATGGCTGTGAGCTGCGGGTGAGTGAGTCACGTGACGTGTTCCTAGGCCACCGGGCAGACGTTCAGGATGGGGAAGGATAATGCCCCATGTGTATTTCAACTTGCCTCTGATGTCTTGCTCGCTCCATTTCCAAGTGGGACCTTGCAGCGGTCTTCCAGGTTGCTGCCAGAGTTCCCTTCCTTGATCCTTCTGTTGTCCCAGGAACGAGGTTCTGGGGGCCTGGGCCTGGCTGGTGCCCTTCGCTGTCACACTCTCAACATTCGGCTCTGCCAATGGGACGTTTTTCAGTGGAAGCTGTGTGTGCTGTGTGGCCGAGAGAGAGAGGGCCACATGGTGAGAGACAGGGTCTGGGCTGGCAAGGTACTGGGGCTGCAGGCGGGGTGCTGGGGCTGCAGGCGGGGTGCTCAGGGTGCAGGCGGGGTGCTCAGGGTG
>NW_006434835.1:11492098-11513379 GCF_000325575.1 Pteropus alecto
GGTGCTGGGGCTGCAAGCTACGCCTTCTCCTGTCGGAAGCTTTAGCGTTTAGCTCGAAGCAGGACTTCCCCTCTAAGATGTCACCGTCTCTTCTTCCGAGAATGGGGCTCAAGCCTTCAATGCTTCTCCTTTTGAAATCTAGTCCCTTTACTTTTAGGTTTTGGGAGATCACTGTACTGGGTCACCCTACGGAGGTCGTAGGTGATGGGCATGTTTGTGCACATCAGTAGTGGGGAGCAGTGGGGAGCAGAGCCCATGTGTACCTTCTTGGCCTCTTCCTGGGGGCACTCTCTGTAACATTGTTAGTTTTTGCTCCCATAATGCTAAACGGTAGACAACCCCTCAAGCTCAGGGCTTCCAAAAGCAAACATTTGATATTGCCCTTGCTTCAGGCTGGGCTTGTGTTCAGATCTTCTCTTTCGGACTGTGAACCCTTTCTCAGCTCAGGGACCCAGGCCAAAGCAGCAGTGACTCCTGAGGCATGTTTTGCCGTGGCAGGTGCAGGGGCTCAAGAGATCAAGCCGAACCACACAACCACAGGTAGAGCCACTGCTGTGTCGCTCCTGCTTGCATTTCATCGGCCAAGCCCAACATCAGTGAATGAGAAACTACATTCCCCCCACAGAGGTGGGGAGAGGGAGTATTTAATGACCAATAATACGGTCTTACCACAACAGCCTGCTATCCCGCTCCGTGCTCCATCCACATCTTTTGGCCCTCTGCCCACTCCCATTCCCCCTGCCCTGTCTCTTTTTCTGTCCTGGGGGTGAGCGGTAGAAAGTCATAAAGACCTGGCCTGGTCTCTGTGTCAGCTCCCCACAATCCAGCCCCGCATCCTAAGCTATTTGAGCCTTGCCTGGCCTGGAGGGACAGGCACCCCACCTGCACCCTGAACCTGGTCACTCCAGGTGAGCCACAGCTCTGCATCTGAAAGCCGTGGGGCCTGGAGACAGTTAGGTTGGGCACACTGGTGTCCAGAGTGAGTTTAGTAGGGGACGAGGGCTGGCAGCTTCCCAGGACAGACACACACTGCGGCTGCCCTGGGGGCCGCCTGACACCTGGCTTTGCTCCCAACCCCGACTTCTGTCCATGGTTCATGTGCATCGTCTCACACCAGCTCCAGCTCTGCTCTTCACTGCTGCAGTGGCTTTGGTCCTGGTCATCCCAGGAAACTCCAGCACCATCATGAACTTCTCGAGGCAGGTGAGACTGTCTTCACAGGCTGAGTATCTTGTGGCCGTACATACACACGTGTACATGTGTATATAAATACGTGTATGCACACTTCTGGAAGTCTCCTATGTGTGTGGACATTATATATAATATCTACCACACTTACCCACTTCCAGAAGCGCAGGCTCAGGGCTCCTGCGCATGCACACACAGTTCAGCTGTTCTCTCCCAGTTATGGCTCCAAAATTTAGTGTGCCTTCCTTTTCTTGTGCTCCGTTTTAAAAAATTCAGTGAGACGGATGTTTCGCCAAGAGACAGATGAATTAAAGGCTTGTGTTGTCTTTGTCATTTTTTTCTTATTCTTTTATTCTGTTGCTAAGATAACGTTAAAGACTATTCGGGCTTTACTCACACTCCTGTAGCCCTTGGCTCTAATGTGATTTTTTTTTTCTCGTAGTCTGTTCTGCATTCTGGACTGTGACCCAACGTATCTCTGTTGAACTCAGGGCAGACCCACAGCCAAGCTGTGTAGGCACAATCAGTGATTGCATCAAAGTGAGGAGATGATCCGACCCTCTTTATCACCTTCTCTGGGGCAGAGATGCTGGGCTGTTGTGCTATCCAGTTGTAATTGTATAACCTCGTTTAAAGCTGGTTGAATGGGCAGATTCTTAAACCAAGAGGAAAGCAGAATGTCTGAATGCAGAGGGAGTTTTCAGAGTGATCTTTCAAGCATCACATGTCTCCTCTTTTGTTGTCATAAGTATAATTATTCTCCTGGAACAGGATATGCAATGCTTGCTGTGACTTTCTTCAGAACATTCAGTAACAGACGTGGTTTTCCTTCTTTTCGTTTTCCCATGAGAAAAAATAAATCATTTTATGGTGAGAATAAAATTAAATCCATGGTGACTGTAGGGGGTCCTCAGCCTGAGATTGGGGAGCATGACTGAGAATGTCTCAGCACAGAGTGAGAATTCAACGAATTCATTTCATCTCAATTAGTACCCAATATCTTTGATCTTGACCACCTCAAGATATGGCTTGGTCTGGACCTTGCCTCCGAGGTTAAATGGTGTTTTCATTAGCCCTACATCAGCCACTTGACTACTCACATACTGGAGAAGCAGAAGCCAGGGTTTTGTCCACCTGTCACTAATTCTAAGGTGGAGGGATCAGCTATGAATGTGCTTGTCTCCGAGGGCAGCCCAAGCTTCTTCGAGATTCCACCACTCTCTTTTTTGAGAAATACAGACACTCTTCTGTCCCTTTGCAAGTTGTCTTCCTCTCTCCAGCCAGGGAAGTCAGAGGCTTGATCAGGAGCCACATGGGTGACTGGGCTTGTGTGCGTGCCCCTTTGTCCTCGAAGGTGAAGGAGGCGGGAATGGGCCGTGTTGATCCTCCAGTGCCTCCTTGTCCTCAGCGCCTAGCGTCGCCTTCTCTCCTTAGTCTGTATGGATCAGAGGAGCTGGAGGTGGCTGAAGGGGCCTGGATGAGCTTGCACCTCTGCCCCTGGTTTGAGCCTAGTAGGCCAGCCAGTGCCAGGGCCTAGTAGTGAGTGGCTCAACTTTTCCTTTCAGCTTCCTTGCCTGGGTCACCTACAGAATCACCATCAGCTGTCTCCTGTACTTGCGGATGAAGAAGAAACTTCTCCACTCTTACAAGGTAGACTTTGGGGTCAACATTGGGCTTTTCCAACCCTAGGCTGTTGCATGAGGCAGGTCGTTGGACCACAGCCTCCTTCAGGAGCCACGGGAAGAATGTAAGGGGTGTCATATCTAGTAGAGAATTTCTGTATTTCCTGGGTGGAGGGTATTGAGGGACGCCTGAGTCAAAAAGCATTGACTCTGCTTGCTGGGGACTTATTTCACCTCTGGAGAACCCCATAGGAGGACAATAGGAGATAAATGCAGGAGGATGCACGCACCCAGTTGTATGCATAGAGCACAAAAAGGATCAGGCTGGTCCCAAAGCCTCTGCTCCCTGTAGCCCAGCAGGTGGCTCCCCTAGCCAGGCAAGGTATCATGTCAGGGACTGGAGGAGAGGAGCTGGTGGCAGGTGGAAGCAACAGGAAAGCAGGGAGGAGGGACATAGCCCAGGGGCCATATACCACCTCCCATGCACCTCTTCATCATCCAGGTGTCTGTGCCCACTGCAGGTCAGCACCATCGTGCTCCTTGTTTCTTTCTGCCTGGTGCTGGCACCCATCATCAGCCATCCCCAGATAGAGTTCCTGTACATCCTCCTGTCTCTGCTCAGTGGATTCTTGGTCTATTTCCTGTTTGTCCACTTCCAGCACCAGCCCAAGTGTTTGCAGATGGCCACGCTGCATCTCCAGTTGCTCCTAGAATTTGCCCCAACCACTAAAAATGTTGTCTGAAGGGCTGAACAGGTATGCACTGTCCTTTTTGCTGCAGACACCTCTATCCTCACAGGAATGGCCTGGCCAGCTTCATTATAGGTTGACTATGCGGAATTCTAACAAGCTTGCAAAGTACTATGACACAGCAGTTGTGGAGTTTGGGGTTATCCACCCAGGACAGCATTCCACCTACCCCACCCTCCCCTCTGCACCTTCTCCTTTTGTATAGGTGACTCTCACAGCCACACTGAATGTAAGAGTAAACAGAATCTTTAGAGCTAGTTTCCCACTAGAGGCAATCAATCAGTATATCATCAATACCAGATGATCTAGTCAAAGACGAAAAGGCAGAGAAACAACTCAAAATGGATTAAAGACTCCAATGTAAGACCTGAAACTATAAAACTCCTAGAAGGAAACATAAGCAGTAAACTCTCTGATATTGCTCTTAGTAATATGTATTTTTTGGTATATCTCCTCGGGCAAGGGAAATAAAATAAAACAAACAAACAAACAAACAAACAAATGGAACTACATCAAACTGAAAAGTTTTTGCACAGAAAAGGATACCATCAACAAAACGAAAAGACAACTTACTGAATGGGAGAATATATTCGCCAATGATACATTCGATAAGGGGTTAATATCCACAATTTATAAAGAACTTATATGACTCAACACTAAAAAACAATCCAATTAAAAAATCGGCAGAGAACCTGAATAGACATTTCTCCAAAGAGGACATACGGATGGCCAATAGACATATGAAAAAATGTTCAACGTCACTAATCGTCAGAGAAATGCATATTAAAACCACAATAAGATATGACCTCACACCTGTCGGGATGGTATCATCAATAAACCAACAAACAGCAAGTTTTGTTCAGGAGGCGGAGAAAATGGAAGTCTTGTGCACTGTTGGTGGGATTGCAAATGGTGCAGCTACTATGGAAAACAGTAAGGAGGCTCCTCAAAAAAATTAAATATAGAACTACCTTATGACCCAGTTCCACTTCTGGGTATTTAAATACCCAATTCCACTTCTGGGTATTTATCCAAAGAAATCCAAAACACGAATTTAAAAAGATATATGCATTGCAGTGCTATTCACAATAGCCAAGATATGGAAGCAACCTAAGAGCCCATCAACAGACGGCTGGATGAAGAAAACGGGGTACATATATCCGATAGAATAGTACTCTGCCATACAAAAAAACGAAATCTTACCTTTGCGACACCATGGACGGGTCTAGAGGGTATTATGCTAAGTAAAATAAGTCAGACAGAGGAAGACAAATAACTGTATAATCACACTTGTGGACTCTAAAGAACAAAAGAAATGAGCAAACAAAACAGAAACAGATTCATAGATACAGAACACAAACTGATGGTTACTAAATGAGAGGAAGGTTGGGGGATGGGTGAAAAAGATGAGGGGATTAAGAAGTACAAATCGATGGTTACAAAATAGTCATGGGGATGTAGAGCCCAGCATAGAGAATTCAGTCAATAATGTAATAACTTTGTATAGTGCCAGGTGGGTACTAGACTCATCGGGGTGGACCACTTCGTAAATTATAGAAATGTCTCACCGCTATGCTGTATACCGGAAACCAATATTAAATAATACTCAATGTCAACTGTAATTGAAAAATTAAAAAAAAAAAAAGAAAGAAAGGAAAGGCAGAGAAACATTTAGATGGTGAGATTAAAGCGGGTTGGAAAGATAGTCACTTGGCAGAGCGGAGCACCTGGCCTCACCCTCACTTCTCACTGGTGCAGGCATGTCCCAGGCTGTCCCACGGGCCCTGGGGGTTGTGTGAGGGGCAGGCGAGGCTGGACGATCCTGAGTTACTGCCTTTGTGTGGTGACCCAGCTCCAGGAGCCCATCTCTGTCTGTGATTCATTGATCCTGGCGCCACTCACCCCTGTTAGTGATCACAGCCCAGAGAGTGGCCTCTTGCGTGTGAGCCTCACACAGGGAGAGATGCCATCCCGTTTCCACGGACAACCAGTCTGCTCTAAAGTTGGCGTCACCAGCTTCGCTCTCTAACACTGGGGACGTCCCCCTGGCTGGCCTGCTCTGGGAGTGTGGTGGGGCCTGACTGGGTGTCCCAGGGAGGATGGAGGGGGTCAAGTGAGCATCTTTTGGCTCAGATCCTATGGGGCCCTGAGTGAGGCGTTCGGGCTTGATTTCCACTGCAGCTTTGGAGAGGAGAGTGATGCTCTGGCAGGTGACCGTGGCTCCTTGCACTGAAGGAACTGAGGATGAGAACTGAGGATGAGGAAGGGCAGGCGAGGCTGGACGATCCTGAGTTACTGCCTTTGTGCGGTGACCCAGCTCCAGGAGCCCATCTCTGTCTGTGATTCATTGATCCTGGCGCCACTCACCCCTGTTAGTGATCACAGCCCAGAGAGTGGCCTCTTGCGTGTGAGCCTCACACAGGGAGAGATGCCATCCCGTCTCCACGGACAACCAGTCTGCTCTAAAGTTGGCGTCACCAGCTTCGCTCTCTAACACTGGGGACGTCCCCCTGGCTGGCCTGTTCTGGGAGTGTGGTGGGGCCTGACTGGGCGTCCCAGGGAGGATGGAGGGGGTCAAGTGAGCATCTTTTGGCTCAGATCCTGGGGGCCCCTGAGTGAGGCGTTCGGGCTTGAGTTCCACTGCAGCTTTGGAGAGGAGAGTGATGCTCTGGCAGGTGAACGTGGCTCCTTGCACTGAAGCAACTGAGGATGAGAACTGAGGATCAGGAAGGTGGTAGCAGCAGGTCTGAGGGGCGTGGATGGATCTGTGACCCACAGCGAGGGAGGATTGGGCTGGTCTTCCTGGTTGTGGCCGTGGAGAGATGTCAGCCATGACTCAGAGTTTGAGACTGGGTGACTTGGTGAGCACATTATGGTTCATGGAAATAGGCAAGCGGGAGAGAGGCAGGTTTGCAAGAAAGGGAAGCCTTTTATCTTGTTTAGTTGGAAAGGCTGCAGGATTTTCCTGTGGAGATAGTCAGGTGAGTTTGCATATCTGCAGCTCAAAACCACGTCAAGACTAGAGATTCATATACAGGTGTAAAAGCGAAGACTAAAGCCATGGAAGTGAAAAAGCGTGCTGAAGACAGAAGTTTTCAAAGCCGGAAATAAGCTGTTTAAGAGAGTGAGCAACCCCGTGTCAATCTATCTGGCCCGTTTTAAAACTATCCCCACCTCCGCCACACGTGCATATGTGCTCTCTTCCTGCAAAAGGTCACAACAGCCACGCCCCATGCCTAGGGATACAGAGGGGCTCTTAAAGATTTTTCCCCTTGACATGAAGATGGAGGGTTGGTCCACGCCAGGCCCAAAGCACTCAGAGGTTAGCCCGCTGCCTTGCTGTCTGGGGCTGCAGGTGCCACCTCCTGTTCTTAGAGCTGCCCCCTCCCCTAACACTCAGAGTTCTGGCTCTGGGTCTGGTCTGTGTGATGTCTGAACAAACCACCAGTGTTTGGAAGGCAGAGGAAATGTTTGGGTGCTTTGTTTCTCTGTCTTGCATCATGGCTGCCCTGGGCCCTGGCCCCGCCTGCTGGGCCCCACCTCCCAGGGCTCAGGGAATTGCCCTGGGGCTGGCTCCTGTCCCCAGCTTCTCCTTTCTTGTACTAAGTAATGGACATGAGGGCCGTCTAAACACCTGACTTTGCCTGTTGTCCCCTGAGAATCTTTCTGATGCTACCTGCCCACTGATTGACTTGGTTGCTTCCCCCAAAGCTGCTCAGCTCCTGCTCTTTGTTAACTGCCCTTTGCTGAGGCTGAAGAGAGCTGGGAGCTTTACTTGATGCTTCATGGCTGATGGGCTCTTGCTGGGGAGAGGCTGGCAAGATAGTGAGCAAACAAGAAGGAGCAAGTTCCTTCTCTCCTACTGCCTGCCAGTCTGTTTCTGGTGGACCCTATTGGCAGAACCCCTCAGGAACCAGCTGACAGGGGGACATGAAATTTGCAGAGCTTCAGCCCCAGGGGCACAAAGCAAAGTGTGGACCTGGAGCTGAGACACAACAGCTTGAGGACTAGCCAGCACAGTGATGTCTCTTCACTAGGCAAACTCTTGCCCATCCTCCAAGTCTTAGCTCAGGTGTGGTGTCTTCCGGCAGCTTCCTCTGGTCCCAGTGCCCGCTGTGCTTTCCCCCAGGAGCCTGCATACACTTCCAACCAACACGAGCCAACTTGCAGGAAAGTCCTCTCTTTATACATCTGCCTTTCTTACTTGGCCGTGAGCTCCTGGAGGAGAGAGACTTTGTCTATAGCAACTTGCACGATTCTCGGGATTCATCACACGGCTCAATAAGTCTTTGCCGAACCAGTTCCTGAAGTTGTAAGCACTTGCTGGAAGAAAGCTGGGAGTAAGTGAGGAGCGATGGTTTTCTCTCTCCCACAGGGGTTCCTAGGCACTGTCACTTTTTCCTCTGATAATAATAACGATGAGCATTTATTGAACACCTGGCAGGTACCAGGTACTGTTCTTCACACTCCACATCTATCAACTCATTTGATCTTCACAAGCGTATACGCAGAGGGACAGAGAGATTAAACAACTTGCCTCATGCCGCACAGGTAGAAAGTGGTAGAACCAGAATTTGAATCCAGGGCCTGGGGCCTCAGCCACTATTTTGTCCAAGGATAATGGGAATTGGGAAAATGTGGCTAACTTATGCTGATGGCAGCGATAATAATAATACGATTGATGAAACATGACCTCCATAGCGGATGTCTTTCCACCACATTACTCACCTCTAGGAATAATACTTCTTCTCTCTTGGGGAACCAAATGTGTAGTTCTCCAAATACGTTGTTCTAGAAGAGGCTGCTAAATATAGTGCCCCATATCCATGGATGAACATGCGACTCAGGTGGGATCTTTCAAGTTGGTACTAGTAGATGAGAGAAGCTCCTCTTAGCAGGTAAAGCTGGAGGGTGCCCCAGGCTTACTGGAGAGGCCATACTGATCGAGAAAAGCGGGTTCGCGGAGAGCTGCAGGGATGAGAGAGGAGGGAAGCGCCCCCTTTCCCCGTCCTGGGTCTTGATCCTGAGTCAATAAATTCCTCTTCGGCCACGTCGGGTTTATGTCTGGTTTCTCACACTAAAAGAGACTAAAAGAGCAACTGATAGTTTACAAAACCCTTTCACAGGAAATTGATTCTTATTCTAGCCTGAGGAGGCAGGCAGATCAGGATCATATCCCCATTTTCAGAAGGGAAACCGAGGTTTGGAGCAGCTAAGTGACATGCCAGGAAGCAGGTGAGTGGCAGAACCGGCAAAGCAGCCAGTGGCTCCCCCTTGGGCCAGGGTTCTGTCTATTTCTCCACCTTGTGCTCCCATGGGGCTCAAGGGAAGCGGGGTGGTGGGGGAGGCGTCAGCCTCATACCTACATGATCGGTGCTCGTCCCTTACTATCTCAGGACCCAGGGCTGGGGAGTCCGCCCACCTAGTTCTGGGCACCTTTATGGCCTGTTAGGAAGCTCCTCCTCTTGCCAACCAGATTTGGGGTTCTCTCCCTGGTCTGGGTCTCGGCATGGGGAGGAGGCTCGGTGTAGGGGCCTCTTCTGGCCTGGAGACCTGGTAATTCAGCCTAGGGCTGCCAAAGGCCAGCACTAGCTACTATTCTGAGTCCTAGTTCAGGATCTTCTTAACCCTGGCGAGAAGAGCAATGAGCCTGCAGCTGGAGAGAGCTTCCTGTTTACTGCTGGTGCTGGGGCTGGTCTGAGAGAGGCATCCCTCTGTGCTTACTGTGAGCCCCAACACCTCCCACCGTCCCCTCAGACTGACTCACGTCCTCCTGCCTGTCCAGTGTTAAGGGTTTCAGCCCAGGTTTGCCCCTCACCACGGCCCCACTGGCCTGGACCGGAAGCAGTCTAAGAGCAGAGCAGCTGCGCCGGCCCCGTTTCTGCAGCCCGCCTGATGTCCTCATACACACTCATGACTTCGTTGACACCCCATTGCACAAAGAAAGAAACCAGGGTTGTTAAACTTAACAAAACATAAAATAAAAAAGAGAATGCCTGGCGAAAATTGAATTTCAGCTAAACCACAAATACTTTGTAGTGTAAGTATGTGCTGTGTTTTATCTGTGAACTTTAAAAAACACTCGGGCCCAGGGAGGAGGAGCGGCCTGCATGGCTGCTGAGACTGACGGTGCAGGCCTGTGAATCGGGAGCATCAACGCCAGGGGCAAGGCCAGACGGGTGTCTCAGCTCAAGGAAAGAGCAAATTCGCCCTTCCCCTGCCTTTTTGTTCCATTTTGACCCTCAACAGATTGGATAACGCCACGTTAGTGAGGGTGCTCCTCACTCAGTCTGCTGAGTCAAGGGCTAATTAATCTCTTCCGGAAACGCCCTCACAGACACGTGCCAATATAATACTTACCAGCTGTCTGGGTATCTGTTAGCCTGGTTGAGTTGACACATAAAATTAGCCATCACAGGTAGTCACTACCATGCTCCCCTCCTCTCTACTCCAGTTACCCTGTTTCTAAAAGATTTTATTGCCTAGTCTGAGGTACCTGGTATTCTTTTGTTGGTTCTGTCTCACACTGTGGAACATTTTTGAGTCAGTCTCTTCATTGCTTTGTGCCTCAGTTTCCTCATCTGTAAGACAAGGAGGTTAAGTCTTGTTTACGTAAGGATGGCATAAGAAAGTGTTTAGCAAGGTTCTGAGGACGTGAGCACGTCAGGGGGGTTTGTTAAAATTGCATGTTCACTGCCTTCTGGTGGCCACGAGAGGGGTGGGAAAGGCTGGCTGGGCTGAGCCAGGTCATGCACCGGACAACATAAAAGGGCCCCGCAGCAGGCCCTGGCTGCAGCTATAAGCTGCCACTTGGGCCATATGATCTGGTAGACCCATGATGGTGGAGGTATCAGTGGTGGAAAAAGATGCCGTGTAGAGTTTGTCGCCAGTCCCAGTGGGAGAATCACAATGTAGACCCTTGGGGTTCTGGAGCGAGGCCGTGCCCTGTGGGGTAGAAAACTAAATGTCTTCTGAAAAACAACTTCTGAAGTGTTTCTGGGCCCTAGAACAGACAGAACCTCTGAGCACGGGGCACCATGGACCACGCAGCTGGAACCACCCGTCGAGTCCTGTTGGACTGACCAAGTCACAAGGTTGAGCGGGCCCAGCGACAATCCACAGTGGGATGGCAGTGCTTCATCTCTGAGTGTGAGCGTCACCAGAGGGCACAGCAAGCAGAGACCTAGAAACCCCATGACTCCACCACAGCAGTCTCAGCGCCCCTCCCGCATGCCCATGGCTGTAGGGGACCTGAACCCATCCAGCTGAAGGCAGAGGAAAGAGTCCAAGCTGGCTTCACGAACAGCTTTCCTCGGTTACGCGGGCGTAAGCTAAAAATGGATGGCGGCTTCTCTACAGCCTCTAAACAACTACATAGCTGAGAGCATAATGGAAGTTGCTTTTCATTCATTTATTTTCGCATTTATACATTAATTTCATCTATCCATTCCATTCATTCTCTCATAAAGCACCTGTGGTTTGGACCTGCCTCCTGCCTCCTCCAGTAGGACCTGACACTTCTATTTGTCTTCTCTCTAGTGCATCTCCAGCCCTTACCTTTACACGAGATCTATTCCATCAGCATTTAAAAATGCTTAAGTCTCTTTCATCTTATAGGAACACAAAGCTTAAACTCTCTCGGAAAAAATAAAATAAAATAAAATGAAACAAAACGTAACTCCACTGCCTTCTATATCTATTGCTCATCTCTCTTCTCTTTACAGCCGAACTTCTGAAAAGAATGGACACCTGCTGCCTCAGTTTCCTCGTAGTCCTCAACCACGTCTTCCAGTCAGGCCTCCATGCCGGTCACTCTAAGTGGCCTTGTCCTCCCACATCTCTGCCATGTCTCCATTCTCTCCGTCTCCACTGCACCAGCCTGAAGCAGGCCCTCCTCGCCTCCTACACAGGTGTCTGTGGATACAGGTGTCTGTGATAGGCTCCTAACTTATCTCAATTTTTGTTCCTTGGGTGCATCCCCTATGTGCCAACCAGGACGATCTTTTAAGAGTATAAATCTCGGTATTTCACATACTGTATTAGTTTGTCAGGGCATTCATAACAAAATGGCACGGGCTGGGTGGCTTAAACAGCAGAAACTTATTTTTTCACAATCCTAGGGGCTGTGGGTCCAAGATCAAAGAATTGGCAGGTTTGGTTTTTGCTGAGAATTTTCTCCTTGGCTTAAAGATAGCCACCTTCTCTCTGTGTCCTCACATGGGTTTCCCTCTGCGCATGTTCTCTCCTGGCATCTCTTCCTCATCTTACGAGAACACCATCTGGGACCCAAATCCTTGCTGTACCTATGTGGTCTCTGAGGTCCTGCATGACCTGCCTCTTGCCTGCTCTCCGGTCTCATCTGGTCAACCTTCCCTTTTCCTCTGTTGATTTCTCAGTTCCTCAAACATGCGGGCTTCTTCCCTAAGTACCTGCTGTTACTTCTGCATGAAATATTCCTCTACCACCCTCCCCCACTGCATTAGCCTGTGTAATGCCTATTTATTCCTCAAAAATTAGCTCACATGTCTTCCTCAAGGAAGTTTCTGATGACCCCATCACCAGGTCAGAACCTTTGCTTATATGTTCTCTCTGCCTGCCTTACTTCTCCCATGGCACTTAATACCATTGTAATTAAATCTTTAACTGTATAAGTAATTGTTTCATACCTCTATCCCTTCCATAGAATGAAAGCTCCGAGATAGGAGAGACCATACCTGTTTGCTTCACTGCTGTATCTTCTGCAGGTAGCACAATACATTATTTATACAGGTGCTTAAAAAGATAGTCATTTAAAGAGCTAAGGTTGAAGGTAATTTTCTTATTGGACTTTTAGGTGAAGAGAAGAACCAGCAATCATCATTATTTTTTAAATAATTTAGAATTAAAAAATTGAAAAATTATTTAAAATTAAATAATTTAAAAACTCTATCCCTCTGTGAACCTCTTTCTTGCCAGGAAAGCCAGGCTGATGAGAATAATATCATGACCTATTTTGGAAATTGCAAAGAAGACTCTGGTTAAAATCTCAATGGTGAGTGTTGAATTTCCATCTCTGCCCAAATTGTTCAATCTTGGGAGATTGTTTTCAAAGAGGGCTGAAGCAATTCACCCCATGTTTCTTTGCAATGTCCCATGACTTTGCTGCCCTTCTAACAAGAGAGAGTGCCAACTTGTATTCCCCTTAAATCTGGACTGGTCTTGTGATTTGCTTTGGCCAATAGAATTGGGCAGAAGTGATGCTATACGAGTTCCAGGAGTTCTTGGAGCCTCTGCTTCTACTCCCTTGGAATGCTACCTCAAGACCACTATGTAAGGAAGCTGGGTGAGCCTACTGGAGGGTGAGAGACCAGGTGCAGGGAAGTGAGGGCGACCCAGCCGACAGCCAGCACCGACCCCCAGACCTATGGGTGGGACCCCCAGACCTATGGGTGGGACCCCCAGACCTATGGGTGGGACCCTCTTGGGCCTTTCAGTCCAGCCACTCCTTCAGCTGAAACTAACCAGGTGAGGAAGCCCAGGAGCGACCAACAGAGGAACTCACAGAATTGAGAGAATAATAAACATTGGCCGAGTGGTTTATGACCTAACAGTGGCTGAGTAGAGCATCGGTCTTGATTTCTGCATGATAATCTCATTTCCGCATCTCTAAGCAGTCATGCCTGCCCTCCTGACCCTCTCATTGTCACACGCAGTGTGAATCATCAGAACACTCTAGAATTTCACTATTTCCAACTGTAAATCCAAATGGGAAAGCAGGCAAGAGAAAATGATTCACAGCAGGGTCTCTCCGTGTGACTTCAGCTGGGCCTGGATGTAAGGGCTTGTCAGGGACCATATTCTTGGAAAGGTGGCCACATTCGCTTAGCTAGGACATGGGGCTCTCAAGGTGGAAGACAGAGACTCATCTCATATGCCCTCGGCTGCAGTTTCTAAACTTGAGATGCAACCCAGGAATTTTGTTATATAAAAGTCTTTCTCTTACGACATAGGTAACCCAGAAAGTCACCCACATGTACACACCGGCCTAATTGACTGCAGCATTAATCATTGCCACATTGTTTATATTGGAAAAAACATGGAAATAACCCAAATGCCCAACAATAGGAGAATGGATAAATATTTACAAAACGGAATATGATACAGGTAAAATGAGTGAACAACTACATGCATTAACATAGCTAAATGTCAAAAAACATCACTGAATAAAAACAGCAAGCTGCAGAAGTTATTAAAGTACGATACTATTTGTGAAACACCACCATATGTTCTTTAAGACACATTCATATGCAGTAAAAGAATAAATATTTGCACGGGGATGATAAACAATGTGTTTGATGGAGGGAGGCTGGGGAGGACTTGGGAGAAGTACGCAGGAATTTCATCTGTACCAAAATGATCTGAAATAAATGCAGGAATTTCAAAGATTAGCAAAGCTAGGTGGCAGATATTATTCTCTATATTTTACTTGTGCTTGAATCATTATGTGATTAAAAAATATGAACGGTCCCCTTCCCTCTTCTTACTGGCCAGGCATATCTTCCCTACAGTCCAATATCTTCAACATTGCCTTGCTGGCAGATCTCCTGCTGCTTGGGGTAAAGTAATACAATATAAAGAGGTCCATGGCATGCTTATTTTTATTTTATGACAATAGAGCTTTAAGTCAGGGAGTGTCAGAGAGGAAAAAAACTGTCTCCAGGGAGTGCTGTTTTCCCAGTGTGGGCTCAAGAACCGATTATCACGGAGGAGTGAATGACTTTGGCTGGACTTCCTGCACCGCCTGTGCTTTGCCAGGCCCGCTGGGAGGTCTCACACTCAGTATTTCTCTTGCCCCTTTCACAGGGCTGATTGTGTTTTCTTAAAGAATGGCAGGCAGGTTCTGGGAAGAAGCAAGTACTTCTCAAGCTGCAGCTTGTATCGTTCTTACTAATGTCCCTTGGATTAAGCTAGTCATATGGCCAAACTCAGACTCATCGTGGGAGGGGACCACACAGGAGTTGAATACAGGAGTGGGAAGGGTGTTGTTTGATGAGGGCCAGCAAAGTAGCAATATACCATTTAGCTCATCCCTTCTCTGACCTCCTTAGGCCCCTCCTCTGTGCCTACCCATTACAGCACTTACCACACCAAACTGAAAGAGTCAGTTTAATTGTTATGACTGTTATGCTGTATAGCTATTTATATGTATGGACCGGAGCTCCTCTGAGGGCAGGGACTCCTTCCACTTCCTCCCTGTAATCTATTGCTGGCACAGAGCATGTTTGCATAATGAATAATTGAGTGAGAGCAGCAACTGTCATCCCTTCCTTATCTGCCAAGTTCAAGCCCCGTCTCTACCTCATTTGGATGTAGGCAGTTCAATAGCTGTGCAATGCTAAGTATACTGTCCCCGAGTTCCTTAGAGCATGGCAGCTAGGTCCTCTACCGAGGTCCTGGAGTACCGGAGGCACCTAACACTTTAGTGGAATGAATGGATGAATGAATGAATGAGTGAACTTCCTAGGCATATTACTGAGATTTCCAAGGTATAAATGTATCAGTGTCTTTCTTAAACATGCACTGTGACGGAGCTGAGCGGAAGTCACGCATCTCCACGTTCCACAGAGGAGGCAGTCCCATTGGAGTTGTGAAGAGATTTTCCAAGCTTTCCTTTCTGATGGAGGATCCTCAAGTAGAACAGTTCCTTTAGCTGAGCCATGTTCCACCGACCTGTGTGGCTGGAGCCAAAGCAGAGGCCCCAGAGGGTGGAGTGAAGTGTATCCGTCACAGCCTCCCCTGGTTCTGAGCAGTGGCTCCTAATATAGGCTCCATCTCATGCTATCAATAGCTCCAGACACATCTTTGGTTGGTAACACCTTGGAGTGTGGAAACCTATTGTGAATTCAACTCCTCCCCTATTGCAAAATTCTGACATCATAAGAGAACACAAGAAGTGAATCATCCCTGAATAATATACTTCGATTAGATCATTTGTTTTATCTTTAAGACTGAAAAAAAAAAGAAAAGAAAAGAAAAGAAAAAGAGAAAAAACTTGGTATTACTGCCTTCTGGACTGACATATGGGGGAGACATCTCCCACCCTGCTGAATGCGAACTCCCTCTCAGCTGTGAAAGTAGCTAATTCTTACTTAAGACCACACTTTGGAATATTTCATCCTTTGGACCTCAGTGTAAACAACTCAAATAAAAGTAGGTCTTGAATGATAAAGTTAAATAAAAAGGATTTTTTTGCTTTATATAAGATGTTTTTTCCATTTAAGGAAAAAATTAACAATATTATTTTCTGCAGGGAAGTCCCTTTGATCTGTTAAACATGAAATTCATCTGGTCAGGGGCCACAGACAGATTCTGTTGGCCAAATCTAGCCTGCTCTGCCTGTGTCTTTGTTGGACAGCACGGTTGTTTGTTTTTAAATTCTGAACTTCTCTAGTCTAGTTACAGCATGTTCTCTGGTTCCCCACAGTTTCCACTGCTGCCTAATGTCTTACACAATTATGCTACCCTTGGGTCCCCTGTAGACATTTGAGTTCTCAACCCCAGGTCTCCCTCTCATTTTTACGAAACTGAGACCTAGGAAGGATAATTTGACTAAGGCTGTTCAGCTAGGAATTGGAAGGCCTAAAAAGCAGGTCTCCAGGCTCTTGGCACGAGGCTCGCTCTCTTCTCCTTACTGCGTGTGTGTGTGCACCACGTTCTGGTAGTTTTGGCTAAATTAACAAATGTATGTAGCTTTTGCTAAATTAGCAAACGCATGTGCAATTTCAGCATTCACCACAGAACCTGCAAGCATTTGCTGGGGTGGATTTTGTAATAACAGCACTTATGCAATGACAAGTTCTTGTGACCTTCCTCTTTCCTTTCTGGTCTCCCATTCACAGGCGGGAGATAAACCTCACCCAGATGCTGTCATCAGCCAAACCTCATGGTGGAAGGGGGAAGGCACATTTTTGTAATTCGGCCTACTGGTACTTCTCCTTCCTCATCAGATGGCTTGGGGTGGAACCTTTCTCTACATAAAATCCACGCAGTAAATGTTTCAGATAATGCAAATGGGCATCTTTTTCTCCTGGAAAAATCCATCTTGTTATTTAAGGCCTTGCTCAGATGTGACCTCCTGTGTGAAGCTGGCACTGTCCATCATTTACACATTGGTGATATCACATCCCACAGCGGGGCGTGTGTGTGTCTCCTTACATGTTGGTCCTAAGCCTTATCTTTTGTGCTTTCACCTAACCTTCTCCACTCCCTCCTGTCAATCCTTGGTTACTGAATTGAATTGAGAAGATTGAGGTCGATATGAGAGTTCCAGAAAACAATCTATAACCCCGCTTTTCTACCAAAATTGAACAAGGACTAGATTTTGATTCTCTTTTTTGGAGAGGAAATAAGTCTCCATGCAACAAAGCCCTAAGAGCCTCTACTTGTCAAGAAAGCACCGCCTAGTGTTGGGATGAGAGCTGGACAGGATAGAGACGGGGCTGCTGCTTTGTGGGGGATACACAAAAAACACCGGAGGTACCTGGTCTGGAAAGCAGACCAAAGTGGGACATGGAGGCTCCAGAGGGCCCCAAACCACAGTGTTCATCTGAGCGTCTGAACATCTCTGAAACCCAGCAGTAAGTTTAGGACAAATAAAAGGATATCATACCTGTAGGAAGATTAGGGGTTCAGAGGGGGCTCATATAAAGTTGACTCCCGAGAGGATGGTGAGTGAAGGAGTAGCCAGGGAGCCACGTGAACTTGTACATTTTAGAGCAGTGTGGTCCAATAGAAATATAATGTGAATGGCATGTGGAATTTAAAATGTTCTAGTTGTCACATTAAAAAACAACAATATAAAATTAACCCAAATATATCCAACTTATTAAATCTCATATATTTAAATACATATCTACTGTATCCCAAATATTATAAGGTCAACATGTAATTAATATAAAAATTATTAATGAACTATTTCACATGTTTTTCCATCTAAGTCTTCAGATTCAAGTGTTTATTTTATAGTTACAGTTCATCTCAATTTGGACATTACATTTTCATTGAAAATACTCAATCTCTATTTAGATTTCACAAACTTTTCAGTAGGGTAAAGGAGATTCACATACCCAAGTTGTTTTAAACATACATAAAAGTTTCCCAATAACTGAATCGATATCAGTATTTATTTTTTATTTATTTTTTGGTGGTTCATTTCAGTATTCATTTAATTTTTTGCTTTATTGAAATATCTTTGATATATGACACTGTGTAAGTTTCAGGTATACAATGTATTGATTTGATACACTTACATATTACAAAATGATTACCACCATAGCATTAACAAACACTTCCATTATGTCACATAGTTACCATTTTTTTTTTTGTGGTGAGAACATTTAAGATCTACTTCCTTAGCAACTTTCAAGTATACAATACAATATTATTAACTACAGTCACCATACTGTATATTAGATCCTCAGAACTTATTCATCTTATAACTGAAAGTTTATATTCTTTGACTAACATCTTTCCATCCCCCTATATCAATTTTAAGTTTAAATTTAACGAAAATTAGATAACATTAAAAACTTAGTTCTTTAGTGACACCAGCAGCGTTTTAAGTGCTCAACAGCCACATGTGGCTAGTGGTTACTGGATGAGACAGTGCAGTTTCAGAGCCAGCAGGAGCTGCCCCAATTGCCTACTGTCTGCTCCCCTTGGTCTGGCCCGGGCTGGACAGACAGGGGGTCTGATCAGAGTTCAATGCCCACATTCTGAAGTTTAACGGTCTAGCTGTGGTGGTTTTCCTGTGAGCCCAGCCTTCTCCGTCTAAGGCCTGGGTCACACTGGGTCACAACCTCAGGGCAGGAGAAGGATGTTTTACCTGCTGTTGCTCATAGCTGGAGATCCAGAAAAGCAACTTTGACTGCTCAATTTTGTAACTTGTGGCAGAGTGGGTCCCAAACCAACCGGATGGGATCACCACAGTTTTTCCACGAGAAATAGTATGGCTAGTTCTAGAAGAGCCTGTCCCTTTTTAAAACTCATTTCATTGAGTTGAAATGTTGACAATTTTCCTAGAGACATTAAGCTACTCCTTAAATTAGAAAAAAAATCAAATGACTGTCAGGAATGGCTCTCAGTAAGTGCTTATTAGCAAATGAATTATGATTACTTCTAATTATATCAGAATATCCAATAATGGCTTTCTTTAACAAAAATTTTAAATTTATTTATTTATTTGATAATGGGATTCTTAACTGTGGGAAATAAGCTGATGGTTTTGTGGTTAACGTTGTTTTACATTTCTGTGCATTGTAATTACAGAAAAACGAAGTCCATTGTTTTCTAAACTATAGAGATTCCATAGCTTTTATCTCTTTCTTCTAAACTCATTTTTAAGCTACTATTTAACTAGAAAGGAATTTATTTTTTATAAAAGTGTATAGGAAAGAGTTATATGTGTGTATAAATATATATGGGAAGAATTTTTAAAGAATTTTGTAAAACATTCTTTAGGGTTTTATATTCCATGAATGATCTCAAAATAAAAAGTCATAAAATGCATGCTTTTTATAATCATACATATGTACTTTTTTTTTCTTTTTTCTTTTTTCTTTTAGGAAAAAGCGAGCAAACCAACCTGTAAGGATGGCCACAAGGTGGTGCTAAAATCTAATGAACATTCCAGTCTCTGGTCTCTGGGAGGAGTTGGGGGGTGATTTACAGATCTGCAGGAAACACTGGACAAAATAAAGACCGAATAAATTAAGCTGAAGATTAGAGATGGATTAATAGCCTCCTTTTTTTTTTTCTGAAGGATAATTTCTCTCTCACAGTCGTATGGGTATCTGTCATACAATGAATTGATATGTCGATAAAGTTAATTATTAAAATGATTTGTCCTCAGAGACAACGCGATCCTTGCCTTCCAGTAGGATTGTACTTTGAAGGGGGTGTGGAGGCAGGGAGAACAGTGTTTGGCACATCACCTACTTTGGAAAAGTTTATTCTGCGAGTCCAGCAGTCTTTGAAGTCGCCAGTCTCCACAGAGCTTGGATTAGACAAAAGTATCCCGGACAAAAAAAGAAAACAATGAATACCATGAAAAGAAGTGGCTGCAGAACATGAAATTTTCTATTTGTTTGCTTTGGCATATTTACCAACTGAATATTTTTAGAAATTATTTCGATATTGAGATCAAGCTTGGAATACCTGATATAATACGTCTGAGAATCAGGAAACGAGTGAATTAAATCCCTCTTCCTGACTCTTTGTATTTCAGTTAAAAAAAAAATATATATATATAGCTACAAACTTTTGTTTGATTTTTAAAAAGTATTTGAAGCTTAAGAACATAGCTAAGGTTCCCAAGCTATATTAAGACCAAGGAGAGCAGTTTTAACTATACATCTATAAAAGGTTTTGACTAAAAGAAGAAAAATTCAGATACGAGTTTTCTAAAATGCTAACTAGAAGAAAAAAGAAAGAAAGGAAGAATTTCCAGATCGGAGCCCTAAATCAATGATCATAAAAACCATCTCCCATGTGATCCTATTGTGGAAAAATTATTTACTTGTTGACAGTTCAGTTCTTTAAAGCTGAAAAACAAAGCAAAACAAAACAAAAAATCTGGGCATTGTGTGGTGCTAATCCAGTGTGAAGGAAGCACTTTTTGGTCCTTTGAATGAGATGTTCTCTATAGGATGGGCTCTAGGGGTTAGTGGCACTAATGTCTTATTTGACTGGATTATATCTGTGGTGTCTATATAGAGACCTAGTTCTCAACTTATGAATCATAGGTGAAAACATCAGGACTCGGTTCTATCTGGTTGCATGGGTTTGGTTGGATAGATAAGGCAGAGTCTGTAGTTTGAGATAAGAGACTCTCAGAAGGTTCCAACTGAATTCTTGAGCATTTAGGTGAATTCTCCACAGTCATTTACTGATTCTTGCTTAGTGTTGTACATTGTGCTAGGTCTTCAGGTGCTGAGATAAGACAGAATCTAAGAGCTTCCGGTCTTGGAAAGTGAGGCAGAAATATGAGGCAATAACATCATCATGATGTGTGTGTGTGTGTGTGTGGGGGGTCTCTCCTTTGCTGAAATATCAATAAACATCCTCCTGCTTGCACAATGGATATAGCCCAGTCTGCTCTGTTGGTGCTCTTAACCCTCCATGATGGGAACCAATCCAAATTTCAACTTTTTCCGTCAAGCACAGCCGCATTAAGCTATTTCTTGCTCCTAGAGTTTGTCTTACTCTTTCCAACCTCTCTGCTTTTGTTCATGCTGTAAATCCTTCCTGAGGCCTCCCTGTCTCCCCTCCATCCTTCCCACCTCTTCTGTCCTTTGAAATCCCTTGACTTAGTCTTTCCTGCAGGATCCATGGGATGGATTAAGTCTTGGTGTGTAGCAGGAACCTAGGGACCTAGCACCCCACATGACACTAACTCGCTGTGTCCCCACCCTCAAATTTCTTCCTCCACACCCCCTCCATGGGCCTCAGTTTCTTTCTGACAAATGGGGTAAGGGGTGGTTAAATTGTACTGCACTATATACTTCAGACGACCGGAATCCGAATTAATCATGCAAACCAGGGCCGAGGCTGTCTTTTTCTGCGCGGTAACTTCCTCCGAGTGGACAAGAAGTTCTGCAACCAGCTTCATCCTTCTCTTTTCACTGTTCTTCCTTCTTTCAGTTTTCACCTAGAGACTCAGCCTGGGGGCCAGGAAGGGAGCAGA
>NW_006434835.1:11513572-11521618 GCF_000325575.1 Pteropus alecto
ACTTCTAAAAGAAAAAAAACCCAGCTTGGAAACAAACGCGCGCGTGTGTGCGTGTGTGTGTGTGTGTTTAAAAACAAAACCAAGTTAAAAGACCCGATCTCTCCCCCTCATGTCCGACCACCCTCTGGGAGTTTGCGAGGAAGCCAGGCAATTTTGAGTGGGAAGGAGTCGCCCACGCCCCACAAAGTGCTGCCTCTCTCAGCCCCGCGGGCTCCGGGCAGCAAGCTCCCGGGCTCCGGCAAGGAGCGTAAAATCCGCGGCGAAGAAGGGAACTCTGGCGTTGCCAAAGCCCGGCAGCACCAGCCCTGGCGCAGGCTCCCCAGTCGCCGCCTCTCCCAGCCCTGCGGCCTGGGCCATCAATCAAGTTCGTCCGGCCCCGCCCCTGGGCTGCAGCGAACGGCCAATCAGCGCCAAGCTCCGCAGCGATGAGCTCAGTCGGCTCGCTTCCCATTGGGCAGCTATATTAAGAAAGTGGCCGAACTCTTTAAATAACGGGCGCTAGGGCCGCAGCCCGCATCTGCCACCGCAGTCTGGTCGGAGTCTTGTGTTTTCCTGTACTCTTGGCGAGGCCTAGAGAGGCTCGGGAGACAGCTAGGCCGGGGTTGCTGCTCGAGCCACTGTGTGAGCACAAAGGCGCCGACCCGGGGTCCGGGACGAGAGGAGCGGCCACCGCCTGGGAGCAGCGCGGAGACGCACGGTGCGCCCTATGCCCCCGCGCCCCCACCGCCCCCGCCGCGGCAGCCCGAGCGCACCGAGTGGACGCGCCACCGCGGGGCCTGGGTGCAGCTAGCGACCCTTGCCCCCAGCGCGCAGCCCGAGGTGAGCAGTGAACGGCGAGCGGGACGGCACCGAGGCGTTCGCGGGCCCCCTCCTGCTGCCCGGGCCCGGTCCGCTCATGGCGGCCATCCGCAAGAAGCTGGTGGTGGTGGGCGATGGCGCGTGCGGCAAGACGTGCCTGCTGATCGTGTTCAGTAAGGACGAGTTCCCCGAGGTGTACGTGCCCACTGTCTTCGAGAACTATGTGGCCGACATCGAGGTGGACGGCAAGCAGGTGGAGCTGGCGCTGTGGGATACAGCGGGCCAGGAGGACTACGACCGCCTGCGGCCGCTCTCCTACCCGGACACCGACGTGATCCTCATGTGCTTCTCGGTGGACAGCCCGGATTCACTGGAGAACATCCCCGAGAAGTGGGTGCCGGAGGTGAAGCACTTCTGCCCTAACGTGCCCATCATCCTGGTGGCCAACAAGAAAGACCTGCGCAGCGACGAGCACGTCCGCACAGAGCTGGCCCGCATGAAGCAGGAACCCGTGCGCACGGATGACGGCCGCGCCATGGCCGTGCGCATCCAAGCCTACGACTACCTCGAGTGCTCGGCCAAGACCAAGGAGGGCGTGCGCGAGGTCTTCGAGACGGCCACGCGCGCCGCGCTGCAGAAGCGCTACGGCTCCCAGAACGGCTGCATCAACTGCTGCAAGGTGCTATGAGGCCCGCGCCCGCCCGCCTGCCCCTGCCCGCGCGGCCCCTCCTCCCGGGCCCGTACCCCCCAGGACCCCACCGGACTGCCTGGAGTCTGCCTTCCCGCTCGGCAGCCGTGGCCTGGCAGCTGTGGCTCTGGCGCCGGGAATGGGCGTTAGAGGCACCGGGCACCCCCTTTTCAGTGTCTGTGTGCGTCCGGCTGTGTTGCACAGGCCCAGGCGCCCCGCTGAGTGCCAAGGGTCACCTGAGTACCCTTTTCTGAAGAGCCGAGCCTCTTCACAGCGTGTGGCTGTTTGTTCCGACTCCCCCCCGCCCCGTACCCCCCCCCCCCCGCCTCGGGTCCCCGGAGAGGAGCTTGGCGCCGGAGTGCGGCCGCGCCCCATCAGATGTTCGCCCATAACCAGCGAGCGCCTGCTATCTCTTGTCTGTAACATAGACCACGGGAACTGCGGGAGGGGAGGGCTGGGGAGGATGGGGTGTTATATAAATATAGATATAATTTTATTTTCGGAGGTAGGATGGTGTTATTTAATGGTGGTGGTGGGTGGAGTGACAGGGCGCTAGAATAACTCCAGCCCAGCGTGGGTCAGGCGCCCATCCAAGCACGAACAGGACTTGGTCGTCTTTCCAACCCCTGGGGAAGACATTTGCAACTGACGGGGCTGAGAGGACACAGCTTCCGGACTCGCGTCTCCTGCCGGCCAGCCCCAGCAAACCGCTCACCAGCCTGGGCAGGAGGAGGGAGTGTGCTCCGGGTCGTTTTTGCCATAAGCGAACTTTGTGCCTGTCCTACAAGTGAAAATTGTTCAGTCCAAGAAACTGATGTTATCTGATTTATTTAAAGGCTAAAACTTGTTGGCTTTTATTTTGAAAGAATTTTTTGCACAATTGTTTCATTGTTTGACACTTAATGCACTTGTCATTTGCATAAGACAGTAGCATTCTGACCACACTTGTACGCTGTAACCTCATCTACTTCTGATGTTTTAAGGAAAAATGAGGATGACTTTTAAAAATTCCGAGAGGAAAAAGAAACCACTAATTTTTGTTTTCTTGAAAAAAGTGACAACACTGTTTTGTGATTTCATTTGTGCAGGTATGCACACTATTTTGATAAAGGGCAGTAACAAGTATTGGGGCCTATTTAACTCTCCCCCTTTTTTTTTCACAAGGCCGTCTCTAAAGCTATGTGAAATTTTCTCTGCATCTCTGTACAGAGAATGAACCTGCTCCTAGTCTCCTTCCTCCCCTCCCTTCCCCACCCAGTGGTACTTCTACTAAATTGTTGTCTTGTTTTTTATTTTTTAAATAAACTGACAAATGACAAAGTGGTGAGCTTATGATGTTTACATAAAAGTTCTATAAGCTGTGTATACAGTTTTTTATGTAAAATATTAAAAGACTATGATGATGACATTTATAAAATGGCTCCTGTGGTTTAATAGCGTGAAAAGATAGCTTAAATGAATTTTGAGGCAAGAGAAGAATTCTGCCAGGCGAGGGCTTTTCTTGTCACCAACTCCATTTCCCTGATAGTGTTTGTAGTCAATGAAGATGAAATTCCTTTGGGGGACATGTGGGGGTTGGGTGGCCATAGGAGAGCAGGCTGTTCCTGTCGCAGTCCCATAGGAAGAGGAATGGGTTACCCAGGCACTCAGTGTCAAAACTTTTGACCTAATGTTTGCATGTTTTGAAAACACTTGTGCCTATTATGGGGCCTTTGCTCCCTCTTCTTTGAAACTTGAAGTTGTCATTTGTGCATTTTAAATTTAGATAACATTTTTTGTTGTCGTTGTTAATTACCCATGTGGGGCCAGCTTTCTGAAGGCTGGTTACTGAGTTCCCTTCAGCTCCTCAAGGGGTTACACTGTACCCCATGAAATTGTAGGTTGTTATCTTTGGGGCTGGAGCTCCTTGGTAGAGCCCGAATCAGGAGCTGATTCTTTTATCATTGAACTTTTCATCTGAATGTGTGTCTACAGGGAACCTAGAATGCTTTATTCTAAGTACCAAGAATGGCCATGTTATGGACAGAACACAGGATGTTTTGGGGGAGGGGTTATTTAAAGTTGGAACAGGCGTATTTTGAGATTTAATGCTGATGAGCTCTAGTTTCAGACACTTAGTCTGCTGTGGGGGGTCTCAGACCTGGACAGGCGGTTTATACTGGGAGACCACATGGAAATTCTGCTACGGGCACGATGGCTCAGACCTGCCAGCTCTAAGCAGCCTCTAGGGAAGATAGCTTGATAGTGCCAGCCCCTTCCAACTACCTAAGAAGTGTGGTTTTTGTTTTTGGAATGGGCACTTTCTGGGTTTCTAGCACTTAGTAACTCTCCCTCCTCCCCTCTCTCCACATCCCTGGAAGAGACAGAGAAGATCCCTTTTGAAGTTTGCTTTAAAGCTTCAGGATTGTTTGTTTCCCTGTCTATTCCCACACTTCTAGAGCTTTTGTTGAGTGAGACAAACCTGGCTGTTGGTGACCTTTCACCCATTTAAACACATTAGGGACAGGGCCTCCTGGGCAGCCAGGCCTATTGGCCAACAGAGGGGAATTGTCTGGGCTTCTCGGGGCGCAGAGCAGGGAGAGGGGCCAACAGGCTTCTCTGAGCCACTACCTCACCCCTTCCTCAGCCCACTCACCTTCATCCTTCAGCCTACTTTTTCTACTTCGTTTTAAAGCCAAAATTTGCCATTGAAAAACAAACTGTTGATTTGCAGGTTTCACCGCTAGCAAATCCTTCTGTACCAGGGACTGCGGGACTATAGGGAAGAGCTCAGGCTTGGGCTCAATGCCCAGGACTCAGCTTTGCAACTAGCCAAGAGCCTGGAGGCCCAGCCCCCTGAAAGGGCCTTTTCTGGGTTTCCTGCCTGCTCAAAGCTGCCTGGTACCTATAGCTGTCTGGTGTTTTTTTTTTTTTTTTTTTTGGATTTTGCAAAGACAACCACGTAGATGACGCATGGCGGCCTGAGTTGTGCTTGTTTTAAAATGCATGGCATTTAATAATCCTGCCGGAACACACTTTTCTTGCTGCATTAGGATCCAACTGGAAAATACAAAGACGAATGGCTGTAGTCTGGAAAAACAATTAGGAAAAAGAGGTAAAACATCTGGTGTTACTCTCAGGATATGAAAATTCATTTTGCACATTTAAAATAAATGTGCTGAGTTCATTTAATTGCCTGTCGAACTGTTTCGTGGAGAATAGTGGGGTGTTTCGTTGATCCTGGACACTTTCTAGCGAAGAGCATTGGCTTGGGTTCTCATTTAATCTTAATTTTAAATCAACCTGGGTTCTACTTCTAAGGCCTTTTCACATGTGTTTAGAATGGTCGTTTTCAAACTTAAGCGTGCATCAGAATCACATGGAGAGTTCAAAACACAGACAGCTGGGCCTAGCCACTAGCGATTCCAGTAGGTCTGGGGTAGGGTCTGAAAATTTGAATTTCTAACAAGGTCCTAAGTGATGCTGATGCTGCTGATCTGGGGACCACACTTTGAGAACCAGTGGCTTAGAATAAAGGACCCCGTCAATGCACAGAGAAGGAAGGTCATTCAGTTGAAAGTAACTCAAACTGACTAGGGTGGTGCGCCCTGCAGTCCTGACTTCCTTATGCCAGAGAGAGAGTACAGCACTTCCAGAGAGGGTCCCCCCAGGACGAACCATACGGAAACCTTATCTTCTCTCCACATTCTTGTGCAAAAGGGGATTTCATGCCCTTCTAGAGATTTATTTCTGCCACTTCTGAATTCAGAATGCAATAGCACTCTGTAATTCATTTAGCGTTGGTGACTACTTTGTCAGCTCTGCTGAGATAAGTGGTACAGAAGCAAAGAGGACACAGTCTTTGCTCTGGTGGGCCAGGGGGTTCAGGAATATATTCACTAAGACCTTGAATACAGCATGATCAAAAGAAGGGATTAGGGCCGGGGCACACCAGGGGTTGGGGAAGTGGGGGAGGGCAGCATGGAGGAGGAGACATTTGATGTGTAAATGGAAGACACCGCTTCTTTGTCTTACTTTGAGGCCTGGCCTCTGGGGAATAGAGCTCTCTTGGGTGAGAACTACCTTCTACGTTTAGCCCCACTGGCATACATTTTTTCGGTCAAGAAAAATGATGTTACCCAGCCAAGGGACACACAGAGGCCAGGAGACAAGGTTGGCGATGATGGTTTCAATGTTTTCTCTGTGCCTTCCAGGGACGTGGGGCAGACACGAGGGCTGGCTGTGCTAACCATGCTCCTGGGAAATGTGTAGCCTGGGTTCAAGATGGCCATGACACCACAAAGGGACCTTGTTGGAGGATGGTCCCTTACCACTTTACTTGGTCCATCTTCTGGCTGGAGGGAGAACCTGGGCACTCAGATGGCTTCTCCAACTCTCAGTGGCCCCATTTCTGGTTTGAGAGTTAAGAGTCTGGGGGATTCTAGTTCATTCCTTCCTGTTCGTTCTTTTAGTCGACAAATATTTATTGTTGACTGAAGGACTCTGTGCCTAATATTACGCCAGGAGCTTGTGGACTGATAGGACCCAGTGGACAGATAGGCAGGCATGGTCCCTCCTCTCACAGAGCTTTCTGTCTAGTAGTGTGTCTAAACAAATAATGATAATGATGGTAATAGCTAATATTCATTGACTGCACATAAGGCATTATTCCAAGCTCTTTATCTGCATCATTTTATTTAACCTCTGTATTAGTTATCTATTGTTGCATAACAAATTATCTCAAAACAGAACGGTTCAGAACGACATCTACTACCTCATAGTTTCTGTGTGCCAGGAATCTATGCACAGCTTCGCTGGGTCCTTAGGTTCAGAGTCTCCCTTAAAACTGTAATCAAGATGTTGGTTGGATCTGGATTTATCTCAAGGCTCGACTGGGGAAAGATCTGCTCCCCAGTCCACTCACATGACTGCTGTCGGGGGTTCAGTTCTCACTGGCCGAGGCCACCTTCAGCTCCTTGCCATGTGGGCCTCTCCACCGTGAATTCACAACATTGGAAGCTTGCCTTACCAGAGCAAGCAACAGAGAAGAACCAGAGAGTGAGAGCGAGCGAGGGAGCAAGAGAATATGGGACAGAAGTCAAGGACTCCTATAACCTAATCTTAGAAGTGACATCCCATCACTTTGCTTTATCCTATTGATTAGAGAATAAAGTAAAGGGGTCCAGCTCAGTGAGAGGGCATTATTCCAAGGCCTGCATACTGGAAGGTGGGATTGTTGGGAGCCATTTTAGAGGCAGCCTACCACAATTCCCACGACGACTCTGAGGTAGGCGCTGTCGTCCTCACCTACTGAGGAGGAACATAAGAGGTTAGACAACTTGCTCATGGTCACAAAAGGTATGTGGATTTGAACCCAGGCCGTCTGGATGCAGGACAACCATGTACGGTGGGATAATGATTTGAGAACAAGCACCCTGACTGCTGCAGTGTAGAGGATGGGTCGGAGCAGGGAATACCAGAGGCAAGAAGATGAGCGGGGAAGATGTTGCCATTACCGACACTGACGGTGGGAGGAGAGGGCAGACTGGGAAAACATTCAGGAGGTAAGAGGGGTGGAAATCTGAGCGGGAGGCACAATGCTGACCCCTGGATTCTGGCTTAGGTGACTTTGAGGATGCCGATGCCATTATTTAAGACAAGAATCAGCAGAAGATGAGAAAATTTGGAGGGAGGTCACCAGAAGGATATGTCGAGTTTGGTTTTATATATATTGAGTGTGAAGTGTCTTTGGAAATGATCGCTGCTCTTATTCTCCTCACCTGCCTTCTCACACCGTAATTTGTGGACTTTCTGTGTAGAGTTAGACTATTGTGTCCTGTTCGGGTGATGAGGAAGTGCCACAATCTATATGGACGAGAGTACTCGACATTCACCAGATCAAACTTTCTCGGAAGAAGCAAGTCCTGAGATAGGAACTGTGGTTTTAGAAAGTGGACTTTAGACAACAGAGAAAGGGGACGCTATCCTCTCTCTTAAGACCTGTTTTAGGTGAGTTGATGGTATTGTTGGGTGGTAATGAGGTATGGGGAGGGGAGGAGACTTCTACTCTAACTGGGTGGCCAGGGTAGGCAGAGATCCTATGAGGGCCATCCAGTCTGGTGGGCTGTAGGAGAAACCATAACCAACAGCCAATTTTAACTTACACCTGGTGGATTATTAATTCTCTTCTATTATTTTAGAACCCTTCATAAAGTCTTGCTAAATGTTCTAGCCTGACTTTAGCTCTGCTGTGGAGAATTAAGGGAGGAATATCATCTATGTCTGGGCAGGTGGCAAGGAGAAGCAGCACTTCTGAGGGCTTCAGCTAGGATCCGAGCAAAGCGTCCAGCTGGGATTCATCTAGATGTCCAGGATAAAGTCATTCTGAGATAAGCATCATGGTTGTGTCCAACCATCCCTCTTTACATAGGGACTGGTTTCCTCACTGCCAACCACAAGTCAGGGTGCCTACATGGCACTGTCTGGCACGTAGGTGGATGAGTTTATGGGTCAGATGAGCAAAGAGGAAGGTGTCAGGGTACAGTTGACAATGGACTCTTTGCAGGAGGGATATGATGACC
>NW_006434835.1:11521639-11529186 GCF_000325575.1 Pteropus alecto
GGGACCGTAAGACCATAAGTACCTCCATGAGCCCAGAGGCCATGTTTACTCTATCACTGCTATATCCCTAATTGCCCAGTACAGTGCTTGGCACATGATGGGACCTCAATAAGTAGTAGTAGAATGAATGAATTAAAGAAAAAGCAGAAATTTAGGGATCACCACCTTCTAAGAAACCCAAGAAAGTGACAAAGGTTGGGAACAGCTGCTGTGGGGAATGAGAAGAAGGTGAGTTAATGACTAGGAGGCATGGAAGGTCCAGCAATGCCCAGATCCTGGGAAAGAATAAAGCAGACGAACCACTGTTTTGACATGAGTTACGTGAGACGCAGCAATGACAAGTAACCGATTGTTTTCGTTGCAGAGACTGAGTGCTCTTGTAAAGAAAGTGCTCTTGTAAGGCCAGGCTTTGGGTGCTGACTACACCCATCGAGGGAAGGCCTTCTCTGGACCCCACCCTGAGCAGAAATCTCAATGTGCTTGGCCCAGTAAGGTCCTTGGGAAAATACTTCCGGTGATCCTGGGATGAACAGGCAATGGGAGCACACGTCCAGCGCTGTAGGCCACCCTCCGCAGGGCCATGTGGGTGGCTGGATGTGCTCAGCTGCTGTCACTGCCATGCTGAGCTTTGAGTGCTGGAGGAAGCTGGGCAATTTTGGATTCTGGGGCAGGAGTTTGGCACGACCGGTCCATATTTTTCATTTAAAAAATTATGACCTGAAAATGCAATTCTGAGAACTGTGGAGCCAGGGCTCCGGCTTTTATGACTGCGTGTGACCTCTGTCCTCTGGCTGTCATTTGGAGCTATTTTTCTTTTCCCTTCAATCCCGAAAAGGGAAGAAACAAATGTTACCAGAAGCACGTTTCTCATCACTTTGTTAATGATTGATTTTGTTTGATTCCAGAACTTGTTTGGCCTTTGGATAAACAATTGAAACCTTCTGGAGGCTCCTAAAAGAAATGCAGGAATGAGTTTGTTAACGGTAGAGATTATAAATGGGACTCTGACAGAATAAAAAATATTATTTATATGAATGCTCAAAAGAAGTCACTTGTAAAGTATACACTCTTCAGTAATGGCCAAATATGGGAAAGTCTGATATCTGGTCACATAACTAGGGTGACTCTGTAAATGGGAAGATCCCTCTTTCCTCTAGGTTGAGCAATCTCATGGCTAAAAATTTCCTCCAAGAAAGTCTAGCATCGTAGGCCAAATGGAGGCCCAGGCTACACGCACGAGATAACACCGACACGAATTAGCCAGCCTGGGTTCTCTGAAGGTATGTTTAGCTGTATGTACCAAGGGAGAATTATAGACTGAATAGTTGGTTACTAGCCAAGTTCGGAAGAACAAATAAAGATGAAATGCAGTGAAGGTATAAACAGCTCAAAGGGGCAAAGAATGCTAATCAGGCTTAGAAAGCCACGAGTTTTCCGGCAGGCTGATATGATCTAGCCTCCTTCAGTGACACAGTGACCAACCGGGAAACAGTCCCACCTGTTAGCCGAGGGAACTCAGAAGGCCAAGCACCATCATGAGTGGTGTGCAGAGGAGGCCGGGGGACCAGCATCAGCGGGGGCCTTGGGCCCGCCCCAGGGGTGTGGAACCCTCTCGTCTTCAGCTGAGTGACAGAAGAGATCACTGCTTACGGAGCTTGCCGGGGACCTCAAGAAACAGGGGTAGGAGTGGAGCTGCATGGCTGTGTCTCCCCGCCTCCGTCAGAGAACCCACCCTGTTGTTTATCTCCTTCAGCCGCAGGACAGGTAGTGTCTTGGTGAGGAAATCAAGGATAACAGATAGTGACAGACTCTGTCTGTCACTATCTGTTTATTCATGTGCCAGTTTTACCCTCTCCTGCCTCAAGTTCTTTATTTGTAGAATGGAAATTATTTTGAAGATTAAACAAGCTCAAACCATGTACTTGGCACAGAGCCCAGCTAAGTCCTCGATGAATCTTGATCACCTTCCCTCTAGTGGGTTCATCTTAGTACTCAAGCGCAAAGTAGAAGTGGAATACATTTTGTTGAGTTAATGAGTGTATAATAATAACAACTCTTTTGTTTATCAAGGACCTTTTCAGCTGTAAGCTCCTCAGGGTATCACATCACACTCATTTTTGCAACACCAGCATCTAACTCAGGGTCTGGTCTATAGTAGGTGGTTGGTCACTACTAAGCTACTGAATAATAAATAGCTCAAGTTCAGAGGGTTCTTGACAAACTGGAGATTCTCAGGAGTGCACAGGATGAATCGGCACTCAGGGAAGAAGGGCTCACCACTCAGGTCCCAGAGGATGTGGTGGCAGAAACCAAGCCCCCTGAGTGCTGAGGAGAAGGCTACATGGATCTGGGGACCCGCAGGCTTTCTCCCTAGGAGCATGATGCTCACGAGTCCTCAGCAGAGGCTGGATGGGCTCTATACCAGTCTGCTGACCCAAGGATATATAATGAGGAGCAGAATGACCAGGGTGCAGAGCCAAGGAGAGCCTGCCCAGCCTCACTTCACTGACATGGCCACAGATGGAAGGAGAGACAGTAACTCCTCTGGGTGAAGTGAGGGCTGGGAAAAATGCTGACAACTCCTAAGTGATCAAGAAAGATGCTAGAAAGATCCAGGCGTTAGTCCTGTGTGTGCAAGTCCCAGGACTCAGCTGCTGCATTTGTAACCTGAGAAAGCAAGTCTCGGCCTATTATGCAGCTCAGCAAAACCATCAGACCACTCCATGGAAAGGGAAAACAAAGCAACGAAGAGGCTTGATCATCTGACCACAGCGCTTCTGAGAGCAGGAGCCCAGAGCTCTATTTCCGGGGTGGTGGTGGGGGGGTTGGTTTACCAAACTCACCAGGAGCGAGCGGATATTCACTGTAAGTCTGGGCAAACTGGTTCTCCTGGCAAGGAGGTAGGAGCCCGGCTTAATTAGACTGCAGGATTAGACTGGAGGAGATCCCTTTGTTTAGGGTTGGCTCCAATTTTTTTGTTTTAAACTTCCTTGTTAAGTAAGAACAAAAAATTATACCATCAGGAGCAGAAGCACAGGGCCAGGGTGCAGTAAGGAGATTCGCATTCAAAGGTAAATCCCTCTGTGTTCACCCTCCCCACATTTCAGCTTTTTCAGAAAGCTGACCCTGAACTTCAGTTCCTGGTAATGCCTGACCTTGACAGTATCTGGGGTGGTGTCCTGGGGAGGGCCGGCTGCTGAATGGAGACTTGGCTGTTCCCACCACACTTTGGCAGGTTTTCTCCAAGTGACTTAGAAATAGATCCCTGAATCGACTCAACTGTGCCAAATTCCAGGTTCTGAGGAGTCTAGGCCAAACCCAGGGGGTGATCTGTGACCTGGTGAGGCTGCACAGGGGTGGGAGGGGAGGTCGGGGAGGGTCGCTTGTCTTTCCTTGTTTGAAAGCAGGAAGTCTGATTTTAGAACTTGGGCTGAGAACAGGTGTCTGGGATAGAACCCTAAACCGGCAATCAGAACAGTCCAAAAGGTCACGAGTCAAAGGTCATGAGCACTCTGATTGAACAGATTCATGGCAGAGCTCGTTGACCCCGGTCCAAAATGTTGTGGAGGGAAATCGAGTATCGGATGGGCAAAGCTCTCAAAAGGTAAGACCCGGTGTTCCCAGGTGCTGGGGAAGAACAAGGGGGAGGGGGCTGCAGTTAGCTAGGGGATGCTCCTTGGAGAGGTCCCCATGAAGACACAAGCCTGAGTTTTGTTTTCAGTGAGTCTTCAAAGAAGAGCTCAAACGCCATCCACCTTTCCTGACTTGCTCTATCTCCCTTTTCTGCTCAAAACACATCATTCCTTCTTTTATTGCCATTCTCATCCCTCTTTAGCGGAGCTGTGAATTAATTATATGGCTCCCATCTAAAATGGCGATCTCCTGGAGTACAGGACCTGTCTTATAATTATTTGTATCCCGGGCATCTAGAGCTGGGCCTGGCACAAGCGCTGAGTAAACATTTGTTGAAGGATGCACTAAATGAGGACCTTTCTTATGAGACAAAGAGCTCATGGCCCTGCCGTGGAGGCAAAAATAACATGTGAAAAAAATTCAAGGAACAATTTAGCAATGAACTGTATGACTTTCTAGGACAAAGGTTAATTTATGAAGGAGCTAATTCAGAGTCTGCTGGCCTGCAAGCCACCTCTGTAAGGTTTGGGGGAAGGCCTGAAGCAAGCTGCTTCTTCCCCTGCTAGAATGTAAATGCCAGGAGGGCACAGCCTTTGTTCCCTGCTGGGTGCCTGCCACGGGGTGAGTGTTCAGTTAATATTTGTGAAATGGAAGCACTTTAGTCGTTGTAGTTTATTTTCCTGAAGCAGATGGGAACGGTGTTGATAATTAACTTGTCCTCAGACTATGAAGGTGAACTCCTATGGGAAGGACTCACACAGAATAGGATAATCCCCGGAGAGGAGCCATCGTCACGGGCACATGACTTGCGCAGCTGCGCGGAGCCTGGTGCTCAGAAGGACCTTGCACTTCGTTTAACATGACACTGTTGCCATCTTGAAATTCTTAATTTTTGAACAGGGAGCCCATGTTTTAATTTGGCACTGGGTCCACAAGTTGTTTGTTTGTTTGTTTGTTTGTTTGGTTATGTCTAAAAGGTTTTATTATGCAACAATTTGAGAGGGCTCAGTCCTTGGCCACCAAGGCTGCCAAGGATGTTGCTTAGCTCCTCTCTCTTCCTCTTGGGACTGATGTGTGTCCTGTCGTTTTCTTGATGAACTTGAGGGCCTGTTTGGGCTTGGAGACCTTGAACAGGTCTATAGCACGCCGCTTGAAGGAGGCGAAGCCACATGTCTCTCGGATTATGCTCTGCCCGGACTTCGTGTGCTTGGTGACATAGCCATGACGTAGCACAGCCATGGCTACTGCTCTTCGATGGCTGCCAGAGTCATCACAGGTTTTGTAGCCAATTCTGCTCGCAGAAGTGGACACTGTCAATCCACAGAATAGCCAAGAGAAGCAAAGAAGAACCTACGGCTCTGGATACCCACCTGGCAAACCAACTTGTTCTGTGGGCTCTGGGCAGCCGTTCAGCTGCTGCCTCCCCTCTCCTGCCTGGTCCAATCTGCAGCTGCTTCTGTTGCTTGGCTGCAACTGACCTGCAGTGACCTCAGGGAGTGGCAGAGCAGCCACAGCCAGTGACCTCACACTTCTTGCCTCTGCCAGCAGCTGTCACTGGCATGAAGATGGCACTCTCTCTGTGAGTCAAACACTTTTATAGCACATGTTGTAAACAGTGGCCTCACCAGCAAGGTTCTCACAGAATCTTCCCACCCTACCCTTTCAAGGAATTTGGGGCATTTTGCTGGCTTGGTTAGAGGACATCAAGTGGCACCCCCAGAGTACCCTTTGCTGATGTCAACCATTTTCCATTTCTTTAGGGCCGAATCTGAGAAATCTTCTAGCTAAGAATGAGTTTATGAACAATCAGGTAGAGGTCATTTTTCTTTCCCTCTGGTTCCAGGACCCTGATTTTGGTGTGCTAGGGCCCTCCTGCAGCGCCAAATCTCTGTTCATTTCTTTGAGGGACACCATCAATTTTCATGCCCATAGGGTACTTGGTGACAAAGTCTCACAGGGAGAACACCTTTCCAACTCAGGAATCTGTACCCACTGTAGGTCTGGCAGGGTGGGCTGGCCGTTGCTAGAGTCACATCTGATCCTGAGAAAAGCCACCTTCCTCTGTCTCTGGTACATAAGACAGGTAGAGTGTCCGGGCTTTGGAAAGGGGACCCTGAAGACCACATCCACGCTGCCCAGCTCCTGTCACCTGCTGTGTCCTCCTCTGGGATGGAGCCCAGGATGGAACCAGGGGGGCTCATGATCTCCTTGAAAGGCCGCCTTTGTGAGCCTCCAGGTTTATTCAGGGGATCTAGTGACAGTCAAGCACACCCTGAATAACACCCGTTCAGGGAAAACAGGGCACTTTTCTTCCCTGACCTGTCCTGGCCGGGTTTGGGGCTCACTAACAGGACAGGGTCAAATCAGACTTTCAAAGGTAGTCCAGAGTGGTTCTTAATCTTTGCTACTTCCTTTTGGAGGATGTTAATGAATAGACAATGAAGATTATAAAGGTAGATTTTTACAATTTTAAAGTCAAAGTCATTATTAGAATGAAGATTTTTTTCTTTAAGACATTATTTTAATTTTTATACACTGCCAGAAGTGGCAGGGACACCAGAGGTCATTTAATCCAACGCCTTCTTTTAGGATGGAAAACTGAGGTCTATGGAGGCTGGGGGGCTGCCCAAGGTCAGTCACATGGCTCATCAGGAGCAGAAGTAGGAACCCGAGTCACCTCCTCCTGCGCTCCCCAGCCCCAACTCTCTCTCGACAAAAAGTCCTTAAGATACTTTAGGTATTAACTAAACACTCACAGTTAGAGATCTGAGGAGTAACTGGGAAAGGGTATGATAAGTTTTCAGTATGTTGGTAGTGTAACCTCAGGAGGTTTTATGAGTGTTCTTTTATCATTCATTTATCATCAACTCTTTACTGAGCAACTGCCGCGTGCCAGGCCCGAGGAATCCCAGGTAGAATCAGAGATGGTTCATGACCTCAAAGGCTTGTAATAGAATTGTATACCTGAACCTTACTGGATTTTGTTAACCAATGTTACCCTAAAAAAAAAGAGGCCCATAATAGGAATGTATATGTGTGTGTGTGTATGCACACCCTGCCTAAAAGCCCCCACTGTAGACTCCTTTACTGTGCCTTAGTTTTAACACCTCCAGTTAGAAAACTTGCTTTGAGAACTTCTGTCCAGTGAGTGACTTTGAGATCAGAGGAGTTAGCAGTCCCGGAGTCCCATCAGATAGAGGCGGCTTTCTCTACTTTATTTCAAGCCAAGAGCTGGAGGCGGGTTCACTGGACCTGAGCATGCTGTCTCATTGGCTGATGGAGGCATCTATGCAAATGATGGGACATGAACATTGGTGAAATCTCACACACATAAACACACACTATGCAGAGCCAGTCCCTAGGAACACAGAATGTCGGTTCTGCATTATATGATTCTTTTTTGTCAGATGAGAAAATTGAGACTCTAAGGAGTTTAACCACTTTCTTAACTAGCTAGTTATTCCCGATAGCTAGTGAATTCCCTAAACCATTTAAACTTTTAGATTATTCAGAAACTGAAAAATGAGTAGGGGCTTCCCTTAGAAATGACTTCCTCAGAAATGTCAATGTTCCTCAGACAACATCTTGGAGAGACATCAAGGCCACTGTGGTCTCCTGTGGTTCCTTCATAGAATCCCAGGAAGTCACAGCTGTTATGAAGGATCCTGAGTGACTGGAAGTCAAATCAGTTGATTCTAGATGCCAGTTGCTCCCTCTGACAAAGGCCTGAGACACTCCAGCTGGGGCTGGGGCAGGTGTTGGGCAAGCCTCCACCCTCCCCCGCCTTCTAGCCCAAAGGGTCCCCAGGAGCTTGCAGAGTGGTGGGAAAGATCAAGGGTGCCGTTCAAAGCCCAGGGCACACTGCAAGATGTTTTGGTTTAAGCATGGGATTACTGTTCTCCCTTCAAAGCCCA
>NW_006434835.1:11529243-11531225 GCF_000325575.1 Pteropus alecto
GGCAGGAGGCTTTGATGGCGGGGGAAGGCCAGGACCCTCCCTCTCTCTATAAGTAACTCAGCCCATCTACAGACTCAGAACCAGGGTTCTTGGCATGGGAGAGGCCTACAAGAAGAGTGAGTCCAACTTTCCACAGATGGGTTCTTTCTGGAGCATTCTGCCCCTGCTTGCGCTCCTCCAGAGAGAGACGGACGGGTGCTCCTTTACGAGAGCACCGTTTCCAGCTTTGGACAAGGCTGCCCTCTCACAGGGAAAGGCTGCCTTCCTGTAACTCCTAACTAGGGGTCCCAGCCCTTCAATCTGGGGTTCCACGCTGCTCTCTGTTGTCAACTGCTCTGCTAGGATGATGTCTGCTGTGCTCCAGGCCAGTCATCCACAGGTCAGTGTTTGGCCATCGTTTCCAGATGTGGTTGTGAAGGCCTTGCCCTCCTCTGCACAGGGGGCCCTGAAAGGGTGAGCTCTAGAACTATGGGAAAACCAGAAGTTGAAAACGCCAGGTACAGGCTGACCAAAGCAGAGCTAAAGAGGGCTGTTTTCTTCCTGGCCTCTAAGACTTCTCAACAGCATGGAACACGAAAGCCACAATGTTTGGGGTTTCCTACCCACTGTCTTGGAAACTCCGCCATACATATGTGTCCTCACCCTGGGGTTTGGTTGGCCACCCCAGGGCTGTGCTCTACTCTATTCCTCTCTGAGTCTTCCCATCTCAACATAAACCCTAGCTGGAGGCAGAGAATTTTCTAAGTGTTTCAGAAATAGTCAGAGTATGAGCCAGCATGCTGACTGCTGCCCTTGATTTTGTGGACTCCAGCTGGGGATCAGAGCCCCGGCCGCCTTCAACACTGTGCCTGGGCATGCACCCACGCAGGCCTGTGGTCAGGTGAGAAGTGGGAGTAAGCCAAGATACGTGGGTTGGGGCAGGGACCCCAGCTCCTGTGTCATTTCAAGCTCGACCGTTAACTAGTAGCCATTTGACTGGGCTGGATAAGAGACCGGGGCTAAGGCTGGGCTGGGCTGGGTTGCAGTGCAGCTGGGGGGGCTCTCAGGGCAGAGTGTGACCCCGACATCCCCGCGGTGACCCTGGAAGACTGGACGGTGTTTGCCTGGGGTGTTCCTTAATGAGCTCACTCAGGCACATGGCTCTTCCCTTTCACCTACTCAGCAACATTTATATTCAGCAGAGTAATTCTGGCGAAAATGATTCTTTCATTGCCTGCCTAACTGGATGAGTAAAACCCCTAGGGGTTATTTGGACAAGAGTATAAGCGATCTCAGGAATGTGACCCGACCTAATAAGTTCAGGGGAAAATAAGGAAAGCTTCTGGAGGTCTTTGGGGATTAAGTGGTGGGTATTAGGGGCGGATGGATGAGTCTGTAATGGGTCCTGTTTCTTATGTACAATGGGGGCATCATCTTAAAACGGGAAGAACAAAGGAGCATTCACCTGCTTTGCAGCGGGCTGGGGAAGCCAGGTGGGTTGTGTGCATTTAGGAAAATGCTGTTTACATTTTCCTACAGCACATAGTAATGACTCTGGGAAATGTTTGTGCTTGGGGTGTGTGTGTGTATGTGTGTGCGCGTGTGTGTGCATTGTGTGTGCGCGCGCGCGTGTGTGTGTGTGCGTGTGTGTGTGCATGTGCATGTGTGTTTGTTTTTTGAGTAGATTATTATCCACTTGATCACCTGAAAGAATGAGGAGGCTGTTTGCCCTGTACAGTGGTGGGGAGACCTAGAAAAGACCCAAATGTAGTAGTGTCCCTAAGCCCAAGCCCAATGTGAATTACCCTGCTGATCAGTAAATATCTCACTTTGAATGATCCCACCAGGCCAATGATGGCTTCAGACTGGAGCTACATTAAATAATTCAGACTGGGAAATAGACTGCCAAGGATTCCGGTGTCTCCCAGGGTACTTACCTGGGGAGGAAAATGGAAGAGGCAGATCATCCTGGGGTCTGCTCAGGGAGACGGCTTGGGCTCCCC
>NW_006434835.1:11531244-11534959 GCF_000325575.1 Pteropus alecto
TGTGGACATGCTCTCAGGGACAGCCATAGATCTGAGCATGAGCTCTGTTCGGCCTAGGGTCTGTGTGAAGAGAAAAAGCCCACGTGAACTTAGCTTCTGCCTCAGATGAGGTGAGGACCCTTTTCCAACCTGGTGACCCTTCATAGTGGCAACTGTCCTGGCTTCATTCCAGCCGCTCTTAACTCCGTGCCTATTTCCTGAGAGGTGAGATGTTGGTTACTGTGGGGATGGGTCTGCCTGAGATCTGGGTATCTGCAGACCTCCCATGGACAGTCAGGGCCTGATCAGAGCAAATTCAGTCACTATGCAGCCTGGGGAGCTGGTCTACAGGGCTTCTTAACAACTCTATTGTCCTCGGCTCCTAGAACTGAGCCTGGTACAGCCTAGACCCTCCCCACATCTTTGCTGAATGGATTGATCAAATAATTGATAAACTTCTCTACCTCAGTAAACAGAGCCAGACATCACAGACTTAGGTGACTTCTCAAACTGCAGGGTCCTGAAATAACCATCATTAGCAAACATCGTGGAAGAACATTAATTATATCACCATAGCGCACTCTCTAGTTATAACGTGGTCTTTTCACTTTTGCCTCAAATCTGTTTTATTTGCTGGTAAACAAAAATCATTATCTAGGAAGTATTTTTGTATTTTATTTTACAGTTCTTTTTAGAGCCCTTTATGTACTCATTTGTGAATGTGGCATTTGATCTTCGCAACAGCCTTGGGCCATAGGAAGCATGAAGCAGCTTTCACTACCGACCACACTGAAGCTGACGTATTCCCAGATCCACACAGCTGAGAAGGAGCCGACCTGACTCAAGGGATGAGGCCTTTCTACTGCCCCGAGCTGGGGAAGCCAGCCTAGCAGAATGTGCAATTTTCCTTTTGTTCCACCAAATGAGAGGTGGCACTCACTCGGGTCCTCATGGAAATGCTGTTGTAAGGCAGATGCAGGCCCCGAACAAGTTTGCAATTACCGAGGAGAGGGTATAATTTGGGGGAATTCAGCCTGGGTGGGCTTTATTCTGGAAATCTCACTGTGATGAACTCTGCTATTATCAGACAAGATAATGATGGGAACCAGAAGCAGGGTTCTGACTCCGTCCCTGGCTCAGAGTCAGGCTGCACTCTGTGCCTCACTGGGTCACTCCCTGGATTCTGTGTCTGAGGCCACTCTTCATGAGCTCAGCGTGGAGGCTGCCAAGGCAAACCCAGCACGGTGGTCCCGTGGTGACCCCTGGTTCCCAGGTCCTGGTGGTGGCTGCTGCCCCTCCTCCCATGTCCTGGGCAGTGCTCCAGCCCCTGGAGAGCGAGGGCTGAACCTGAGGCTTTGCTTCCATCTCCCGCCGTCTTTGCTGAGGGAGGACCTTCCTTTCAAGTGCAAGCCCTGGTGGGAATCTCAGCGGCAGCCTTGGGGGTGGCTGTTTTACCTGTGATTTTCACCAAAACGCACTGACCTTTTCTGCTCCAGTTTCCTAATCTGTAAAGTGAGTGTTTGAGCAGCTGCCACGTGATGCTCCTGTGAGGCGGCTTGGAGACTGACTTACAGCGAGCTCCTGCTCTGTGTGCTGCAGGATCTGATTTATTCTTCAAAACCTCTTTCTCGGTAATACTCATCCCCCATTTTACAAATGGAGAAATTTATATATGGAGAGATTCAGTAACCTGCAGGAAAGGAAAACAGAGCTGCCCCTGGCGCCCGGAAGTGGCCCTTCCCTTCACAGCTAGCCTGTTCTTCTCCTGTTGGACACAGACAAACTCACAGGATGCCAGCCTCACCCAAGAGCACCCTGAGACAGGATAAGATGAGACCAAGCAAGGCCACTCCATCGCTTTGTCTCAGCACAGACAAAAACAATGTTTCTATGCCACCCACAAAATACCACTGCCCCCAGAACCAAAATGAATGACTGTGACTTTACCAACCAGAGCCTTAGCTCATCATAGCCCTCCTTACAGCAAGATTGACTGAGACAGCTGACCATACACCTGCCCTCACTTTATAACAACATCCAATCTAAAGCAAACTCCTTATTCCTTAGATGCCCCCTCAAGCCACCCCACCAAACCCAAACCCTATCATTGGTTCTTTCTAACACCTTCTTACTGAGACACCCCTGGTGTGTGGCTTCCCTCGCTGCAATGAGTAATAAACCCAACTTGTTCAGCTACAGCTGTGAGCCTGGTGGTCTTGCTGGAGGGTGCTGACCCTTGTCCAGGGTCCCGTAGTTGGTGAAGGATGAACCCTGGGTTTAAACGGAGGAATCAGGCTTCTCTGATTCCAGAGCCTGTGTGTGACCACGAGGAGTCTAGGAGAGGCCTGAGGACGAGTAGTGTCAGCGCAGGAAAGTGCTCCGAGCCCCTCAGGGAAGGTCCCGATCAGAAGGAAGATTGGAGCTCTGGCATCTACTCGTGGTGGCCTTGACCGCGGTATTACACTCTGAACTTTCCATATGCTCAGAAATGATCCCAGCAAGGTGGCTTTCTATTTGCTGACTGTCTGAAAGAGGAAACAGTGAACTCAAACACCCCGAATCTGTCCTGCAGTCATGCCCCGGTGATAGGCCAAGAGCCCGCATAGTGACTGCCAACCCTGCCCCATGGCCCAGCCCCTCGGTGCCTGGCACATGGAAGCTTCCATGTGTTCTACTGGCAAGGACAGCTGAAAACCCTTTCCCAGTAATGTCCATTGTTCCTGATGATGTTGCTACAGCAGTGTCCTTGAACTCAGCAGGACACTGGCCTGAGATCTAAGGAGATGACCAGTCACTCTCACAGACCCTCTGGAGCTTAGTGGTCCATGTACCTGACAGCTCTTCACCTAGACTTTGGCATAGCTCCCACCTGAGAGCATCTGGCACCAAAACCAGGGAGCCACCCTTGCCTCCGCAGCTGCTAAGATAACGACAATTACTGTGGTCACCCGTTATCAGCACCACTGTAGTGATTGTACTGAGCCAGGACCTTTTTTTGTATTTCTTTGATTCTCATAAAAACCCTATCGAGTGTTTTATTCCCTGTTTATGGATGGAGAAAGAGAGACGCTGAACGTTCGATTTTAATCTCAGTTGACAGTGGTAAGGGCAGAGCCAAGACTTAGATCCAGATCTGTTTGGATCCGCTTCTCTGGGCTCTGAGTGTCTGGCTGTCCTACATGTACCTGAGAGTCTGCAAGTCTGCACAGGTCATTCAGGAAGGTAGTGGACACTGTGCTGCACCATCCAAGACCCCCACTCAGGACAGGGGGACTCATCTCCCAGCTGCCAGGACTGCTGCTGCCTGATGGCCTCTCTGGGAATTGCCCTAGTCCAGGGCTAGGCCCTTTCTAGGGGACAGCCCACATTCAGTGATGGTCGATGGGGGAGGGTATAAAGGCCGTGCCCTCGCCCCAGTGGGGGACAACTCTGAAGGGCAAGCCCAAGTTCAGAGTTCCCTGTGGGGTGCACTGAGGCCCTGTGATTGCACCGCGGCCCACCTTCTCCCCATGCCCCAGCACGCTTCCTTCCTTCTCCCACAGACGGTCATCCCAACTCACTCCTCAAGGAACTTCCAGAGCCCTCTTCTCCATCACAGTCTACTTTTTGGGGAACCCCACCCGCAACGAGGATGTTTTGCAAGATTAGCTGGCAGTGTGCAGATTTACCCCCCGGCTTCTGCCAGTGGTTGTAATGTCTGGAGGAGGGTGGTGTCCCCAGAAGAAGAATGGACATT
>NW_006434835.1:11534980-11573891 GCF_000325575.1 Pteropus alecto
CGTGGGCTGAAGATGGGGGTGGATCTATTCAGGGGACTCTAGGCTCTTACCTGTTTAAAGGAAGTTCTCTGCCACAGAGGTTTGCTGAATGTATGTTGAGCAGGAAAGCCCAGAGTTAACACTTTCTTTTAAAAAAATAACAATTTCCAGATTAGAGGGCCTGACAGTCTGAGTTTATTTTTAAGGTAAATGAAAGATATCCACTTTTATAGTTTAACCCCTAAAGCACAATAAATCATTTACAATGCCTTGACTAGCGTAAGCATCAGGGTAATGAAAACATTATTACCTGATTCTACAAATTGGTCATCTACTTAGTTCTCTATGCCAGCCTCTCTGCTAGGGGTTAGGGAGACAGAGATAAATAAAACAATTTTTGCATTTTGAGGGGCCCACTATGTGGTGAGGATGTGGACATCAAACTGGTCATAATAAAACATATAATGATGATAGTTTCCAGGTCCAGATTCTGTTTTAAAATGTTGAATAAAAAAAAGTAGACATTATATTCCCATATTTAGTTCAATGAAAATTATGAACAAGCAAATGAGAAATCATCATCCAGAGCTATTACAAAGAGGGCTATGATTTAGGAGTTTGCTAATCTTTCTCCCTAGCTCAAGGCAGTCCTCAGCTATAGCCTCATGGGGTTGGGGCTGCCAAGAACCTTTATGGAAAAGCTTCCTGGGCATGATTTGTGCATGAAAGTGTTTGACAGGTTCGTCCCCTTCAGACCACGTGCCAACATCTTAAGAGTTATTGCCCTAACATATTAACTAGCTGTATCTTTCCTACTTAAAAATCTGCAATGCTTTTCTTTTTACCCCCACTGCCTCCTGAATAGAGTTCAGCCCCTCTTCTTCCATTATTCCCCAGAAGGTTTTCCTTTGTGGTACATTTGGTTACTGGACCCCAAACTCAGGGGACCTTTCAAATTGTCCTGATCTCCTAGCCTTTGCTCAGGCTAGTCCCCTCTCCTGCAATGCTTTCTTCATTTCTCCTGACCAGTCTAAATAGTACATACCTTTTAGGCCAGCCAAAATGCTATCTCCTCTATAAAGTCTTCCTTAAACACTCCAACCTGAAGTGAGCTCTCACCTCTGACAGATCTTGTATTGCTCCTTTGTAGGACAGTGAAGACCCATGACCCTGTGGTGGCCTTTCATTGTGGTCTTGACCTGCCATTTTAATGTGTTCTATCACTCAGTCTTCCGGGAGTCTATATGTCTCCCCAACAAGACCTTGGACTAACTTGGAAGGGTCAGGCTTGGAGTCCTGAGAAGAGTCCTGGCAGGCAGGCCCTTTGGGGAGCAGTATTGCTTACCTCTGCGATATGATTTATTGGGCCAAGCCAGAAATGAGAAACTGTTCCCTTCATCTCTTTATGAAGATTTGGCACATTTGGCTCCTCCAAATATTGAACAGAATCAAGCCAGCTACTTTGGGGAAAGAGGTAACATTTTTCACTGTTGAGAATACATTGATCCAACTTCCTTTTCTTTTTACAGAAAGCAATAAATCAAATAGGAAAAAAGAAAAGCGCCTCTCTGCGACCCTGTCTTGGTTCTCCAAGAACAGCGTAACGTGGCCTCAGTCCTAAAAAGGAGAAAGAATATGTTTTTCAAAATGCTAATGGCCCTGCAAATTTGAGGCCTGCTTGGTTCAGTTTTTTAGAAGAATGACTTGTAATCCATGTGTGTATGTGTGTGTGTGCGTGTGTAAGAGTGCCTGCACGTGTGTGGTATGTGTCCTGATGTGTGTGTGTCCGGATGTCTGGTCTTGCAGCTCTTGTACTTTTCAAAAGTCAAACACAGTCCTGGAACTCTGCAGGGCTGGCCCCTTGTGATCCAGGGCAGGAAGCGGACACACGGAACAGGACTTCTATGGGACTCAGGGGTCGGCAGCACCCTGATTCATTATTTTTAAAATGCAGACCCAGAACTCACATGGGTACACTCTGTTCCTCCTCGCTTTCAAGGCCAAGGGCGTGCCCTGGCTAGGTGGATCTCCAACACACTCTGCCAAGCTTAGCCACAGGGAGAGCTCTGAACTAAACTTGGCCTTTGCTGCTTCAGCAAAAGCAGAAGCCACAACACTGCTCCCTGCAGGGCCCAGAGGCCGGGGGCTCCAGCCGCTTCTGAAAGGCCTCCTGCCTGCCTGGGTGCCAAGCCCAGACTTCGAACGATGTCCATTCTCTTCTGGGGCTGCTTTGCCCTCTCCCGTTAGGGCCCTTGCCTCTCTGAGACAGCAAAGAGGAAACTGAAGTGCCTATAGGCTTGCAGCGTGTCTGTTGGCACTTTCTCTTGAGAATCCCCAGCCTGGAGGTGGGAGCACGTGTACTTAGCACTTCACTCACGAGGGGTCGGAGGCTTTGACAAGGGGAGGCGTACCTGAGCTTTGCTGTTGATGGCGCTCCCAGCCCTAACCGGCTGTGGGAACTTGGACTTCATGGGGCTCCCAAGGGCTTGGTTCGGGCCGAGGAATCTGCCTCTGCTTCTCTCAGAGCCTGGGAAGATGGGCTCATAGTGGAAGCAGTTAGAGAGGAGAAGGACTGGTAGGTATTCTGGGCAAACCATTCAGGGGCCAGGCCTTGTGCTAGGTGCCCGCACGTGCACGATCGTAACCAACTGCCACGATAGCCAAGCAAGGAGCGGGGCGTACGCTCTCCTTTGTAGCAGAGGGAGATAGATGCCTGCGGGAAGCCAAGGAAGCTCCTGCTCACTGGTGACCATGTCCGAGTGGCATCGATGAGGACCACACTTTCCACTGCAACCAAGGAAGTCGAGGGTGTAACCTACAAAGACTATTAGGACGTGGTGAGAGGGTGGGACTGGCAGGAAGTGTACCAGGGAATCGTTGGTGTGGCCGGTGGCAGGAGGGGTGTTGCTCTGCAGATGGCCCCGTATCTAGGTTTGCTCTGTCCCTGCCCCCTTCTCCAGCCCTGGTGTCACTGCTGATTACTTGCATCTACCAAGCGGAACAAGTAGAGGGCTTGTCACTCAGGAGAGGGGTCCAGGATAGAAATGTGCGTTTGGGAAGAGAGAGCCACGAGCTGGTATGGCCCGTTGTGGACTGAGTGTTTGTGTCCCCCCGCCTTGCCCCCCCCCAATTCAAATGTTGAAGGCCTAACCCCCTGTGTGATGGTATTTGGAAGTGGAGCCTTTGGGAGGTGATTAGGTTTAGATGAGGTCTGAGGGCAGGGGCCCCGTGATGGGATTAGTGTCCTTATAAGAAAAAGGGGAGACTAGAGCCAGTTCTCTCTCCACCATGTGGGACACAGTGAGAAATTGGACATCTGCAAGCCAGGACGAGAGCCCTCACCAGAATCCGACCACGATGGCACCCTGGAAGCCTGAGAATACCTCCTATGTTATTTTGCTATGGCAGCCTGGGCTGACCAAGGCGTGGCCTTACAATCAGAGTTTTGGGGACACTGAGCGTGCGGGGGAAGTAGCCATGAAGCAGGCTGGGCTGGCGATGGGGATCAGAGTACACCCAGACTCTTGTCTGGCGGTGCCAGCTTGCCACCCTCCTGCTTCCTGGGCTGGCAGACAGGTCACTTCCTCAGACAGCCTGGTTCAGAGGAAGCAGCAATTTTTTTTTTTTCTGGGCCAGATGTGCACTTTAGCTCCCACTGTGTCATTAAAGTATGAACAGCAATGGGCCGCTGGGCCTGCGGTGGGCCTGGTGCCCGGCTCTCTGCCTGTGGTAACGCCTGGCCCATGTCTGGCCACGTTGAGGCTCAACTGACCTCAGGCCCCTTCCCGCCCTGCCCAAGGGGTGGTGTGCTGTACTGCTAGGGAGGCTGGGTTGAGAGGGAGAAATAACTGAGTCTCCTGTGTGTATGGAGCAGTCAGATCTGCCCTTAGGGCCTTGCCTGGGAGCCTTCCTCCAGCATTCTGCTAATGAACCCAGACTACGACCCACACAGCTGCATTTCTGGCTGGTTGGTCCTTGCACTGTGAAGGGCTTGGGACCAGGGCCTTCTGACTATGGGCGGCTGGCTCCATGTGGCATCGGAATATTGAGTTGGTCTTCAGTGTGGGGACATGGAAGGAAAGTCTGGACGCGGCCGTCAATGAGGAGCCTGGGGAATCCCACAGCCTATGATGCAGGAGGCCAAGGGATTTCTGACCTGATGAATATGTAGGTTCTTCCAGCTGGAAAGCCCTGTGTTCCGTGAGCCTCTTCTTTCAAGGGGCCCGGTGGGACGGACTTTCAACTCCTCTTGTCTCTGCACTCTGAGGATGCTTTCTGCCGACTGCAGGGTCGGGAGGAGGAGTGAGAAGACGGGGAGAAGGAGGGGCATGGAAGGAGATTATGGCAGACCAGGAAGGAGATATTTGAGAAGGATCTGGCCCAAACTTGGGGTGGTAGACACTTGGGGAGCCCAGTTTCGTGCTTTTGAGGTGGCGGCCTGGATGTCCCATTTTCTCTACCTTTTAGGAAATGAGAGACACTTAAGAGTCTGGGGTTTGGGCAAGGGGCAATGGCCCACGGAAGGCGGCCTCTCTCAGCCCTGCCGCACGGCCCAGCCTTTCTTACAAGCACCCAGTTCTGGTACGATGAAGGGTGGGAGCAGGGAGCACACCAGAGCGCTTTGCTGTGTGAGGGAGGACAAGCTTAGTTAGATCTGAGAGCTGCCCAGGAAATGTTGACAGATTAGGCCGTATTTAAAAATGCTTGGCATAGCTCCTTATTAGTCAAGTGAGAGTCTCACCAGGCCTGTCCAAACGACCTCACACCCTGTGTGTTGTAGAGCTAGGGAAACTGAGGCCAGGAGAAGCCAAGGCTTCCGCCTGGGGTCACGCATCTGGGTAGCAGCTCTTTGGCCCTGAGATTCCTGGGCAGGACGCAGAGACTGTTGCCGCTGGGACTTTTTGCTATGATAGATCCTCCTCCATGCTCACAGGTCACATTTTGTGTGTCCAGCTGATCCAGATCTCTAGGCTTGCGGGACAGGGGCCTGAGGGCCACCGTCCAGCATCTTAAAGCCACACTCGGTTTGCTCAAGGCCTCAGCCTGACATGTGCATCCAGGCATGGAAGTGGCAAGGATTCTGCCATTCCCATCCACCTCCTCCCGAGTGTGGTTGTGGGTGCCCGTGACCTGGGGGCTCACGCCGCCTGCAGAATACTTTCACTGAAAGGTGGAAGAGGCAGCACAGTGAGCGGATGGAGCCCTGGGTGGTGTGGAGAAATGGGCTCATCCCCTGCTCTGTCACCACCGGTCTATAGCCCGAGGTATATCCTCTCCCCCACCGCACCCCGAGTTTCTCATTTGCTTGGTGAAAGCGTTGAGTGGACACCTGAAGGCCTGATACTGGCCTGACTCTCTCTCTTCCTCTCCCCCTCCTCTGTCTCTGTCTCTCTCTTTCCGTCCCTCCCTCCCTCCCTCTCTCCCTCTCTCATCGCTGTTAGACTCCCAGACAATAGTTTGAACAAATCAAGGAGAGCAGTAGCCCTCTTTAATACTTTCTCTGAGGACAAACTTGTAGGCCAAGGGGAAACCCAATTACATCGCCCATTTGTCTTTTGTGAATTATTCCCTAATCTATCTATTAAGCAACCTCAAGCAGGATTCTAACTAAATGGACTGTAAGCAGGGGCATTATCCCTGTGATCCACTCTCCCTCGGGACAGATATGCAATTTATCTTTTAGCAAGCGCACGGTGACTTAACACACAGGGCCCCTATGAACAATGGCCATCAGTCCCATCTGTCCCCAAGAGAAAAAAGAGGCTTTCGGTGTCAGTGCCAGGGGCTCTGACCCCATTAGGGACTTCTCCAGGGGAGCTCCCATTATGGTGACATCTTAACTAGAATAAGTTTGGAGAGACAGGCAGGGGAAGGAGGCACACAGCATGGCCCGGGGCTGAGCGGAGCTGGCCAAGCGGGGAGCCCCTCCTTTTCATGGAGGAGCCTGCGCAGATAGGCTCGACCTCTCTCTTCCTCCTCTCTGGCATCCCCCAAGTCTCCTTCTGGATTGCTGCAAGGAGGAGGGTGCCCCCAGCACTGGGTGTTCACTCCCCTGTGCTGTGTCCTGGGGCCAGTTGCGGGACTGCCCTGAAGGGAGGGGGGGACGGATGGGGGTGAAGCGAGAGGACTAATATTGCTGTGGTTGGCACAGTGTTGGCACCTATGTACTCTTGGCCCCGTGGCCGCTGCTGCCCTGCTCCACAACCACTGAATTGTGGGCCGGATCTGGACCAGGGACACAAAACTGAACTCATCCTTCTTTTTCTTTCCAGAGGAAGAAATGGGGTGCAATTTCTCTTCCTCAGCCTGGCTGAGGAGAAGGCCGATTCCTGCCTGGGACTTGTCTGAATGCGCACAGCCGCAGCCCCTCGTCTGGGCTGAGCCTGGTCCAGTTCGTCCCGACCTGTGAGCTCAGGCTTCTCCTGCCAGCCCAGGGCATCACCCACTGCAGTCTGCCCTGCTCTGGGTGCTGCCTTTGGAGGCCCAGCGCCCAGGGACCTGTGCAGGCTGCAGTGACGGCGCTATGGCTGAATTATGAGTAAACCTGCCCAGAACCACAGAACCTCTTGGAAATAGAACCACTTAGGAATTTAAAGAGTCCTGAGAACCATAGAATCGGAGAAACAGAACCTCGAGTCTGGAAAAGCTTAGTGAAGGAAGGCGCCTTCTTCCAGCGCAGCAGCCTCGTCCGCCTTCTTGCCCCATCTGCCATGTCCTCAAGAGGGAGCCTGCCCTTGTGGGCGACATTCTCGGCCCTTCTCTTTTCTTCCCTGGATCTGTGGGAGACCACGCGGTGCTGTACCCTTGCAGTTAGGAAAGGCCAAGTGGCATTTCGGGCCTGTGAAATCGTAGCTCGAGTAACGTGTGGCACTTCTGAGCGGAGGCGGTGAAAGGCCCTGCATCCCTCTCCAGCAACCCTCTTCCTTCTCAGTGTTGATGCAGACAAGTGCTGTGGCGCGATCAATTCTAAGAGCCACGGAGCCAATCGAGATGAATTATGAGCCTTTGTCATCAATTCTAAGAGCCACCGATGAGCCACCGAGCCAATCGAGATGAATTATGAGCCTTTGTGAGCCGGCTGGCGACTGACTCTACCACGCAGGGTTCGAGATCAGCCCCGAGCTCCCAAAAGAGGCCGTTTATAAAGCCTAGAACTACACTCTGGTTCAACATCAAACAAGCAAACAGATTAACCACACTCTAGTTAACATCAAACAAGCAAGCAGATTACAGAAGCAGAAGTTGGCCGTTAGAAGTTAGAAGTTTTGCCCAGAACCACACCCTTAACAAAGTTTGTGTTGAGGTGACCAAGCCACAGATCAAAACCACCAGAGTCAGCGAGACCTTACATAGCAGATAGTGTCCCAGCTACAGCAGCCTTTACGTGAACGAGAGATCAACTTGTTGAGATTTGGGGGCCATTTGTTACCACAGCATAATATGGTCTGTTCTGACTGTGATATTGTGATTTACAATAAAAGAATATATGCGTGTATATATACATATTTGGTCTGCATCCTCCTTAACGGCAAGACTAATAAGTCCCTTGGAATTTCCTAAGTGAAGTGAGCTAAAAGGGTGTCTTTTGTTATGTTGATCGCCTGCCACCTAAGGTTGAGGATTAATTGCCAGTGAGGCCAACCATGTGAGTAGAGGGTTGAAACATTCAGCTCCATCTCCCAACCTCGGGGGAGGGGAGCGGGGCTTGAGATTGAATTCAATCACCAATGGCCAATGTTTTAATCTATCATGCCTATGTAATGAAGCCTCCACAAAAATCCAAAAGGATGAGGTTCGAAGAGTTTCTAGGTTGGTGACCACGTCATCTCTCTTGAACAGATGAGAAATGGGATGGTGGAGTGCCTGGAGAGGAAGCTCCACGCCCCTCCTGCCCCTCCCGCAAGCCATAAAAAGGCCGGGAGGAAACTTAAGTGTGTATTAGCAAGTGAAAGAAGCCAGTCTGTAAGAACTAAGTATCGTGTGACTCCAATTCTGTGACATCTGGAAAAGGCAAAACTATAGAGACAGTGAAGGGATCAGGGGTCTCCAGGAGTTAGAGGGGAGGGAGGGTCAAATAGGCAGAGCACAGAGGATTTGTAGGGCAGTGAAAGGCCTCTCGGTGATACTATAATAGTGGATACATGTCATTAACATCTGTCAAAACCACTGTACAACACAGGAGTGAATCCTAACGTAACCATGGGCCTGGGGGGTGATAACGATGTGTTGTCAGTTGCAACAAACATACTGCTCTGATGTCGATGGTCAGGAAGCTGCGCCTATGTGGGGGCCGGGTACATGAGCACGCTCTGCAACTGTCTCTCAATTTTCCTCTGAACTAAAGCTTTTCTAAAACATAAAGCCTAAAAAAAAACAAAACAAAAAAAGGAGTGTGCCTCCTCCTCCCTCCAGGAGGACTCTAAGTGGGGGCCTAATGGAGGGTGCCCTGGCTGTTCTTGTAAAGACCCAGCTTGGCAAGCCCCCTCCTGCTGTTGAGTGTGCAGTGACTTCCCTCGTGCTCATACGGACCAGTTCCAACTTTGGGGAAGAATCGTGCTGTCTTGATTTTTGTAAACACAGACAGGCTAGCCATGCTTGGCCGCATTGCGGATGGCATGGGCTCTGGCTTCCTGGGGGGCTTGCTAGGCCAGGTCCCTGCCTTTTCTGCCCCAAATCCATGCATTGTGTCTTCAGGCGCCGCCTCTTGTATCATGTGCCTGGCTGGAAACAAGGCAGCCAAGGCTGAGGACTGATTTCCTTCCACCAGCTCTGAGAGAGCCCAGGCAGGCCAGCAGGGGCCACACCAGGAATAGCTTGTCAATATGAGGACCCCTGATGCTCAAGATGAAAGGCTCCGAGGCTGACTTTGGGTGTCCTGCGCTATCCTGGACAGAGGGCTGACCTTGCAGGAAGTCCGTGAGACCTGAACCTAGGTCCGTCATCCTGGAAACCAGGCCCGCTGTGGGGGGACCCTTCCAAATTCCAGGCTTGCTCAGGACTTGTCTCAGTTGCTCTGGCTGGGACCTCACTGCGGTCAGTGACACACTGACCCCAGGCTCTGTGTGCTCAGCTCCAGCCTCGTCCTGAGTCACACACATTTCTCCATCTCTCCCTCCTCCTCCTCCTTTTTTCTTCTGTTAAAAAAATTTCATTATGAAAATGGTTAAACATACAGAAAAAATGAGACGATGTTATAATAAACCCCTCATATCTATCATCTAGATTTAATAATTATTAACATTTTGTTATATTTGCTTCATCTACATATTCGCTTAAGTATTTTGAAGCAAACTACTGATATACGTTTTACCCTAAATACTTCAGTCTGCATCTCTAAAAAATAAGAGTTTCCTACATAACCATATCATTGTCGTATCCATCAGAATGAACAGTTCCTTAATATTGTCTAACGCCAAGTCTTAGGTCTCTTTTAAATTAGGTCTATACCATCCTTGCCATGGCAGAGACAAGTTGAAGAAACCAGGGCAGTTGCCCAGGTCATCCCCAGTGTCCAGACCCATGGCTTCCCAAGCAGGAGCCGGGAGAAGGGCCTTGTACTTGCCTCCTGTGCTGCGGGAGTCCTCTGCAGGCCCCACACTGAAGAGGGGCAGGTCACTCATGGCCCCGAGTGTTTCTGCTTTAAAGCCCAGAAGCCTGGAGAAGCTGGCCCTCCTTGGGGAGCCACTGTGACATGAACAAAAGGCCAGAGAAGGTGGCCCAGAATAGAAATAAAGGCTCTGAGTCACTCTTGGTTACACCAGGTCCCTCAAGAAGGGGAAAATCACACAGAGTCTCTGGGAAGGACCTTCTGAAGATGAAGGTCAATGACTCAAGGCCTGTTAGGGCCCTGCCCTCGGGTACCTCTGACCCCTCTGTGAGGGCGGGGCCTGGGGGAGGCCCAGCAGCCTCCAGCCCACACACTGTCTCCTTTGATGGATTCTGGGCTCCGCCTTCAGCTCCCTGAGCTTCACTTGTGCTTTCAGTGTGCAGCAGCTGTTGTGGGCAGCAGCTGTGACATTGTCCAGACCCCTCCGCTGCTCCCCACAGGGCTGCAGCCCCACCCCGCTCCCCTGCGCCTCTGCTCCTGCCTACCCCTGTCTCTGGGCGGCTTCCAGGCCTGTAGCCCAGCACATGTTCACTGCAAACAGACAGAACTTCCCAAATCAGCATGGCCACTCGGGATCACAGGCAGAGAGAGGCCAGGCACGACTTCGGAGGAACTTGTAAAGCAAGGGCGTAAGTGAGGAGATGGCATTTTTTCCCTTATTAGATGAGAAAAATTAATGTAAAAGTTGATCATTTTCAGTGTCACCAAGGGCGTGGGGAAACACTCCCTTGTTTTCTTGGTGGAGTATAAATTGGTCAGCCTTTAGGAAAACAAACTGGCGATATCTTTCAACTTTAGAAATACTTGTGTCTTTTCTTCTATTCTTCCATTCAACAAATATTTACTGAATCCCACTACGTGCAGACTGAACTATAGGACAGGACTCAAGTATCCTAGTCGAGTGCTGGGGATATAGCAGTGAATCAGATAAATACGGTACCTGTTCCTATGTTGCTTATATTTTAGTGGGAAAAGCAGACAATAAACAAATAAGTCTACATGTAATTTATAGTAAATTCTGTGATGAAAAATAAAACAGGTAAGGAGATCAAATATAGGGTAAGCTGTGGGCCTTTCAATCCTTGGGCACAGGAATTCGGTTTCTAAGAAATGCTCACAGACACGCTTACGTGTGTGTACAAAGACACATATACACATAGAAATGTTCATAAAAGCAAAAAATTGTAAACACCCAGATGCCTAACAGTAGAGAAGGTGGTCAATGAATTGTCCATCCACACGAATGGATAATCTGCCCCCATTGGAAGGAATGAGGCAGCTCCACATGCACCGAAGACGTATTGTTAAGCAAAAGCAGGGTGTCTTAGAATCATACGCGTCAGTAAAATAATACTTACCTGTATTTTCAAATGCATAGAAAAAGGCATAGAAATAATTAATGGTGGTTTCCAGTATAAGAAAAGAGGAAGGGGTAATTATAAAATCAGACTTTCACTCTTTACTCAAAGTGCTCCTGTATTGTATGAACTGTTTTTAGAAAAGACCATTAGCATAGATTTATGTATTCTGTGGGTTAACTAAAAAATAAAACTCAATGGATGCTCCCCATCACCCTCCATTTACAGATGGGGAGACTGAGGTTTACAAAGTGTAGATGCTTGTCCAAGGTCACAGGGCTGCACAGTGAGGGTCAGGGTTTGAAGCTACATCTGTCGAGCTCCAGAGTCTGCCCGTCTGTTTGGCGCGGATGGTGTTGGCCTGGGCCACGCTTCATAATGACACCTCCTCTCCAAAGAGGACCCATCAGCGGTAGGTCCCCATTCTGCTCTGATGACAAATGAAGATACTCCAGCCAAGCCAGGTGTTGGTACTTCCCTAGGCTCAGGGCCAAAACAGGCCACCACCTCTGGGATCTTAAGTCCTGGATCCTAGAAAATTGAGGACCTGGGATTGCTTCCATCTGCAGTCACAATCATAATCAGAGCTGAGAAATGACAGTGACAGTTATAATAATAACTAAGATGGAATAATAATAATAAGATAGTGCTGGCATTGTTGCAAATATCGATCCATCTAATCCTTTCATTATTTTAGTTAATATCACCCCCTTTTACAGATGAGAAAACTGAGGCATAAAGCATTTAATAGCTGGTTCAAAGTCACAAAGCTAGAAAGAGACAGAGCCAGGATCCAAGTCCCAGTAATTTTCAGAGCCTATGCTCTTGACTTCTATTATACTGACTCTCCTGAAGCTAGTTAACACATGTAGTCCTTATGTGCTAGGCATTGTGGTAAGTACTTTAAATACATGAACAAATTCATTATTCTGAGATAACCTTAAGAAGTAGGTACTATTAGAATCCCCATTTTACAAACAGAAAATCTAAGCTCAGAGAAGTTAAGTCACTTGATAAGGTCACATAGCATATAGATGTAAAAGGTGGAATTTGAGCCCACACATCTGACTGCAGATTTTGTGCTCTTAAACATTGCACTGCATTAACAGACAGGCCCTGAGACTCTGATACTCTCAAGGTACATTTTCTGTTTTTAGAGAGGAGTCCTGGAAATCTCCACGGGCATTTTGGCACTCACTGGAGCAGGAACGACCAGTAATTCCTATCTCTAGTCTCCTTCCGTGGTTGAGGAGATCGTCGTCTCACCGTGCTGGGATGGATAGATTAGTCCCTTTATTGCCCAGCTAATGCCCACGGTGATCTGCCACCAGATTGCAGGCCTGGAAGGGGCTGGCGCTTCAGGATGAGTCCATTCTAGATTTGGATCTGGGTGGTGGCAGCAGGGGGCAGAGTGGGGGCTGTTCAGGGGACAGCCTACACAAGTTCTTCTCTCCCTCACTTCCCATGCTCTTTCTACCTCATTAGGATGAAAAGACAAAGTCATTCCAAGGAAATATAGCGGAAGTGTCCCTCCAGCTCTGCTCGTGTCCTGGTGGAAGGAGCGCACTACACCTGCTGCCCCCGCCATGCTCTGGGGCCAGTGCCCGCCGCGGGGCGAAGCAGGTCCAGGGCACCAAGTGCTGCTCTCGGGTTACCGTAACGCTCTAGGAAGCGGCACGCGGTGTCTGGCTGGGAAGCAGGCTGCCGCCAGGCCGCTTTGTGCATTTGGTGGCTTTATCGGCAACTCATCAAACTCTTGGCACAAACACTTCCCTCCTCCAGTGACAGGCGCTCACACTTCAGAAAGCATCAGATTGCTCTGAAATGTGATGACGGCGTCTGTCGACTTTTGCACACAGAATGGTTTTCTACAGCGAGAATATTTGTCTTGGCCTTCTGGAACTGTGTGGGCTTCCAGACCCATGGTCCCCTACTCCCTGGAACAAGGTCAGGTGGTAGAAGGGGCAAGAGTGGACAGGGCAAAGTGGTGGAGAGTTCATAGGAGCAGCTACCTCTCCACACTCCATTTGTGGAACTGGGGGAGGGAGGAGGATTCTGGGACATTCTTTAGCCAGGCAGCAGGCACAGCTGTGACCAGAAGCAGCTGCAGAGTCCCAGAATGGGTGAGCGTGGCCTCTCCCTCCTTCGGCCTGGCAGACAACCTTCTGCTTCTCCAGCTACATTGCTGGCTATAGATATTGCCCGCTGTGGAGTTGAAACATTTTTCATTCCTATAAGCCATGTACGGAAATACACAGCCTCTGCAAAAGTGTGTGACATCAAACTTTTAGATTTTCGCTAATGTATAAATAGGTAAGAAATAGTATTTCAGGGTTGTTTTAACTTGCATCTCTCTTCTTAGGAGTAAGCCTGAGTTTTTTGTTTTTTGGTTTTTTTTTTGTTTGTTTTTTGTTTGTTTTTTGAATATATATAGTTAAGAGCCATTTTGCCCATTTTTACATGGAATCGTTTCTTTTTCTTCTTTACTTTTAGAAGCTCCTTATATATTAGGATATTAACCTTTGTCTTTTGTATAAGTTGCAAATGTTTTTCCTAGTTTTGTTTTTGTCTTTTTTTACTTTGTCTATGGTATTATTTTGTTGCTCAAAATAATTTTTTTTTTTTGTAAAGATCATGACTTCGTAACCTAGATTGCAAAGATGGACTTCAAGAAATCTGAAGCCCCCATCATTTATGCAAATTTTGGTGCGTGGGGCTCTGTACCTAGGAGATCTACTCTTATACAGATCTGCGTCTGCCCAGCAGTGTGACCTGGCCTGGTCACATGAGACAGCCCAAGAAGCCAAGGTCTGTCAGACCCTCCTCTGAACAAGACCCGGCCTGGTCGCCTCACACAGCTTCCTCGGTTGATTTCCTGAAGACATGCCTGCCTCCGCTGTAAAATGGGCATGATAATTCCTTCCCCATGGAGTTTTAGTGGGAGTGGATATAAGAGGTAATTACAGGAAACCCGCCTCAGGGCAGTGTGCCGATGCAAATCAGGCCAGTCTCAGGGTCTGGGTACTGGTCTGGGCCTTTGTTTAGGGTTTGTGCTTTTACGATGGCCTTTGCATCTGTCTTCCATTGATTCTTCCTTCCTGTGGAAGATGGGGACCCTCTTCTGTGACATGGACTCTCCCTGGGGCTCTCATGCTCTGTCCGTTGGCTAAAGGGTGAGCTTGCGGGTACGTACATGGCTGAGACTGTTCTCCCAGCTCCTAGCTGATAGCCCTGCTCTGGCACATCCTGTTCCCCACATTCCCACCATAATAGTGAAGGGCAAAACAGGTGGAACCTGAAATATTTGGCCCAGTCTTCTTACTCAGCAGGCTCTCGCCAAATCCAAGTCCAAAAGCCTGTGGCCACTCCTGGTCAGGAGTGGGATCTTGGGAGAAAGGCTCACTTCGGCAGGCAAACTGTTTGCTGGCAATCCCAGCTCCCGCCACCAACTCAGACACAAGTGGCCTTAACGGGAGGTGCTGGAGGAGAGGGCGGGTACCGACAAGGCCCTGATGGACCTCATTCAAGTTTCTATTTCATCTCCCTCACCAGGCCTTCTACACCTCCGCCGGTTGGGTCCCTGTCTCTGCCCCATCCATCCTCTCAGGGGAAGGTGTGAGGTTAGTGAAGAGAAAAAAGATCCGAGCTGGGAAGTTTCGGAAAGGGACCCTTTTCTACTCTCTTGCCGGAAGTAGAAATCAGCTCAACCCGAGAGGAAGTTGGTGTAGCAATAAATGTGACATTTTAAGTGTGCATATCCTTTTCCACAGCAGCTGCCCTTCTAGGAATATACTCAGAAAGAAGCGAATGTAAAGAAATTCGCTCAACATTATCTTTACTCACAAACATTCATGAACAACCTAAATGACGATAGAGAAATAGCTAGGAATGTCAATAATGGTGGCTTGATTATATAGCCATTAAGAAGGACACTGTATCTCTATATTTAACAATACAGGAAAAACTCTGAAAAAGAGTGGAATAAAAGGTTGCAAATTATATCTCTATTATATTCTAATATATACATATGTGTGTAAAATAGCGCACATATAATCTGGACATATATAAAATGCTTACAGATACATCTGATAGGATGTATACCACAATGTTAATAGTATCCAGTATATGACAGTATACAGTGTATATCAGTATATATTACATAACAGTATACAGTATATAACAATATGCAGTATATAACAGATTTTTAGGAAAAACAAAAAACAAAAAACAAAGGCAAAATGTGATCTAGGGCTAGGCAAAGAGTTTTTAGACTTGACAACAAAAGCGTGATCCATAAAAGGAAAGATTTATTAAAACTGAAAACTTTTGTCCTACAAAAGACCCTCTTATGAAGGTGAAAAGACAAACTACATTCAGGGAGAAAAACACATATCCAACAAAAGACTAAAATCCAACAAAAAATATTCATCAAAAGGTGAATATTTAGATTGCATAAAGAACTCTTAAAACAAGCACTCCAGTTAGAAAATGAGTAAAGACATGAAGAGAAGAAGAAATAAAGATGAGAAATAAGTCCAAGAAAAGAAGTTCCTCAACATAAGCTATCAGGGAAATGCAAATTAAAACCACAGCGAGATATCACTACATGCCTATTAGAATGGCTAACGTGACAAATAATGACAGCCCGGATATGTGGCTAGAAAAGGGTCTCCCGGTGCCCTGCCAGAGCTGTTCCAAAATCAGTCTGGGAGAATTTAATTCGGAGAGTGGACTCTTTCCTAGTTGGAAAAGCCTGCCCCTGCAGCCATGGCAACAAGCTGCAGCCTCCGCCAGCCCCGCCACCCACAGCGTTGGTGCCATCCAGGGTCAGGCTGCCCTCAATCCCAGTTCTGCCTCTCCTGACAACTCGGAACAAGTTGTTTCTAAAATCAGTTTTTGTTTAACTCCTATCCTAGTACCGTAGTCCGGGATTTCATGGGGGCCGAGTGACTGCTTTCCTTTCTTTTGTCTCAATTTCCCTTCATGTTATTTATGAAATAAGATATGCAGTTTTAAATAGATAAAAGTTTGAAAATAATGAACCTTTTAAACTATTTTCAATTCAATAGAATAACAGCAGTTATTATTCATATGCTTGTCTGTGTGTCAGACCCCCTGCTAAGCATTTTGTATGTATTACCTAACAGTTCTAACAACCATGTTATGAGTAGGTAGATTATTATTATTATTTTTTTACAAATGAGTTCAGAGAGGTTAAACAACTTGGCTAAAGTTACACAGTTAATAAGTGGCAGAATCAAGACACGAACCCAGCCACACTTTATTCCAAAGCATCCACCCCCGTACCGCCTTCTGACAAAGCAGGTTAAATGCCAATGTCACTGTTATTAACTCAGGCCAGGCTTATTGCTGGAACATGCAACTCCGCATTTCAGTGGTAAACAAGTTATTCCTTTGGAACCTAGTTGCATGGGCTCCACCTAACTGCAAGAGAGGTTAGGAAGTGTGGATCCACTGTGTGCCCAGGACGCAGGCATTGGTTAACACTTAAGAGTGTCTCAGCCAAATCCACCTCCAGTGATACATTTTTCTTCACTTGAACTCACGCCTCAAGTCAATGTCAAGATGGTCTGATCAGGATGCAAAATGGCCAATCTTTGCACGAGGCCATGAACTGAGAAGCTGCTTCTTGTTTCTGGCAGAACCTGGGCAAGACCTTGTACTCTCTGCAGAAATTCAGAGAATATATTTTTAGTCCTCTTCGTTCTGCATCCTTTCTTGTCCTTATGCAGAGAAGCTTTGCTGGTCAAGTTGGGCGGGAGGCTGGTCAGGGGTGAAAGAAGCCTCCACCGCCCCCTCCAGGCTGGGTGCTGGCTGTACAGGAGCCAATCCTCTCACCACCCCATCCCGCCTCTGAGCTACTTGCTGGACTTTGCCAAACAATCTGTGTGAGTAACTGGGACGAGCAAGGTATTGACGCGGCCCTCACCGGGCACCAACCGTCCCTTCTGTGCCCACCTGCCAGCCAAGGGCACAGGTACAACCTGAGCAAAGGTGCCCAGCAGCCCAGGCAGAGTTTCCATGAGCTCTTCGCTGCTGCCTCCCCTGCCTCTCTGCCTTTTTGACCAGCCAAGCCGGCCTATTTCGTAGACAGCTCAACTCTCAGGGACATCAGGAATTCGCACTAATTCAATTAAGCAATTAACCTATCGAGTGGCAAGAAATGCCTAGGCCAAACCCTCTGATGAATGGAGCAGGACTGCTGTCCCAGCTTCTGTTGTTTGTTCTTTAAAAGGCAGTTAGGAGCTCGCGCAGGTTGTTCCTGTCCCCTGCGCGGTTGTGTTCCAGAAACAGCGGTCTGTCTTTGAGGATTATCGGCTTCATATATTTTATCAGGCATGATGTGGGCAGAGCTGGGACCTGGGAAACCCAGTTCAGGGGCTGGCTCAGTTATAGACTCTTTGTGACTCTGGACAAATCCTTTGTGAGCTCTGGGCCTCAGTTTCCTCATCTATAAAATGGGAATAAGTAATGTCTGGTCTTCCTAACTTGCAAGCTTGTTGTGGATGATTTGGAGGGAGAATTCTAAAAAGTAGCCAATATATACAGACAGAGGACTCAAGGTCACGATTGTCCTTGGGCAGGCTATTGGGTGGGTGACCCAACAACTGTCCCCAACCCCATCTTTCCCTTCAGCTCTCGAAGGTAACAAGGCAGCATCCTCATTTTCTTAGCCTGCAGGGTAGTGAAGCTGGGGATGGCCACACGATACAGTTCTGGCCAGTGAGGTACAAGGGGAAGTGTTCCTGAAGCTCCTGGGAGAACTTCACTTTTCCTGATTAAAATATTACAACAACAGGGCAGACGGGGCTGATCTGGCTCTTCTTCCTTCCTGCTTCTTTCTGCCTTGAATTCTGAAGAGATACTAGGAGCTGGGGTGACATCTTGGGACCGTGAAGAGGCTTAGGGCTTATCTAATCAAGAATGACCTCACCTTAATGACTTCTGCAAAGACTCTATTTCAAAGAAGGTCACGTTCTGAGGTTTCAGGTAGACATGAACTTGGGAGGGTGCTATTTAATCCACTTCAAGCCCCACTGCCCCCAAACCTAATCCATCAGCAAGTTCTATTAACCTTACTTCTAAATACATTCTGGTCCTGGCATTTCTCACTACAATGACTCAGCCACCCTACCCCAAATCCCATCGTCACTTACCTGCCTCCACACCAGTCTCATAATGGCCCCTGCTGCCCACAGCAACTCTCTTAGGCACCCATCTGCCTTCTCTGCCTAAGAGAGTTGCTGTGGGCAGCAGGGTGCAGGCTTCTGTACGGCTCATGGTTCTAGAGGCTGTGATGCTCTCTACGCCCAGCCCGTCCCATCATGTGGCCCTGTCATGAGTGCCCACAGCAGCACTGAAGGTGCTGCAGCTGGAATTCCACTGGGCTGGACCCCCAGTGATGATGAGGTCAAGGAGAGGCTCGCCCTATCTGCACAATTCTGTCGGAGAGGACAGAGCTGGGCAGGTGTTCTAGATGCACGCACACCTGGCCACTTCTTGGAAGTGGACTTAGATCTGGGTTGGGCAGGAAAGGTGGTGTGGGAAGGTGCTCCCAGGTCACCTTTGCCTGGAGCCACAATGAAAAAGATGAGAAGCCACATGTTCCTCAGGGGCATTCTACAGATGGAGGCCTCCCCTTCTTGAAAATGACTGGGTTTTGGGGATCCCCAGAGCTTCTTCTGTGCCCCGCTGGTGGCAAAGGTCCTGGAAACTCGATGGTGGGACAAGGCTTTGAAGCAGCAAAGAGCGCTAACCAGCTACAGGTGATTCTAAGGAGATGGGCCAGCTGGTAAGTACAAGGACAAGCTTTGCAACCAGGCAGGCTAGTCGATGCACGGGCTGATTCAGGCCAGCAAGTATCGATTAAGTGCCTTCTGTCTACCTGGCACTGTGGGTTGGTGGGGTCCGAGCAAGGAAGCTCCTGGGAGAAGCAGAGGACAGAGGAGGCAGTGGTGCCAGCGGGGAGGGTCTGAATCCGACACTGGCAAAGTCTCAGAGCTGAGACTGCAGCCGCTCTCAACCCATGGCAGCGGGGGGCGTCTTCCCGGCTCATTGAAGCTCACAGAGGCCGCTGCAGCCCCCAGGTCAGGCTGGACAGGGGACAGACCCTTCTCCTCATTTGTCAAGGATGTGCCTGCTTGTGGCAGAAGACTATCAGAAATGACGGAGGAGGGCAGGTCCTGCCAACCCGGAGACTGTGATTCTAAAAGTGGGACAAACAGGCTCAGCTCTCCGGTCTCTGCCTTCCCATCCTCCCTCCCGTCGTCCTAGGACAAAGGGCTCCCTGTGGGATCTGGGGTCATCCTTAGAAAGCTGAAAATAGTATTAAGCAGAGTTTCTATTTTAGAGGGAAACGCTTTCATCATGGATCTTTCACAAATTTCAATTCAACACCTATTTAAGGAAATATCAGACAGTTCCCACAAACACGGCCTGGGGTAGGAGGCCACTCCCCACGCCCTCCCCGCACCGCATCCAGCACCCACTCCAGCTGGTTGGGACGTTCTGTGCGGCCGCACTGGACTCACAGTGGCCCCTCCTGGCGTGAGTGGACGCCAAAGTCCGGCCACACCTGCCAAGGCGATCCTGCCCTCCCCTTCGCCGCCTGCCCTCTGGCTGGGTCAGAACCAGCAGCAAGTGCCTGCGAGAGGCCCCAGGAATGGCTGGGCACCCCGGAAAGTGTCCCCAGAGGACTGCAGTCCCCACGTCGGATTGACCCGGGACCCCGGTCCAGGTCTTTGGACTTCGGATCCCACTGACTCGTCTTTGCACAGCGTGCTTCTTGGGGCGAGTGGATGACTCGGGGGAGGTAAGAAGGAACAGTCTACGAACATATTTTGTTAAATCTTTACCCACTTGCACTGCAGACTCAACTTTGAAATTCCAGAAGGAAAAGCAGAGATGCAAAGAAAAATGTTGCATTTCAAATCATTCCCACAGTGACTCATTTCAGAAGTGGTTTTGCCTTTTTAAAAAACAGAATCAATACTGTCTTTCATGAAAACAGCCTTCGCCCCCCTCTGATCCAGTCCTGATCCAGCCTTCTCGGCCCTGTGAGGAATCAGAGAAGGGAGCCAGCACCCGCTCTCCTCACGGGCCTGGCCTGGGCAGCAGGGCAGAGCAGCAGGGAGGCTCTTTGGAGGGAAAGAAGCTGGAGGGACCCTCTGCTTTCTTCAGGAGGGGACCCTGCCGTTCATAACCACATCCCTACCAACTTCTAGGCCCTTATCTCACCCAATAAGGGCAAATTCCAAGCAGGGGACACTGGAGGTCATCCATTTTCTTGGAGCGCCCTGGCTGGTGGCTTCCCAGATGGACCCCAGCACCCCGCAGAGACATTTATGCCTCTCCTCCAGACCCCTATATGGAGTGGATCAGTGAGCAGCGTAGGCAATGACTTATAAGGTAGTTTATTCCAATGTCTCAATAATTTTTTTTTTTTTAGCTGAAGAGACTCAAATATCATCCCTTTAAGTGAATACCCCTTGGAGCATAGGTGGGAGATGTGCCTGTTTGGAGCTCTTTCCTTGGCTCTGGCAAATGAAACACACTTAGGCCTCTTTATTTCCCCCATTACTTTAAATAATTTCGTAGGATGAGAGCTATGTAGCTTAAAGAGGGGCACGCCTTTTATACATCCGTCCACCGAGTGTCCTCTACTACATTACCAAAGAGCTGAGTTTGAGCTGGTTTGAAGATGAAAAGCAGCATTCTAGAAAGACAGGAGGACAGGTGCCTTGGAGCCAGCGAGCTCGGTCTGCTTAGAGAACTGGCAATTAATTCAACACTGCTGGGGCACAGGGAGCCTGTGGGCTGGCGGGGGCTGGCTGGAGCAGGAGAGGGCAGACCGTGAGGGGTCTCGTAAGCTACATGGAGAAGTTCAGACGTTATGCTGGTTGCCTGGGAGCTCTCGAAATGATTTAAGGGGGGAAATGAGCTTCTGAGACTGACATTTTACAAGGAATTTAAAACTTTTCACCTGGAAGTACATCTACAGCGATCCTCTTTCTCCAAGGAATTCAAATGCTTCTCGGATCATAAGCCGGACTATGCTTGTCCAGGTGACAAAGGATGACTTACCATGGGGTGAAGAGCCCTGTCTGGCGGGACCTGGCATGGAGGGCCAGCTAAGCAAAGAGAAGGGGCCCTGCCTGAACCCCCTTTGTTGATAGCTATAGTTAAGTACACTGTCTTGGCAAAGAGGGTCCCCAGGATGATCTCAGATGTGCGCAGGCCTCAGGGGGGATAGGTCAAATGGTGTCCCCAGTCTTGAGCCATTGAGTTGGGTTGGCCAATGGGTTGGGTTGAGCTGGGACTTGGCCAGGATAGAAAGCGAAGAGGAAGAGAGTGGAAGGAGAGAAGTGGCTGAGGACGTGGGGGCGGGCACAGAACGAGTGCTGTTCTCCTCTCGGCCTTACCTTTTGTGGCCCAAGGCCCTGGGAGCCTTCCTGGAGGGGTTCAGAGCCCTTCCATTTCCAGAGCTGCAGACCCGCATTAGCCTTTAGCCCACACGACTGTTACCACCTGTCAGTCTAGAGCCTGGGGCTGGTGCCAGCTCCTATATGCAGGGGCCTGGCACAGTGCTGGCCGTATAGAGGGCATCTGGTCAACGTTTGCCGATCACCTGGTTGGGGCCAGGCTTCCCGTTCCTCAGCCTGAGCCCCGGGTCTCAGAGATCCCCCTGGACCACAGGACACAGTTCTGGCCCCTCTCTGTGGTTGTAGGGCTTTGTACCTGTGAGTCACCACTTGGCCAAGAGCCACTCATGCCCTCCCTCCCAGCCCCAGTTTCCTGCCACGATGTCATTCGCTCTCCTGTGTTTTCGTCCCCTCTTCCTGCTGCCAGAACGTTCCCATGTTTCCCTGGGAGGGAGACACTCCTGTCCTTCACGCTCCCTGCCCCTTCCTCCGTTTTCTTTTCAAATGATGAATTTAGTCCTTGATGAACTTCCTGAGGACCTGGCCAGGACCCCATCGAGGTCTGTCCCTGCCTCAGGGGACACCCCTCAGGCTCTGTCCTGGGGGGACCAGAACCCACTGTCCCCCCTGGGGATCAGTGGCACCAGACTCCCAGGGCCTGGAACCTATTTGGTTTTAACCCACCCAGGACAGAAGCCCAGGCCCTGTCTATGCCCCAGAGTCCAGAACCAAGCCAATGTCACTATAAGCAGCAACTGCACTGATAAGAACGCCCTCTCATGAACGCTGGCAGGTGCCTCACGAGGCGGCATGGGAAATCTGAGCAGTGGGGTTGAAAGATCAAAGTCAGCTTGTCTTTTTTGGTGGGAGAGGGGAGATCAGGTTCCAAGGATTTCCGAGAGGGAGGAATTAATCCCGCCTTTAGTCTGCTGGCCGTTCTTTCATCTGGGCCAGTAGTGTCCTGTCCTCTTTGTAGGAGCTGCTTCCCCAGATGCAGAGCGGGTGTCATTTTCTTCCTACGGTGTGCAGCCGTGAATGGGGTACTATTCTTATGCCACAGGGAAGAGGCAAAGCTTGACGAGACCCCATGTGGTAGGGCCCACCCCATGCCGCCCCGGGGTGCGTGTTCAACGGTCCCTGATGGTGATGCCGCCACCAACTGCTTCTCATACAGGGTGAGGCCAAATGCAGTTTCCTCTGTTGCCAGTGGAAAAACTCGACGTCAAGTTCTGATCCTAACCTCACCTCCCTGGGGCTAATAGTTGGCCGTTCACTCCACTGTGGGATGCTGTTCGCCTTCCTGCCCAGGGGCCCACAGTCTCTGGGTTAGACCAGATGAGCATGAACTGTCATTGAGCAAAATTGAAACTCCTTAGAGGAAATAGGAGAACAGGGTGTGGGGCAAGAGAGGGGCCTTTGGTGTGAGAGGGATCTGAGTTCCAGTTTTGGCTCTGCCATCTCAGTCACCATGTGACCTTGGGCAAATCCCTTCACTTCTCTGAGTCACCTCTTCATCATCATCATCAGCAGCAGCACCATTTACTGTGTACTGTATGCGAGCAAGTGATATCTCATGTGATTCTCTTAACAACCCTATGAAGAGTATTATTCCTACGTTAAAGATGGAGAGATGAGGTTCAGGGAGATCACTCAACTTGCCCAAGGCCAACTTAGTTAGTAAGTAGCTAGGACAGGATTTCACCCCAGCTCTGATTCCAAAGACTATGTGTGATAGGTCAAATGGTGGCCCCCAAGAAGATGTGCCCCATCCTAAGCCCCAGAACCTGCGAATGTGACTTTATTTAGAAACAGGGTCTTCGTAAATGGGATTAAGTTATGGATCTTGAGATGAGATCATCAAGGATTGTCCAGGTGGGTCCTAAATCAAGAGACAAGTATCCTTGGAAGGGACAGGAGAGGAGAAGCAGGGAGAAGAGGAGAAGGCGTGAAGGTGAATGCCAGTTTGCGGTGAAGCGGCCACAAGCCAACGAGCTCCTGGAGTCACCAGAAGCTGGAAGAGGAAAGGAAGGATTCTCCCTCAAAGTCTCCAAAGGGAGTGCGGCCTTTCCAAATCTTAATTTTGGACTTCCGGCCTCCAGAACCCTGAGAGAATAAGTTTCTGTTGTTTTAAGCCACTCAGTTTGTGGTCGTTTGTTATGTCAGCCCAAGACACTCATGTACCATGACATGTGTGCCGCTGCACGTTGTTGTAAAACTATCATAGGAAATCCCCTTGCTGGAGCAAACAGCAGTGGAAAAGTTTATAAGGACTCTTAGGTCCTCTCAGGCTAGCTGTCCCCGCTGACACCAGCCTTGGTTAGCACATCCAAGTGGCCTTGAGCCACTTCCCTTGGGAAGCCACTCTCTGCGGGGACAGGGGTTCCCACAGATGGAGGGCACTCAGCAGGGCCAAGCGCTCTCCCCTCCTGGCAGCTGCTCTGCCTCGGTGCTGGCGCTGCTGCTCGTGGCTCAGGCTGCTTCTGGTTTGAGTCCCCTTCCCTTCGATGGTGGTGCCAAGACAGCAGGGCCAGCCCTCTGGGTGTGGGGAACAGCGTAAGCAGAGACCAATGCTCCCAGGCTATTAAGAAATCTGATTGAGTCAGAAACATCTTGTGGCTCCTCACGGCCTCTAGAATCAAGTTCAACTCCTTAGCCTAGAATCCAAGACACTTTGTGATCTGGCCGCAGGCTGTTGCCAGATTCCTGGCCCCTGGGATGCTGACCCAACTCTTCGAGGCCTGCCTCTGTGGCTGAGATGATAGCCTGTGTATCTGCACCCCTGAGTTAGCCTGAGTATACTACTACTTCTGTCCATGAAGCTGACCCGAAGCACTTCCCTGGGAGTCCTCCTGTACTCTGGTTTCTCCCTGTGCCTCCTCGAGCCCACTCTGCCCTGTGGGACAGGCAGGGGAGAGCCTGCCCACTTCTGTCCTGGCCCAGGACTCTCAAAGGCAGAGCTGGTCCCCCTCAGTAATTGCACGGGCCGGCAGCAGGGCCAAGCGCTCTCCCCTCCTGGCAGCTGCTCTTCGGCGCTGGCGGCGCTGCTCGTGGCTCAGGCTGCTTCTGGTTTGAGTCCCCCTCCCTTCGATGGTGGTGCCAAGACAGCAGGGCCAGCCCTCTGAGTAGTGTGGGGAACAGCGCAAGCAGAGACCAATGCTCCCAGGCTATTAAGAAATCTGATTGAGTCAGAAACATCTTGTGGCTCCTCACGGCCTCTAGAATCAAGTTCAACTCCTTAGCCTAGAATCCAAGACACTTTGTGATCTGGCCGCAGGCTGTTGCCAGATTCCTGGCCCCTGGGATGCTGACCCAACTCTTCGAGGCCTGGCTCTGTGGCTGAGATGATGGCCTGTGTATCTGCACCCCTGTGTTAGCCTGAGTATACTACTACTTCTGTCCATGAAGCTGACCCGAAGCACTTCCCTGGGAGTCCTCCTGTACTCTGGTTTCTCCCTGTGCCTCCTCGAGCCCACTCTGCCCTGTGGGACAGGCAGGGGAGAGCCTGCCCACTTCTGTCCTGGCCCAGGACTCTCAAAGGCAGAGCTGGTCCCCCTCAGTAATTGCACGGGCTCAGCGCACAGTAAGTGCTCAATCAATGCTCATCGATGTGAGTTGGGTTGAATGAATTTAAAGCAGCATCTCCTTAGTTCCTCTCCTGTTCGAGGGTTTATGCTACTCCTGTGTTTGTAGCTTCTCTGCTCCCTACTGATTCTTGCCCTCAAGTTGTGATCCAGCCTCAGCTCACCAGATCTAGTTCTGGGGCACCATTCACTGAGACCACGATATGAGTGGCAACCCCGGGAGCTGTGCCTGGTGGTGGCCCTGTCCCCGGGTGCCTTCTTTCTCCCGGTGCTGGGCCCGGCTCAGGGAGTTTAGACTTTGCTAATCCCCCGAAACCCCATTTTTAAAATCTTGCCCAGCACCTGGCAACACGGCTAAGGCTTCCTCCTGGGCTGCAGGATCCCCCTCTGCGATGCAGCCAGCCTCACACAGCAGCGTCCTCAGGGAAACACCTCATTCTCTGCTCCCCTCTCTAGTCATAGAACTAGATGAGTCCTAAACCAGGTCACCCACCCGCTGCCCACGTGCTGTGCTTTCTGCCTCAGTAGGCTGACACACAGGGTGCGGTCCTAACTGGGGCACTTTGACAGGGACAAGGAACCCCGAGGTATTTTTACGCCAGGACAGCATAGGTAAACCGTGACCGTCCCTGACAAGCCAAGATCCATCCTGGCCTGCCTGACGCCACGGCCCGTGATATTTCCATGACTCGGTACAACGAGGAGGGGCCATTTTGGTGGACAGAAGGGCAAAGCAGGGGCAAGGCAGGGAGGGCTTCCCAGGGAGGAGTCCTAAGGTCCCGTGAGGGGGCTGTGGCGTTTGCTTTTTTGCTTTCTGTGTTCCCACCCTGCTCCCATCCCAGGCTGAGCCCTGTGAGCTGGGCCCGCCGAGGCAGGGAGGGCCTTCAGCTGGAGGTTGGGGTCCTGGAAGTTAGTCCTGGGTCCATGTCAGGGGAACCAGCCACTTCTCCACCTGAGCCTTGGGTCACCTCTTCTGCAAGCTGGACATAACCCTGCCCTTCCTACCTCATGGAGCCTTGAAAAGCCTCCAGGGTATGATGTAGGTGAGGGCTTTTGTTCCCTGCAAGACGTGGTCACTCCTTCTGCTTGGTGGCTGGGCGAGGTGCTCTCCTTGAATATCTGCTGTGGGGACAAACAGAGGCAAGGACACTTCTAGGCTCTCAAGCAATATACTCGCCCAATATTTCCTCTTGGGGACCTACCCCGGAGCACATCTCTCTGGGAGGGCAATAAAGACAAAATCTGACATTCCTTCCTTCAAGCATCTGGATGCAATGGAATAAAACAGGAGCTGGGATCTATCCAATAGCAAGAATGCAAGTAGCTGAGAAACTTTCACAAGCGAGGGGATGGTTGTAGGCCAGCGGTCGGGAGTGGGGGGAAGCAAAGATGCCTGCTGTGTGTATCCAGGGAGTCGTCTCATGGTGGCCCTGGCAAGGACAGTGGTGACCGCAATGCAGCCTTCTGAGCTTTCATTCCCCCTAGGAGACACTCTAGCATCCTTGGTCACCTGGGACCCCAGTCTCTACGGGTATATGATGTGGAGCCAATAAAATCAGGTAGTGCAGCTGCTCTTCTAGAAGGATCCAGCCTTATCCTGGGCTGGCATTTTGGCCCTAGGTGGGGAGCTGTCACAGGCTCCTTGGGAACAGTCAAATGGACCAGGGCAGAAGGGCTGGGGGCGGGCTGAGGTCAGCCATACCTGTTCAGTTTCTGATAATTTTAGCTACACTGGATGAAGGCCAGTGGTTCTTTATCTAAGGCAATTGTCTTCAGTTTAAATGAGCCTCCAGGGAGGCTCACAGTGGGACAGGAAGGCCAGCAGAAGGGGGAAGTCTCAGGGGGTTGACAAAGGGCGGCTGGCTGACTTGTCCTCAGGAAGGAGCAGCCCTAGATCTGAGCAGCAGAGAGGACATCAGAGGACATAGCATCCCTAGGAGGTCACTTTCTGACCTGGAAGGGCAAGAGATGGATCACGGGAACGGAAATACAGGAAACGTGGCCAGGCTTAGTGGAGAAGTCTAGCTGGAATCAATTGTTAGCCCGTCCACTTGGGGACTTTCCACAGGACAAAACAAATGTCCTGCATATAGAACATGGTGGGTCAGGAAGCCTTGGGACGTGGAGAGCACTCCGTTTTTATTGCTGTCCTGCAGCCTTTCTGCGTAGCCTCAACGGATCTGAGGTGCCAGTTCCTAGACACTCCTTCCTCAGTGGGGGCAGGTGCTGGGGCTGAGGTCCTGGCAGGAGTGAGAGCCCTTAGCAGACGTGTCCACCAGGCATCTGTTCGCACGGGCACAGTCTGCTGGGACATCAGTCTGTTTACATGAAGGTGTTCTGGCCTATTAGTCTTTGGCTGCCCACGGTAATTCACTCCATGATTTAATCTCAGTTCAAAGTCACCACAGGGCTCAGGTGAGCTAACAAGTGTCACCTCTCTTCTCAGAAAAGTGTGGTGGGAGCCAGATGCAGGAAGACGCCGTAGGGCACATCTGGGCACTGTGTCACCCAGTAGACCCAAAAGGAAGGTCCAATGGACTATCCAAATATTCTGCCAGGACAAGGCTCCTAGGAGCCCAATGAGAGGACACAGCTAGCAAGTGGCAGAACTGGAGTCTGGATCCAGTTCTGCTTGGGTTTAGAGTCCATTCTTTCTCCCTGGAGAAATATTATGGGAGACTCTTAGAGGCTGATCTTTGTCACTGAGGACTCCCCACTGTCCCTCAAGCCCATAACTGGACAATCATGTTATTTGCTCAGCAAAGCGTAGGGGTGTGTCTGGATTCCATTTCACGATAAGGCAGCACCACATAAGCGACAGTGCCTGGTCTTCAGAGCCAGGAGAACCAACTCTGTTGCCTGCTTGCCGTGTGACCTTGGGCCAGTCCCTTAATCTTTCTGAGGTTTGGTTTCCTCATTTGGCAAAAATCAATAGTAATATCTACCTCCTATAGTTGACGAGATATCTTTATGATTGAAACAGACTCTGGCGTACAGTAATTTCAAAAAATTTAGCTCTTATTCTGAAAATATCTCTTTTTCTCTTTTTATTGGGGATAAGTATAGCTTGACTGATATATACATGCATGTGTGTGTATATATATACATATATATATATATCTCCACATATTTATAAACCATATCAGCATCTGTGTGTGACTCAATCCTTCTGTCTGCTGAAAGAGAATAAGCCCCTGACCCATTTTATGTGGTTGCTTTGAAGGATGACTAAGAAATATGCTCATAAAAACCTTTGCTAAATGTCAGATCTTTAAAGACATGTTTCAAGAAGCATAAGATTCCTTAAAGGTTGCACATCCAGCTGGGGACAGACAAAATAAGGAATCATAAAGTTGCGTGTGAGTGTATCATTCATTTCAAAACGTTACAGAAAAAAGAACCTATACACGTGAGCCTGACTTGTGAGCCTTATCAAAGCCCAGAAGAGAAGGTTGGAATTAGCATATGCACATTCCAGTGTGGAGAATTAATTGTTCTAGGGGTCATCTGGATGCTCCCAGGAGCTCTGAGATATCGAGGCAGAAAACCACGAGTCCAGCTCATGGCCCTCAGCATCTCGGGGAACATGGCGAAGGGGCTTTGGGAGCAACGTTCAGGTCCCTGGGATTTCGGTGTGAAAAGTTTTTTGCAGGGGAGGCTTCCCCATGCCCCGGGCTAGTGTGGAGTTTTGGATGGACAGAAAACCCCCTCACCAGGGACAGCATCCACGGACACGCGCCTCGTGAGGACAGAAGCGCCAGGCCTGCGAGGGGGTGCTGCCCAGCCCACCCCCGGCCCAGCTGCCCCTCAGCCTGAGAATGCTGCTAAAATTGGCTCATGTGGCCCAGGAAACAAAGCCCAGGCCAGTTTGCATCCCGATTTTTTTTTTCACTTCATATTATTTTATATCCCCGTTTTCCTCTATCTCTGATAAAATAATAATTAACATGTTTGAGTGCTTATTATGTAGCAGGCACAGTTCCAAGGACTTTACATGGGAATTAGTTCATCTAAACCTAACAATTACTCTCCAGGTGCCTTATCAGTTCCATTTTCTAGCTAAGGAAACTGAGAAATGAGTGAGTAATGTGTGCGGGTCACCCAGGACTGGGACTTGGCCCGGCCCTCAGGCTGCATCTCCATAATGGTGAGACCTCACCGAACGGCCCTCACTGTGTTTCAGATGCTGCTTCAAGGGGCTAGCTGACTCAATCCTCCTAACGACTCTGTGACGTGGGTATCATCTTTATCACTCACGTTGCACTCGTGTGGAAACTGAGGCACAGAAGGGTCTGGAATTTGCCCGTAGCCGCACTGCCCAGAAGTGTCAGCTAGAACCTGTATGTGTAACCACCACACCCTGCTCCCTGGTCGGTGGCTGCCTTTTCCTTGCTGTCCCCCTACCCCCTAGCTCCAGGTCCCTGGAGAGGAAGGGAGCTTCAGCATGGCCAAGGCCCCCCCTGGCTCTCTTGGGATGGCTGAGGCAATGGCCTGAGCTGTTTATGTTTCTGCCGCCATCCTATAAAACAAGACCGGGAGACTCCCTATAGCTGCACGTCAACTCCTGTAGCCCCCTAAATGGGCACCCAACCGGGTCCAGGGCTCAGACTGTGACTCTGGCTTCACCTGGGGGACCCCAGAGGCTGCGCAGGTCGAGCTGCTCCTGAGCTTTTCCGAGGTCACACTGCTGCCTTGATCCCCTGGGCCAGAAGCTTAGGACTCTCACCCTGAGCAATGCTTCTGAGGTCAAGACGAGACGGGAAGCATCCTGGGTTCGCATGTCTCCTTTTAAAGGCACCTATTCGGCCTGACTTAAATTCGTGACTCCCATATTTACTTAATCACGGAACACTTTTTATAAACATAACACCTATTAAGCCTTCAGCAGAGAGTATGCGCAGCAAGCGGTTCCCTTGGTGAATCCCACTTCCTCTGGCATCAGACCCATGCTGCGTTCCTCTGCAGGCAGAGAGGCCAGGAGACAGTGCTGCTCGTCAGCTGCGTGAGGCCCAGCGGAGGCAGAGGGCACCCACAGCCCGGCCTAAAAGCCAGAGGGTGTTCAGGGAGGAAACTCAGACATTTCCACCTAGGCATTCTTTAGAGGAGTCCTGTCGAATATACTTTTCTCTGTCCCTTTGCATTCCAGTGACATTTTAGTGCTTCTTAAGAAACAGAACCTGTCCCACTCATGAATCTGTCTCTGACAGGGGACGAGCTTAAGAGACTGATGTTTCGTGTATACGGGGCTTCCGTACTTTCATTTTTTAAGCTTTTCAATCAACAAACATTTACTGAGCCCTTACTGTATTGTGCTAGGTGCTAGGGACCCAGAACGGTGTCAAATATGTCCTTTTCCTCGTAGCACGACTGTGAAGCTTCCACGTGTCACACATAGAATACTCGTGAGAAGCTGCTGTATCACAGTGTGAAAACTGACGAATGCAACGTCGTGTGTTAGGTACACGGACTGACAAGTGCACGAGCATCCTGAGCTCTCCTGGGAGAGATCTCCAGGGCAGGCCAGACCCAGAGACATCACTTGAGAGAAGATGAATATGTGTGATAAGGAGCGAAAGGCAGTCCAAACAGCAGGAACAGCCTGTGCAAAGGCACTGGGGTATAAACAGATGGAATGTGGAAAGCAAGGAGTTGAGGTCAGAAGCTAAACTGGGCCTAGATCGTGAAGTGCCCCATGGGCCATGTTAAGGAGTCTGAACTTTATTTTTACCTTGAGGACTTCTAGCAGGAAGGGCACTTGATAAAATGTGTATTTTTAAGAAGATCTCTATGGTTGTGAGTGGAGTGTAGGAACAGGCGGGACAGACATTGCTAGAATGAGGAGACGCTTCTGCTTGGCCTGGGCCCAGCGCAGCTGGAAATGATTATGCTTCCAAGGGCGAGGCCAGACCGTAGGTTTGGGGGAGACCTCTGAGGCAGGTCAGGGCCCAGCTGTACTGTGGAAATCCTGGGATTCCCCAACCTCCCATTGCCTGACAGGTGTAGCCCTCGACCCAGCTAGAACTTGCCAGGCAGTGAGGACAGCTAGGGCACAATTCCTATGACAAGGCACACACGATGATGCGGGAGCTCTTCGGGCATCTCCAGGGGCGTGTTTCTGCGAGACAGCAGGCAGTTTCTGCTTTGGGGCCATCCCCTCACAGTATCCAGGCAATTAATTATTCCTTATCTCACCGAATAAGGGCCACATGGAAATCACGCCCATCCTTCTGCTTGAGTTTTATGTTGCTGTTTTTTCTGAACAGGAAAAGAGCAGAAAATAGAACTGTTTTCAGGATGGATGCCAAATGGAAGGTTTTTTTCTTTGTTTTTGAATGGCGGGAACAGGGAGGGGAGCAGGGGCCTTTTCCCTGGGGTCGTTGAGGCGGGAGCAGGTACCCCGCAGATGATGTGCTCTGGGGAGTGACCTCGAGTGCCCACCTGAGGGGGCATCTGAGAGCCCAAAAGAGCCAGAGCCCCAGTGTCTGCCTAGGCCCCAGCCCTGGACTGTCCTTGTCAGGGATAGTCCCTTCATGGAGAGAGGTGACAGCAACCTGGGCCTGGAGCCTGAGCAGCTCAGGCCTGCAGGCTTGAGGGGGCTGGAACGAGAGTGGGGGGTTCCTCGTGTCCAGAAGTGAACACTGGGCTGGGAGCAGGGTACCCATACTCTGGCCATGGGTGATGCCGAGGCAGTTACATTGTTTTCTGGCCTCAGTTTTCTCATACGTACAATGGGTTCTCCACCCTTAACAAGTGCCCTAAGAAAGAGTGGCATACAGCTCCTCGGCTCCCACACACCCAAAGAAGAACACATAACAGCATCCTGCCAGAGTAGCTGGGCTGGGAGTTGGGTCGGGTGCCATGAGGGTGGAGCACTTTGGGGGGGGTGGTTCTCTCTGTCATGGTCTTGCTGCAACGTACGCCTCCCCACAAACTTCAGGGGAACAGCCCACAATGTGCCTTGACATCTGCAGAGTTTCAGAGGAGGGTCCTTGGAGCCTTGGGAGATGGGGGTTGACAGGTCCTAGAGGGTAGGCGGTGGGACACACGCAGGACACTCTCCTCCACGTACTTGCTTGGTGTCCTCGGGCCGCCTCATCTCCCTGAGCAACAGCTTCTTCATTCGTACAATGGGGATAATAACGCTGGCCCAGGTGACTGCGGGGAGAGATAAGCGAGAGGATGGAGGGGTTGCGTTGACAGTGTTCATTGCCATATCCCCCGTGCCCAGCTGGCCTCCAATGAATGTTTGTTGAATGAATAATGCAAATAAAGCACGTAGGAAAGTGACTGGCACAGAATCGGAAGCAAGCGGAGCTGCCGCCATTGATACACCCCGCTCTGTGCCTCCATCACCCTCCATGGCTCTGACGCTGACATTTCCTACGCTTGGGGATTCGTGCTCACCTTGGGCCTGCTGTCCTTTCAATTCAAGCTTCACCAAAAGGCCAGTCCCTAACCGAACAACCACGCCCTGTTCTCTGCAGGCTGCCAGAACCCCCATTGTCTGCCCTACCAGGCGCCGAGGTGCGTTGCGAAAGCTGCGCCTCCCTGAAGGAAGCAGGGGTCCCTGGGCCTCGGCCAGAGTCACCCACCTCTGCCCTGCCCTGCCCCGTATTGTCCTGCCCAGGATGGGGCCAGGTCAGCAGCACCCAGCCTGGCCTTGTCCACCCTCATCCTGCTGGATGTGAGACTGGGACTTGGGACAATAGTTTTCCTCACGCATTCACGGTGGAGGGAACAGTGATTGTGAAGGCTGAAGCTCAGAAAGGACGGCCACGTTGGGAGGTGCGAACAATCTGGGCTCTTGTGAGGGGGGTTTGCAGGTGAGAGCTGGGAAATAGAGTGACCAGCTGTCTCGGTTTCTAGGACTAAGTCACCTGCCAGGACAGAGGGCTTTCAGTGCTAAAACCGAGGAAGTCCCAGGCAAACTGGGATGGGTTGGTCTCTGTATTGGGAAAACTGATTTGAGTTCCGATAGAAACAGGCTTTGACTATACTATTAGGGAATTTGGGGATTCTGTTTTTTAAGTTGTAAGGAGTTATAGCAGGATCGTTTTGTGAGGGAAAAGGTTGAAAGCAGTTTTTACAAACCAAGCCCATTTGATCCCCACACTGATGAGAATGTTTATCTCTATTTTGCAAATGAGAAACTGAGTGTCAGAGTAGGTAGATCACTTGCCCCAGGTCACATAGCAAATAAGCAGCCCAAAGCTCGTGCTCTGAGCCACCAAGCCACCTGTCCCAGGGTGAGGCTCTGGCAGGCCAAGGGGTGGGTACTGTGGCCCAAAAGCTGGGGCTGCCTGGGATATCTCTGAGGACATGGCCTCAGAGGCTCCTGGAAGATGGGCCTGTACTGACTTTTGGTTTCTCTGTCTGTGGCGGACAGCCAGCAAGCAGCCCCAGGGCCGGCTCCGCCTTTCTGGCTCTGGGTCTGCGTTTTCTATCCTGGGTCTGGTCAGGACAGGCCTCAGCGAATGGTGTCGAATGCATGATAGGACCTGTGTTGGCCCTATTTGACTGACAGGGGCCGGGGCTACCCCCCGCCCCCGCCCCGGCCCCTAGCAACTCCTCCCAGTGGTGAGAAACAGCATTGCATGCAGAGGGAAGGGTCCAAAAGGAGACCCCCTGGGTGTGGAGGGCAAGGGTTTGGGGGAAGCTCTCTGCTTGCTAAGCAGGTAGCCTATCCTCTGCTCCAGTGATCAGCAACAGACTTTGGTCCAGCTCTCCTCTGACCATGCCCAAGCTGCTGGGGACACAATGGCTGCTCCCCCTTGACCGCCAGGCCTAGAGGCATTAACGGGCTGACCCAAGGAGTCTTCACTTAGAACCAAACATAGGCGGGCATGGGAGAAGCAGCCAACAGGAAGAAAGCCAGCCAGGCAGGTGGAGCCTGGGCTTGATGGCCTGGCAGCTGGTGTGGCAGGCAGCAAGCATATCCGGTCAGAAGGCTCAAGTGTCTGGATAGGTGGCTGGAGCTCATGGGTCGCCAGGTCCCAAATGCCTGAATCTGGGCAGATAGCCAGGCATACTGATATTCCAAGCATGTTATAAGGGGCAAGGGGTGTTCTGCATGGCACCAGGCCCTTGGCACACATCTCCGGCCTTTAGGACATTCCGTGTTCAGCTTGTCCCTGGCCGTGGCATTAGACTGAGGAGCCAGCCTACTGGGCCAGGCGTCGCACAGTCAGGACGGAGGCAGTGGTGCTCCCCTCTGCAGAGCTGCAGTGGCGAACCTAGGGCCGTAGCTGCTGGGCAGTGGGGACCTCTGTGTGAGGCGCTCTGCCAGGAGAGCCCCACGCTGGCGCGGGGAAGAGAGGCGTTAGCACAGGCCGCTCAGCCTCGCATGGAGGGATCTCAGTGGGCACGCGGCAGGAGGGGTCACAGGTACCTCAGCCTTTGGTAGAACTCTGAAGCAGGACCGGTTCCAGAGAAGGTGGGTGGGCTTTGCTGGTTGGTTCGTGTTCTTTGTGGTCAGCAGGGTCTCTGATCTCCAAAGGACTTCCTGTCTTCTACAGGCTTAGCAGGCACACAATTCGCTAAGGACCAAGCGTGGCACTGGGGCGGGGGGTAGGGGTGGGGCACCTCTGAGCCCCCCAGAGAATTGCCTGGGAGAAAGGAATAGGGAGTTATTGCCTCATGGTTACAGAGCGTCTGCGGTGATGAACACAATTTGGAAATAGAGGGTAGTGATGTTGATGCAACCTTGTGAAGGTGGTTAATGCCACTGAATTGTACATTTACCGTTAAAATGGCAAATTGTATGTTGTATGCATATGTCTTTTAGCACACTAAAAGAAAATTTTTTAAAAAATTGCCAAGGTCATGAAAAACAAGGAAAGGCTGAGAAACTGTCACAGGTGGAAGGAGACTAAGGAAGAGTGACAACCAAAGGCACTGTGGTGACCTGGATTAGATCCTGGAACAGAAAACAGGACAGCCAGTGTCCATTAAGGAAAAACTGCTGGAATTCAAATAAAGTTTGTAGTTTTGTTAAGAATATTGTTAACTTCTTAGTTGTGACAAATGTTCCATGGTTACATAAGACGTTAACATTAGGGAAGCTGGGTGATGGGCGTATGGGAACTCTCTGTACCTTCTCTGAAACTTGTTTATAATTCTAAAATTATTCTAAAATATAAAGTTAAAAAAAAAAAAAAAAAAGCAAGACCAGCAGAGCTGGGGCCCAGCTGTGACACTGGGCCTCTGGCTCCACCCAGGAGAGGCCAGGCGGGCAGGAGCTGGCTCTTAGCCGGCCAGAAGGAGATGGAGATGGACCGGCACTGCGAGGAGAGGCAGACAAGCGGTGGGAGCGCTCCCAGCCCCTGAGCCCGGGCAGCTGCTTGTGCGTGAGCTTTGCTGGTTGGTTCGTGTTCTTTGTGGTCAGCAGGGTCTCTGATCTCCAAAGGGGGCTTCGCATCCTCTCTGGGCTGAGGCAGCGCCTTCGGTGGAGTTGGCCTTGGGAGCCCGCATGGACGATGGGTTGGGTGGGTACAGTAGGCAGTCGAGCCTGCTGGTCTGGCTGCACCCCTCACCCGGCCACGTGCAGAAGACAAAGGGTTGGGGATCCGGCTGTGGTGCTGCCCAGCCCCATCCAGACTGCCCCATAGGGACTCTTTCCAGAGGCAGCTCTGCTCACACCATCCCCTGATCAGAGTTGGCTCTCAGTGCTTAGAAAATAAATTCTAACCTTAATCCAGCACTTGGCTCTTTCCCAGCCTGCCTCCAGGTTCCTTTGACTGCCCAGCTTCTCCCTCCACACTCACCAGCTGACCAGACACACCAGCCTTGGGGCCTCTTTTCACATGGTTTACTGATTCCTTTCTTTTTTGTCATCTTCACAATGTTCAGTTCTTCAAGGTCCACATCAAACTCCGTCCTCCCACGTCTCCCACGCACTTGTGACTGGCCTATCTGGAGTCATTGATTCACTTCGTACTCACCTTCCCACGAGTCTGTCAGATTTCCTTTCGGTCTCTCCGCAGAGGCCAGGTCAGGGCCTGGCACAAGGATGATCTAGAGAGGAAGTGAGGATTTGCTCTCAGCCCTGGGCTCAGTCAAGCCCTGAAGGCATCAAGAGTACCCTGTCTTCCTGCTTGAGTGTCTGGCTGCATCCACGCCTGCGACAGGAACCTTGAAATGTCACCTGGGACATGATCCCATGCCTCGTAGGTGGCGCAAAAAGAAGCCGCTGCACAGAGCTGGTGGCTCAGACTTTTGGGGTGGCCTCACCTAATACATCCTCTCATACTTAAACTGAAGCAGGAAGCAATGGCAGGCGTGGCCCTTCAGTCTGGAGATTCCTTGCTGGCTGCTGCAGGACGCCTCAGGGCACAGAGATCAGCCTGCTGTGGCTGCCGGCCTGGACTGGTCAGTCTGTGTCATCTTGCCTCTGCCCCTGAGCCAGGCCCATTGCAGAAAGCAGAGGGTAGAGGCGGCCACTCCCCAGTGGGCTAGGGACTAGGGGAGAATGGGGTGGTAGAGCCACAGTCCGTCCCAGGCCCTCTTCTGGACATCCTGGTTTCCATCTCTGCAATGGCTCCACACACAGCTTCTCCTACCAACACTGTGGGCCTGGGCTCGGACCTAAGGCTTTCCCGGTGCAGAGTGATCACACAGCCAAGACCAGCCACGTACTCTGGGCGGCTCTGGGCCTCACCACGATTGGCACTGAGCTCAGGGCTCAGCATATAATGGCGAGCAGGGCTGGGGCCAAGCTTCTCTGGGCACCTCGGGCAGAGACGGATGAGCCACACGTGGCAGGTCCCAGCTGGAGTCCAGGCCCAGGTCTGTCCTGCTGCTGTGGGTACAGCCTCTATGCTGAGCCTCACTCCCCTAGGCCAGGGAGGAGGGTGAGCCCAGAACATTCTGTGATTACAGGCTGTGGATGCTGGCTGTGATTATGCAAAAAAGACCAAAGTGCTTCCAGAAAACACTGAATGATCTAGAAAGCAGTGACCACCCCCTCGACATTTATTCTTAGAAATCTTAGGAAGCTGCTGACTAGCTCATCCTTGGAAATGGGACGGTAGCAGAAGACAAGGGCAAGGGTCTCCTTGAGACACCCTAGGTCCCTGCCCCTAGCCAAGAGCAGCCTGTGGGCAGGCCTGAGGAGGCAGGCTGGAGGGACAGGACACAGGAACTGTGTCTGGCCTGGAGCACTGCAGTGACCCAGGCCATTCTCCCTGCCACTCAGCTGCCTTGATGGCTCAAGCCCTCTGTTGATATACCTGTGTCATATGCTCTCCTCCCCTCTCGAGTAATTTTTTTTCAATTACAGTTGACATTCAATATTATATTAGTTTCATGTGTACAGCATAGTGGTAGGATATTTATATAACTTGATATTTATATAACTTGATAAATATCAAGTTATATAAGTATACAAATTGATACACCCGATAAGTCTAGTACCCACCCATATAACTTACAAATTGATACACCCGATAAGTCTAGTACCCACCTGGCACCATATGTAGTTATTACAATATTATTGACTATATTCTCTACACTTTCAAGTAATTTTATCTGGGGTGCCCCTGCTGGGGCCTCCCCAGAGGCTAAAGGAATCATGGTTTGAAGTCCCTAACTCTTAATTTCTTGCCTTTGGCCTTAAGGAAGTGTGAGCCAGACCATAGCCACCCTTGCTTATTCATTCGGTAAGTGCTTAGGGGTGGCTAGAGATGGGAGACTTAGATACTGCTTGTGGCCCCCTCGGGAGCTCAAGTGGCAAAGTCGGGTATACAAATAACTGCAACAAGTCTGAAAATGGCCTGAGAAGAGGGAAAACCAAAGGTTACATGGCATGGAGAGAGAAGTGTGGTAGAGCTAAGTGAGCCTGGCAGGCTTCCTGGAGGAAGGGGCATTGCCTAAGACATGAAGGATCAACTTAAAAAAATTTTTTTTTTTTTTATCTTGAGTATTGAAAGGGGAGCTAAGCTGAGTAAAGTCCCTGACAAAAGGAACAACAGCTGAGGTGAAGTGGGGTGAGGCCCGGACCACATCAAGCAGACCTGGTCTGAGTCTCATTTCCGAGGACAGGCCATGTGACCCTGAGGAGTGCCCTTCCTCCTGAGTACATTTCCTCACCGGAAGAGAAGGAAGATTGTGAAGATAGATGACATAATGCCCTCGAGGGGACCTGAGGGCAGTGCTCTGGCCTCGCACTGTGCTGGTGACCTGGCAGAAGCTCCAGGTCGTCTCCAGGCAGATTTAGAGAGTCCACTGTCACTGGTTTGAAGAAAATCATCCGACATCAAACACCCTCTGCACAGTGTAGGCTCTAACACACAGCCTTAGGAAGAGATAAATATCATTGCTCCGTCAGAGCAGTGGGCCCCGACCTTAGGGCAGGTGACCAGGACTGTCCGTGTGTCAGTGAACACAGCGTTAGCCCAGACCCTGCAGGGCTCCGCCTCCGTGGAGAAAGGAGGCTCAGGCCTGCTCCCAGTTCACATGACCCGTCAGAGGGGCTGGACTGGGCTCCTACCAAAGGTCACTGTCACTCCAGTTCTCCTGACAAAAGATTCCTTCCTGTGTCATGGCTGGATGCGATGCCCAGCCAGTATATCCACCAGGAGGAATAATTTATACTCAGTAAAGGGACAACTGTCTACACTTTTCTCCTCAGAGTTATTGCTAAATCAAGGCCCTCCAGGGAAGCCTCTTGTTGTCGCTGATAACACAGCCAAAACTTTTACTTCAATCTAAAGTAGCTTCGGAAGCAGAAGGAGAAACCGGAGCATACTTGAGTTAATGACTTCGCGATCTCGAGATAGCCGTTGGCCAGGGAAGCTCTTTGTCCTGACCTGCCCGGGTGCTGATGGACAACTCAGCCGGTGGAGGTGGAGAGAGGCAGGGAGAACCGGAGGAGAGTTCGGACAGGATACATCTCACTTCCTCAGCGGACGGAGTGCTGTGGCATGGGGTTGGCTCTGCCACCTGCGG
>NW_006434835.1:11573908-11594114 GCF_000325575.1 Pteropus alecto
TCACAGCGGCTGTTCTGTGAGCTGTGATGGATAGACACATCTACCCAGACTCCCCCACGTGAGGAGACTAAGGCTCAGGGAGAGGCCGCGCTTGCTGCGTTTCCCCAGGGAGTTAGCGATGGCCCTGGAAGGAGGAGCGGGGGTGCTGCTCAGGCCAGGACAACGTCCACAGGGCACACCCCAAGCACACCTCCGACGGCAGCTGTGAGCCAGAGACAGGAGTGAGGTGGTAGGATGTGAGGAGCAGCGGGAGCCCGAGAAGACAGGACCTGACTGGGGCCAGGTGTGGGGTTGAGGAGCCTGGGGCTGAGAGAGAGGAGCTTAGAACATCTTTCTGAACTGGATAGAAGTGGCCAGGGCTGCAGGAGAGGGTGGGGTGGGAGGAAGGGGCTGTGTCTGTAAAAGGGCCACGTGAGGGGTCCTTGTGACAGAAACGTTCTTGACTTCGTCAATAGCAGTATCTCAAAATCCTGGTTGCGATATTGTGCTACAGTTTTGCAAAATATTACCATTCGAAGAAACAGGGTCAAGAGTACACTGGACTCTTACAACTGCATGTGAATCTATAATGATCTCAAAATTAAAAGTATACTTCAAAAAAAACAAAAAAAGAGGAAACTTCTGAGCTGGGTACACAGAGGGGTTTGAGGGACAAAGGGACCAGCTAGGAGGTGATGGCAGAGCCAAGTGGAAATGACATCCTCAGCTCGTCCTGAGGCACCACGCCTGCCCTAGGGACCGTGGGTTGTGGGCTCTTGGCTGGGTGTAGTCTGTGAGCACAGTGACTTCTGAGCCCAACAGAGTGAGCATCAAAGGGCGAGGAGCAAGCAGAGAGGCAGTCAGGGTTAGGGTGCTGCCGGCGGAAGGGCGAGGAAGCACCAAAGCCCCTCAACAAGTAGGGGTGACAGGGCGGTTGGCAGGATGGTGTCTGCCCTACGGCCCAGCGGGGGAAACCACTGTGGTTCCAGCCAGCGAGGGCGCCGCCAGCCATGCTGAGGGCAGGAGGGCTCTGCGCCGTCTCTAAGCCGACAGCTCTTTCCGTTTCCGCAGAAAGAATTTAGACTTGGTGTTAGGCGGGCTTGGATGCCGGCAGTGCTCTCCAAGGGTGCTCAGAGAGACGCAGGGCTGTGCTGCCTGCAGCCGGGCCAGGGGCGTGTGGACTTCCCCAGCTTTGTCGTTACGTTAACCCCATTGTGCGCCCACAGTGTAGCAGGCACTGGAGGAGATGCATGTGTACTGACATCCCTTTCTGGGCATGGGACCAGTGTCTGACGGTGGGCACGAAGGTGTAACAACCACCATAATGAGAAGGTATCTTCAGACTGAAAGATGAAGCAGACAACTCCATCTGATATAACAGAATTTACTGTAGGGTAATTTACTCACTGGCAGGTTAGGTGGGAGTGGACAGATGACGCAGCAGTTTTGTGCAAATTATTCTCCGCTACCAGACCCCTGTTACAGTATATTTTATAGTGTAACTCAGATACTAATGATTGACAAAACAGAGGGGTCGAGAATGCAGTAGCGCCAGGGGCCATACCTCCTGGTGGCCTTGTGAGAGATGATTTCTTATAATCAATACCATTATCAGTTTGATATTTATCTTGGTTGTCATGCCATTCTGGCTGTTGCTAACAAAAATATTTATGGCTACATTTTAAGGAACACAGATAATCATCAACTAGAAGACTTTGCTATGGTTGCTAAGGACAGTGAAGTTGGTCAAAGGCTGCAGCACGAAAACTTAGCGGTGAAATGAAATCTGAGACACAGAGATAGAGTTGGTTTTGTTCGCATCTGTATCCATGCAGGCCGGTGACTTTAGTAGCAGGTCAGATTGACTCTGGCAAATGTACTGATGGGCAGGGAGGTCCATTCAAATGGACTGATGGGCAGGAAGGTCCGTTCACCTTTTTTCGCTACCAAATGCCTATCCATGAATGCCCTAGACAGAGCCTGGTCACCGAAGTTCTTTCTGCTTCACCAACCCAGCCTCTCTGTGTCTCCTAGTTTGCCTGAGACGCCTTCCCACGTCTTCGGGCCTCGACCTTGGTTTCTCATCAGCCCCCCGCCGTGTCTAACCCTCTTCTGTGCAGATGCCGCGCTGGCCCTGGACGCACAGTCAGAACCCAGACCCAGTCCAGCGCTTAAGAGGCTGTGGTCTATTGTGAGAGATGGAGACATAATCAAATAAGGTTCTCAATGAGGGTCAGGCGGGCGTCTCCCCCAGATGGCGTCTGTGCCTCTGGGTCTGTCAGTGAGGGGACATGTTCCAGCACAGGCAGGAACGCCCAGTATTGAGGACCCATTCTCTGAGGGTGCTGAGGTTTCCTGCCTCTGGTGCCTTTTGTCCACTGGAGCAGGGAGACTCACAAGGCTGATTGTTCTTGTCCCCAGAGTCCATCCAGCACTCTGAAGCCAAGTCTGCAAAAATGCCATCAGCTCTGCTGGGGCCTGCCCTGTACTTTATGCCCAGGCAGATCTGGGAGGTGAGGCGTCAGAGGAGGTGGAGGTGGGGAGACCCGTATGCTGCCCATATAGCTCCTGGCCAAGCTGGTGCCATATGAACTCATCTCACAAATCCAGAGACAATCAAACGGTGGGTGGGGGCCCAGCGCATTTGGGCTGCAGGCTAGTGGGAATGTCGACATTGGGAAGTTCTTCTTGAAGGAGAAGGAGATTGACCCAAGCTTCCCATCGTTTCGGGGTATAGATAGATCGGGGAAAGCTACTGAAGAGGAATGAAGGGCTGGGCAAATGGGCCGAGGTGGGCACCTGGTGTGGTATACAGGACAAGTCAGGGGACTCTCATCTAACTTCCTCGACCGAGTGTCTCCCGTGCTGCCTTGCCGCCACAGAGGCAGCGTTACCTCCAGTTCACAGATGATGGAATTGAGGCCAGAGAATGTAAATGAGCCACCCAGATGACGCTCAGAACCAGTAGCCAGAAGAAATCAGCTTCTTGGCCGTACTGTACTCAGGCCAGCTCCTGTGGGCTGGAAAGAGGAGTGGTCCCTGGAGAAGGCATGGAGAAACAGCTGGGATGAAGGCCAGGATCTGACTGCGGAAAGTCTCAGAATTCAGCCTGGGGTTTCCTACTGTGGTGTTGGTTAAATGCTGCGCATTTCACGTGTGACTGAAAAGGCCTGCTCCTCCAGGAACTCACCTTTTCGCTACCAGCTTGTACTTGGCTTCTGGAGGAACTTTGGGGAGCAGTAGGCACAGGGTGCGAGCTCAGGCCTGGGCTCCACTCTGGACTCCAGCACTTCTTAACTGGGTGGCCTCGAGCAGATCAACCCAAGCTCCCCAATCCTCAGCTTCTTCATTGCAGCAAGATTTAATAACACATTACCAGCTGCTGCAAGGATTAGCGGCACTGTGCGCAAAATGCTGGACATATGATCATGCACGCTAATGAGCAGCTATTGATATTATGTCAGCTGCTAGCTGTAGCCGCCCTCTCCTCAGTGGTCCTGGCTCCAACCACCCAGTCACATGCGAGGGGCTTGCTCCAACATTTGCGAATGCTGCAGGATGGAGGTCAATCTCCCAAGGATTTGAGACAGGGCCCTGTGGGCTGGGAGATGCTCCGAACATAAGGAAATTGAGTGGCTTCCTTGATCCCTCATCCGCATGTTTTACACAGCATCAGAGTGGGGCTGCCGGTGTAGACAGCTGGTCCTGCAGTGTTCCTTCTCACAGGAGCTATTAGCTGTGTCATGCATCCATTTGTAATGAAATGGAAGTGTTTTGATTTCTCCAGGAAGCCGGATTTTCTCCCAAATCCTTGCTGCTTTCATCCTTGGACATGAAACAGCCCATTCTAATCTCATCTGGAGGGGCAGCGGTTACAAGGCGCCCATGAAATCTGATCACCAACTCAGGCTCCCAGGCGGCAGCTTTGATCGTGGGGAGGGAGCAAGTCATCCCCAGCTTGGTGCTAATAGCCCCATGCATTATTGAAGAGCACTGTTTCAGTGGCAGACACATTCAGGGAGATATCCAGATTGCCGGCTGGAGTGTCAGCTGCTTCCCTCACTCCTTGTCGATGGAGCGTTGTAATCCAGCAGAGCCACCGAAAATAGGCACCTGACAGAGAGCTGTCTGTGCAGTGTACTCCACCCTCACCGCAGACCAGTTGGAGGGCAGCTGACACGGAACAAGCAAATAAGGTGAAACCACCACTGTCCAATTCTCTCAATTGCTGCTCCTATGATCCAAGTGTCTGCAGAGTCACCAGCTGCCCAGGGACCATCCCCAGGAATTGCATGTTTGAGGCCTCAGCTATGGGCTGGGCTGTGGCCTATGTCCTCGTACCCCCCAGATTAGGACACTGATAGCCAGGCTTTGGGGCCATCAGGTCAAGGCAAAGGTTGGGACGTAATTATCCCAGAGGATTTGCTGGAAATGCAAAGGCTGCGGGTGGGCTCACTGTGCTCATCCTAACTTCCTGTTTGAACGGGGCGACCTAGTCAAGCCCTCTTTCATTCATTAAAAAACTAGTATTTGAGTATCTACAGTGATGCCAGGCATGGATGCGATGACAATGAGCAAGGATAAGTAGAAGTCCCACTGTGGTAGATGGCCTTTAAGATAGCACCTGATGACCCCTGCCTCCTTGTATTCATGTACTTACATCACCCCCTCCCACACGGATTAGGGCTGACCTGTGTAACCAACTGAATACTGTGGAAGTGATGCAGGGGGTTCTCTGCAGTGAGGTTACAAGACACATTGTGGCTTCTGCCTCGCGCTCTTGGATCGCTTGTTCCTGAGGGAAGCCAGCTGCCATGTTGTGAGGACACTCAATCAGCCCTGTGGAGAGGCCAGAGCCCGCCTCGGAAGTGGCTGACACTCGACTGTAACGTCATGAGAGACTTTGGCCCAGAATCACCCAACTAAGGTGGCCTTGAATTTCTTGACCAGTAGAAACTGTGATATAATAAGTGTTTATTGTCTGAAGTTGCTACGTTTTAGGGAAATTTGTTATACAACGATATGTACCTAATATATTGGTTTTCAGTGACTATCACAGTCACTGAAAGAGCTATCAAATGACAAGCTTGCTATAAATGCCTCCAGTAGGAGGAACTTACCTAGTCAGAGAGGTTGGGGAAGGCTTCTGGAAGGGAGCAATGACTTATCTGAGGCTGACGGCTACATACAGGTAAGGCAGGTGAAGATGGCAGGTAAGAGCACTTCGGGTAGAGTAGCAGCTTGAGCCAAGGCCTTGAGTTGGGAGGGAGCCAGGGGCCCAGACAAACATGGAGGAGGCCAAGGGGTTGAAGCACCGTGAGGAAGAGACACACAGGTGGGCCTGCCAAGGTACTACCACTCTATCGCCACTCAGCCCGAGTGCTACAGGAGCCCCGAAGGGTCTTAAACAAGTGAGTAACATGCTCAGATCTGTGCTTTCGGAGATTCTTTTAGTTTCCCCACGTGGAGGCTGTTTGGGGCTTTGAAGGTAGACGGGGCTGTGACAGGAGCCCAGGAGAAGAATGGGGTGTCTAGAGCCAGGCTGTTCAATTGACATAGAGAGGGGTGGACAGATTAAGGAGTATGTAAGAGGTTGAATTGAGGGTACTTGGTGATGAAATAGCCAAGGCTGGCGGTGGGGGAGGGGGGGGAAGGGAGGTGCCTAGGAGGAGTTCCAGGTCCTACAACTGCAGATGGTCTGGGCCTCGAACCAGTCTGAAAAATCCAGAGAAATACGTGTAGTGAGGCTGGGGCTGTGCAAGCCCGACATGCTGTCCAGGACGCATGTGCCCAGCAGGTCTGCCCAGGACGTGGGTCTGCCCACCTCCTGCCTTTGGGCGCGCTCTGTCCTGTCAGAGCTCCCGGTCTAGCAGAGCAGGTAACACCCGCGGAGGAAAAATGAGGGACTAGCAGGTTGGCTCGCTTCCTTCCGAAGGTAGATCTTCAAGGGCAAGATCTAGAGCAGTGGCCCCTGTGAGACCCTGAAAACGTGTCTGAGCGACCGGTTGGTCGAAACTATGTTCATAGCAACACTAAGACGTTATTTGCCTTTTTCACTCTCATTCTTTCGAATGGTAAAGTGGAGTGTTCCCGAATCCACGTGGCGCGTGATTTTGCGGCAGATCGATCGCAGAAGCAGATGCGATCATCTGGCTGTCTTCTATGGAATCAGACATTACAGAGGTTTGCCAAACTGTAAAACCACGCCACTTTTCACCAATCATTTTTGTTTTGGAAAATATAGTTATTTTTCTTAAGAATATCCATGTTAACACATAACAGATTTATTATGATCGTTTTTAAAACAAATTAGGAAGTAATTTAAAAAGGCCTCGGCTTTAATTTCTAACATGGTAAATATCGATAGCTATAACCCACTTAGGGGTCTTCAATAATTTTTAAGAATTTTTTTTTTTTTTTTAAATAGGGATCCAAAGACCAAAAAGTTTGAGAACTGCTGATCTAGAGCAAGGAGGCGCCTTGCCTCCTGGGGTCCTCTTCACACCCCGCTTCCATAGGCTGCTGAGTCATTAATAAGATGTCAGCTGTGCTGGAAATACACTGTAGACGTGACGGGCTGCGGTGGTCAGGGAGTGTCTGCTTACCACTCCCGTCCGCGGTGTTTACGAAATCATTTGCCTGGGCTGTAACACAGGCAGAAGCATCGCTTCTTGTCTGCAGGCTAAAAATGTCCTGGGGAAGACTAACGTTAGGACCCTGTAAATTGAAGGTGTTTCTAAGAGCAACTCTTTTCTAAACACGGGCTTGTCTTCTCTTAGCCGGGCGGCTTCTGGGCACCTTCTCATTGGCCCTCTACACTCACTGTTAATTAGAATATAGAGATTGATTTTTCTAAAAACACTAGAAAGAGAATTTGATCTTTCTTCCCCTCTGAATAAAAATCCTTCGGCCGCTCCAAATCGACTTGAGAAATTAAATCCCAAATGATTGCTCGATCACGCCAGGTGCTTTGTGGCCTCATCTCTTCCAGCATCGCTGTTTCCCCTCAGTCTCGCTCGGCCGTTGGAGGGTTCCTGAAGTCCCAGGGCTTCTCTTGCTTATGAGACTTTATGTGGTGTCCACCTCACACCCCACTTGTATCTGAAATGCCTGCCTCCTTCCTTTCTCCCTTCGGTCCTACGGAACTCAGCTTAGAAGCATCTCATCTGGGGAGCCCCACTGAACTCCTCCTGCCAAGGCCACTAGAATGTCGTGCTCTCCCTGCTGTATCATCGGCTCCAGGACTGAGATCTCACCTGTGCAAGTCACGATGTGTTGATCATTTACAGGCAGTGTCCATTCTGATTGGTCAGTTTCTTGTTCTGATTGCTCGTTGCCTGTGCCATTCTGGTTATTAAATATTCTTAGAACCACCCCTTCCAAAGGCCTTGAAAGAAAGCACTCGGTAAATATTTGTTGAGTGAATAAACAAAGTGCTCTGGGCTCCAAAATCACAAAGTGAGTTGACTTAAGAACCCACCTCCGTGGGCCCCCAATCTCAGAGCTGGGGATGAAGTACCTTCTCCTTTTCCACCCGCCTGGCATTTGAGACATCCTGTAATACCCTGAGATCTGAGCCCTTCAGCCAATTGATAGTTTTTTCTGAACCGCACAATAGCAAATAGAGCTTAAATTCCTTTAATGGACAGTTTCTTTCCATCAGGCTGGCTCTGCTCACGCTTACACTGTTAGAAGCAGAGAAAACCCCTGCCCTACAAGAAAATTCATTCTATGGTTTCTTGGGTGGGTCAGTGGATCTTTTGTCCAGAGGAATCATTATTGAGGCCTCACCTTTTGCAATTATAATTTAACAGCTCATATTACAGGTTAAGCTCCTGACTGAATGAATTGCAAAATGCTCCAATTACTTGAAACAATTACACACCGGAGCCAATATCCTTCCTTAAATTGCTGGGGAGAATCGTATTCTGAATTCAATCCAATCATCGCCTCCATACTGGAACACCCAATAAACCCCGATGGCTCTGGATCAAGACAGTCTTTCTCATTGTCCATTAACCCTGCTCACTAGAGTCACCTCTGACCCAAGGGAGAGTATAAAACAGTCACGTGGGTGTCGGCGGGCCGTCTGTAGTATAAACAGGAGTGCCCCACGCAGAGCAAGTCCAGACTTTTCCCTGGCAATTAAGACTTTTTATGCTCTCCCTTCCAGCTTTGCCTAACCAAGTTCACTCATCCTTACGCCTTAAGGTCAAGCCCATCTGCTCCGGGAAGCCTGCCATCCTGGGTGGGGCTGAGCGCCTATATGAACACTTTCTCAGTGTGCCAAGTCTACGGAATACTTGGCCACCAGTTAAATAAACGAACAAAGGAGTTAAACCGAAGAGGTTAAGATCAGAAATACCAAAACTGGCACCAAATGCTGTCTGATTGGTTAAGGCTATTGGATGGCAGGTGCATTTTAGCCTCATTTTTTTTTTTTTAATTCATTTGACAAATAGTTACCCACACTTTGTTAATGTGCCAGGCTCTCTGTGGGTGCAGGCCCCAGCATCTCTCTCTCTCTCTCTCTCTCTCTCTCTCTCTCTCTCACACACACACACACACACACACACACAAACACACACACAATTTTCCCCTGGAAAATTCGAAAATGCATCTTCACAGGAATTCTCATAGCAGTAAAAATTCTCCAGAAAGGAACGAGAGAGAAGCCTGATCCTGCTTAGCTCTCCGCAGACAGCTAAGGCAAGCCTTAATACGCGGTTTCCTAGAGGTCTAAATTCTGGACACAGGTGTGAAAATGGACACTGTGCCAGGCTTCTGGAGATGGCTAGAAGGACAGGCTTCTGGACTCTCCCCAGCTGCCCTCTACTCACTCCAACTGTGGTCAGACAGGCTGGCCGGGTGGGCAATGCCCTAGGCAGTGGGTATGTCCTATTGGCAGCTGAGGTCCAGGCTGGGAGCCGCCATCCAGGCCCACCACAAGAAGATCTTTCTGCTCAGCCAGCTTTTATGTGGCTGTTTAGGGAGAGGAAAAAAAAAAAAAAAAGGCCAAGGAAAGCAGGGTATTGAATGATCAATGGACTGTGTGTGTGTGTTTCTCTTGCTCCTGTGGATTTTTCAGTTGAAAAGAAGAGGCTTATCTCTCATTTTTAATTGATTTTAATGCGGCTCAGCCAGGCTAGATCAGATCTCAAGTCCTCCTGGACTCCGAAATGAATGGTGTGAGGAGCTGCCTGCATGTTAACGAGAGGCCGAGAGCAAGTGGAGAAGGTAATGAGGACACTGTGTGCCTGTGACGTCCTCGGCAGGCTTTGGGGCTGACCTGACAAGGTGGAACCATCTACAGAGTTCAAGGGTGGTATGGATATGGGAATGGGGGTAGTTTGTTTTCCAGATGATGCTTGGGGATATAAATATGCACTTTTAATTACAGCGTGGAGGGCTTCCAGCCCAATCCAAGGGTTGGGACTCCAGGTAGCCTACCTCCCCAAACAGATGCTTACCCGCCTCCTGCCAATTCCCCAGGCTTCTACCTCCTCAGAAAATCCTTGGTACCTTTGCAATTTTTAACTGTAGCATAGTCAGTACCTTTTGACATTAAGGATTCTCTTCTCACTTCCTGTCTTGCCCCTGTTCCCCACCACCGCTTCCCCCAAACCTCTCTGTGTGACCTTGGACCCGTTGCCAACACCCGCAGGTCCTCAGCATTCTCCTCTCAAATGGGGATAACAGCATCGACCACAGGGCATTATTTTGAAGGGGCAGAGAAGATAATGGCGGTAAAGCATCCAGTTGTGCTCAGAGCAGAAAATACTCAAGAGTTATTTCTTTTCCACCTAACTTCCCTCTCCACCAAGACAATCGAATCAAGAGATGTGAGCAAAATAACTAGAAATGGGAAGAGGCCTGAAATGGCATTCCATGGGGATGGACTCAAGCTCTGTTGTAGCCACACGGTAAGATACTTAACTGATGAATGCCCTATCTTGTTTTCTTGGCTGGAAAGAGATAATAGGGACCTTAGAGGTTCTCAAGCTTACCTGCTAGAGAAGAAACACCCAAAGAGGTTTGAAAAAGCCAGCGCTGGGGCTCATGATCCAGGGTCGACTCAACTTACCCGGGATGGGCAAGGTGTTGATAGAGTTTGGAATGCTGTAGAGGTCAGTGAGTTTAGGATGGACGTGGAGATCTTATTCCACTGAGTAGGGGCCCCTTCTAAGAGTTCAGCTACTTATTTGATGGTCTGCTGTGGCTACTTCCTGTGGCCACCACAGGGTCCCCATAAGCCCAGGTGGCAGATAGGTGGGTGGAGGAGGGGGCATCTGTCTCCCCATGATCCTCAGTCCCCATGTCCTTCCTATCTCTCAAAGCGGAGAGCTGGTACAGCCGCATATTAACTACATGCTCCTAGTTTTCTCATGTGGATGCAAACATGCAAGGCTGGTTTCCCAATCGGCACACACTCTGAAACACCCTTTCCCACAGACGCCACAACCCTCTAATCTTCCCGTATATGTACAAATGTGGTCCAAGCCAGACTGACTGAAACACACGTGTTTACATACTGTCAGGACCCGTGAATGGTCTGAGATTCCTCACTGCTTGAAAGCTGATGGCTAGCCTGCCATGCTTTCTGTGTGTGGGAGGAGCCTAGCATTCACATTACCTAGCTCTTTTCCTTTTATCCACTTAGGAAAATTCTTTGGGTATCATGCAATGGGTTCCCCACTCTTAAGAAACCCACATTCACACCCACAGTAGAGAAGTGGAAACTCAATTTGCCAGCCCCCTTCCACACCCCACACCTTCACACTTACCTGATCACCCATCCAGACCCTTCCCTTCCCTCAGTTCCCTTGTAAGGCTTTAAAATCTATTACGACCGCGTGTTCGAGGTCAAAGTACTGAGGCAGATGTAAAACAGAGATGAAGAGTAAGGAATGGCAGTAAGTACATTCATGCTCTTGACTCTGTGCAGTCCCACCGCCCAGAGGAAACCAATGTAACCATTTCTCTTTACTGTCCGGTGGTTAGCACCGCAGTTCAAAAATAAGCCCAGACCTTTCTTTCATGGCTTATTAACTTTGGGCAGTACCGATTGACTTCCTGCCGTGAAAAGCGATCCATTTCCTATACTTCTTCCTCCCTTGGCTTTCTCCTTCTTTCTTAGTTTTGTTAGATTGTCTTTAGTTCTTCTATTAGTCGTCCTTATAACATTAAGTAATTTGCTTAAACCCTAACATGTTTTGTTCCATCAGCTTTGCACAGGGCCTCTGGGCTGCCCGCTCCGTAAAGAGAGGAAAATGGTGTCTGTTCCTTTGCTTCTCCTCCTCCAGCTTCCAGCCCTATGTTCTGACTCATCTTACGCGATCAAGTTCTTTAACTTTATCAAGTACACTATCAAGTTCTTTCATTCTATCAGCTGCTTTTGTTGATCAAGGTGACAACATTAAATGGCTCGTTGGCAACTATGACTTCTGGGCTTTCTCTGTCGGTTGATTTCAATGTAGACTTACAATATGATGATTACGTAAACATCATCCAAGTTGGTACCTTAGAGAAGGAATCATATTCCCAAGTCACAAAACCTAGGCTATTTGAAGAAAACAGATGTGAATGTTGGGATCAGAGAGTCTCTGACTTCACGTACCGTCGGTTTCTCAAACCCTTTCGATGCTGCACGTCCGCTGGCCGCATGTGTATTTGCACCTTGACCTCTTGCCTAGGTTTTTCCTTTTCGTTCTGCCTCTTTTCTCATTCATTAAAAGAAACACACACTTCCTTTTCTTTCCCCTTAAAGCCCGTCAAATTTTTGATCATACTATTTGTGAAAAGCTCTACATTGGACCAATGGCTTTCCGGGGGCCAGTGAGCCCCCTGGCTGAGATTTCTTTTAGGACTTTGTTCCACGTTTCTTCTATCCCACCTTCTTCTTTTTCAGTTTCCCTTTTCATTTTGCTTGTAGTACATCCTCCAACAATCTTTGTCTGGAAGGGCATTTAATTGACAGTTTGTTTAGTTATAGGATTGAAGGTTCAAAGTCATTTTCCCTCCGAATCCCTTGGCTTCTAGCATCTGTGCCCTTGATGCAAATTCTTTGGCTAATCTGGTTCCCACGTCCTGCAGGTGGACTGTTCTTTCGCTCTCCGGGACCTAGACTCATCACCGGCTTTCTGAACCGTCACGAGGCTATTCCAGGGTATCCTGCCGTCAGACTGAAGATCGGTCTTCAAGCCAGGACATTTTCTTCACTTTCTTCGTTTCTCACGTTCCCGGGACGCGGATAGATGAGGGCCTGCCTGGCCCTCTGGGGAGTCTCCTCCGCTCGTCTCTCCTGGGCCACTTTCAGGGTGCGACTTTCTTGCTCTGGTTCATTTGTCAGTTCCGTATAATCTTCTCCCCGTTTTCCAGAAAGTCAACACAATCTCTCGGCACTCATGAGCTCTTCGTCATGATGAAAGAGATTCTCCACGCTTCTACAATTTAACAGACGTTTTTGGTGGGATGGGGAAGGGAGGGAGAAAAGTCATGTTTTCTGAAACTGAACGCTCCCCTCTGGAAGGTGTGGGTCCTTCTGAGAAAGGCTTGGAAAGAGCAGAGAGAGGTGGGGTGGGCGCTGTGCGTGCGCACACGCGTGCACACACACACACACACACACACACCCACACACGGTTTATGGACTGAACGAGCCCCCCCTAAATTCACATGTTGAAGCCCTAACCTCCAGTGTGATGGTATTAGGAGGTGGGCCTTTGGGAGCCACCCTCAGACTTCCCCCTCCCCGACACACACCAGGACTGTGACCCCCTCCTCACCTCCGACACACACACAGCAGAACTGAGGAATCTTCTCCACTTCCCACAGTGATTTCAAAAGATGCTGATCTTGTCAGCTGCGTTAATGATTCACAGCCCAGGAGACGCCAACCTTCCTAAAAATATCAGAACCCTCAGTGCAGAGGGAAGCTTCAAAGGCGTGTACATCCTGATGGAGCCAGCCTGCCTTGCCCTGGCCGCTGAGGCCACCACTTTCACCCACTCTGCCCCCACGGTCCCATCCCTGCCTACTCTGCCCCAGAAGCCCGAATTAATGGGTGCAAAGCCAACTCTGAGGAGCTTTCAGGTCACTCCCATTATAGATGGGAAAACTGAGGCCTAGAGGGGGGCCTCCTGGTTTTCAGTGAGGGGTTCTGCAGGGTGCTGCCTCTGTTGTCAGCAGCCAGCTCGGAGTGGGGAGGACTCCTATAGAAAGGGACTCCTTCCTATAGGGCCCCAGCTAGGCTGGGCTGGGTCCTGGAATGAGCCCTGGTCTAATGGGGCCTCAGCCACCCCACAAAGTCTAAAACAGCTCCTCTAGGCAAAAGGGATGCACCAGAAATAGGTGGGGGTAGGAGGAGGTTGCACCGGGTCCCCAAGCCCAGGTGTAGCTGCCCTCCTACAGCAGGTTTATGCTTCTCAAGCAGGAAAGACTAGGAATGGCCCCCAGGATGGCGAGTGATGGGGCTGGACTTAGTTCTGCTTCAGAAAGAACTAAGTCTATTCCTTTGAAATTCCTGCTCAGGGGGCTTCTTAGCACTCACTTCCAGCCATAAGATCTAGCCAGGTCTCACTAGCAGTCCCAGCCATTTCTCCAAGTATGGCCCAAGGACCAGCAGCAGCAGCAGCAGCAGCTGAGAGCTTTTTGGAGATGCAGACCTGCAGGCCCCACCCCAGACCAGCTGGATCAGGTCCTCAAGTAGTTCTTACGCCCATCAGAGTTGGAGAAGCATTGGCCTCTGGAACCACTGAGCATCAGGTCTCACCGGCAGTGACACCTGTGATTAATTGCACCTGTGCAATATTATTAGTTAGCTGGGAGGGGAGCAGGAAGGACTGGAGCTGCAGAGGAGGGACCCCCTAGGATTGCAAATCCACATGGAAAGTAGAAACTCAGCCCCTCCTTGCTGGAGGAGCGAGGCTCATAGAAAGACTGAATCTGGGGACAATAAAGGGTGTGAGACTTTGTCCTGCCTTCTTCCGGAGGCTGGAGTTCTTCTGCAATCTGACTGTTCTGGCTTGGGCTCCCACCATGATGGGGAACTCACCACCTCTCAGACAGTCCATTGCAGGGTGGGCCACTGGACTCTGGCAAGGCCTCCCTCACACGGACCCGACCTGCCTCTGTGGCCCCATCTGGCTCACTCTCTAGCCCTTGGCCCCCTTTTCGCTGCTAGCAGCCGGATCTGTCTCTCCTTTGATCCTCGACACCCTGCCACTTTATTCTTTCTCTGCTTCCAGAAATAGGCTTTCTATTTGCGTGCGGAGAGTCATTTCATGGGACTCTTTTCACCGAGTGTGGAGGTGCTAAAGAGGCCTCTGTGGAGGCAGAACTTCTACCCTGAAGATTCACCGCACTGGCCTCATTTCATCCCTTCCTCTGGCCATTAGACGAGTGGGCACCAGGCGGGTCTGGCACTGGGAAGTGGCGCTTCCACAGGCCTGTCTAGGCTGCAGACACTGTGGGGCATGTCGAGTGCAGAGGTGCTTGACACGTTGGTCGGCTTGCACAATACCACACCTGCTACGGGCAGGGACCAGGGGAACCTCAGGAAACTGAAGGAGCATGTCCCAGTGAGTCTCCAACTTCTGCCCCTGTCCGAGCTCTCTGTGGAGCTCCAGACCAGCTCTGCTCCTGCCCACTGGCCCCCTCCAGCTGCCCACAGGCCTCAAACTCACACCTTCTAGAGCTGAACTCATTGTCTCGGGCCCCGGCTCTGCGCTGTCTCATCCCCCTGAGTGGTACCATTATTCCCCAGGGTCCAAGCCACACACCAGGGTCACCTTGAGCTCTGCCCTCCCCGCTCCCCTTTATCTCCTCCATGCCGCCCATGCAGTTCTATAAATTCCAGGACTCTGAGATTAGTTCTGCCAATTCCACTTCCTACATGTCTTTATTCTCTGTCCTCTCCTCTCCGTCCCCATTGCCAGTGACCCAATCCCAGCCCTTGAACTTCTCATCTGTTGCCTCCTAGTTGGTCCTATACCTCTGGTCTTTCCTACAATCTACCATCCCCATGAATAGCAGAGAGATCTTTCTGAAACAGAAATATGGTCACAGAAACCTGCTTATCTGAAATGCTTCAAACCTCAGGCTTGTGGCATCGAATCCAGACTCTGTCGTGGGACCCACAAGGGTCTCAGGAAAGAGTTTGGTGGGTAGCGGAGCACTATGGGCTTTGAGGCCAGACTTGTTTGGGTCCAAGTCTTAAGCTTCTCTGCACATCTTCCTTATCCTTCTTCGCATCTCTGTTTCCCCTCTCCACGTGGCTTTCATCATCCCCTTTAAATCTCTCGCCGTCCCCAGAGTCCCACCATCCTGCCCACACACTGATTGCGCTTGCCTATGTTAGGGGCCAGGCCCTCTGGTGCTTTTTGAGTCTTGCAATGTCCTTGGCTATGGAGTTGAAGGCTGATGGATCTTCTGCCCAGTCAGTGCTACTGTGGAGCTGGAGAGTGCTTCCCCAGCTTCCTGGAGGAGGCGGACAACAATGCTTACGGAATGTGGCTGGTTCTCCTCTAGCTTCTTAAAGTTAAACCAATTGCCCCTGAGTCTCAGTCAGCTTGGGCTGCCATAAAACCACACCATAGACCGGGTGGCTCGAATGACAGGAATTTATTTCCTCACAGTTCTGAAGGCTGCAAGTTTCAGATCAAGTGCTGGCTTCTGGGGAGAGCCCTCTTTCTGGCTGCCTTCTTGCTGTGTTCTCACAGGGCAGAGAGTGAGCTCCAGCAAGCCCTCTGGTGTCACTTCTTATAATGACACTAATCCCATTGGATTAGCTCCCCTCCCCTTATGGCTTCAATTAACCTTAAATCCTTATGGTGGTGAATTCTCAAGTGCGTCGTGTCCAGCATGGTGTGCAGACAGCCTAACGTGGCTATTCCCAGTCGGTGGCCAGTTCTTACTGCTACATACAGCACTCTTTGGGGGCACATCTCCAGTGTCTTGTATAGCTGAGTGTAGTACTCATACCCAGCTGGCTCCTGAGACTCTAGTGAACTCTGAATCTGCAGAGCTACAGCATCCAAGGAGTGACAGAGGTAAGGCCAGGGGCCCAGGTGCCTGCTGGTATGCAGTACTATGCAGAGGGAAAAACACAGGCCTCAGAGCCCAAAGACATTGTTCTGGCCCCGCCCTGTAACTGACTCACTGAGGAACCTCAGGCAGGTTCTGATCCCTCTCTGAACCTTTCCCCCACCTACACAATGACAACCTCTGCGGGCCCTCTGAGCTGGGTTACTCTAGACCTGTGCTGACAAATGGCAGCCGCGAGGAATCTGTGTTTTAACAGGCCCTCCGAGTGGGTCATACACTTGACCCCGGCAGGCATCTTCGGCCTAGGACACGCAAAAAAATGGGCAGCAGTGGGCACCAGCCCGCTGGGACCCTCCCAGAACCCCCTGCAGCTAGAGCACGTCCATACCGTCTGCAGTCATCCCGTCGGAAGATGAACGTGAGGCCTCTGACCCTGCTCCACCTGCATGGAGCAAGACCCTATGAGGACAAGCCAAAGCCACCAAGCAGGCCAAAGCAGGAAGGGTTTTGTCACTCCTCTCAGGATGTAGAGGGAGAGAAGGTAGCCCAGAAAGAGACGTGCTGGAGGCCACGTGGTAAGCTGGACGCAGAGCCCCAGTTTGCACTAGGGTGCTCGGCCTCAAAAGCAGGGCTTCTATGGAAAAGTAGGAGCAGCGTTGTCTGTCAGTGGGAGCTCTGTGCAAGCTCCTCTGCAGGCATTGCCGCTGGGCTCCCGTGGTTATGAGGATCCTATTTGACTAATGAAGAAAGCTTAACAAACTCGCCAAGGTCATGCAGAATAGGAAATGCTCCTGCCGCCCCTCCAGGAAATCTGAGTCCTCAGGGCTAGATGTGGACTGTTTCCCAGGATGGGGACACTCTGCCACTCCCAGGCCACACGCAGCAGCTCTGCCCCATCCCGCTGCTGACTGGAAGCTCACTGGGCAGGGAGGCCTTCCCATGGTGGGCAGACTTATCCTCTCCGTGGTTGAGTTGAAGCTGCTTCCTGTCACTGACTGCCACGTGCCCCTCAACCTCTGTGGCCCCCACCGTGCCTGTGGCGAGCTCTCGGAGAGTCACAGATTGCTCAGGCTGACCTGCTTGGGCAGCCGAGTCCCCTCCTTTCCAGCCCAGCCCCTGCACGGTGCAGGGGTCTGGAGCATGTGGATCAGAGCAGGTGAAGCCCCCAGCTCTCTGCGTTCCTGCCCCAGCTGCCCACGTGTTCTTGGAGCCACACGGGGCCTCATGTACCCTCAGCTCTTGGCCCAGGAAGATGAGGTGGAACGGGGCCCCCCGAACATGCCTGCGCCCCAGCACAGGCACCTTTCCCAGGCTTCCCTTTTCTCTCCCTGGGGGGCCTTCTCCCTGCCCCTTTACCCTGTACAGGCAACGGTGGTTTCTCCTGCTCCATCTCCCTCTCAGAATCTCTGATACCATAGAATTCACAATTATTGGATGCTGGCTTGTGCTGAAAACCGCCCTGGGCACCATCACGTATGTTCATCTAATCCTCTCAATAACATTATCTGGTGAATATTACTAGCTCGTTTTACAGATGACAAAACTAAGACTTGAAGAGCTGACTTCACTGGGAGAAGGCCACCTCCTTAGTCAGTGGCAGTGCTGAAATTCAAACTGTTGTGGGTGACCCCTGGGTTCACATCCTCTCCACAGGTCAAGCCACATCCCACTGAGCTTGCTGATTCTGGAATGAGGGGCAGAAGTGTGGGGCACTTGACCTTACCTTCAACCTGATCCTTACGAGACCGCCTGAGGCCAGGCTCAGCAGAGAGCTGCAAAGGGTGGCAGAAAGGCACCGGCCCCAGGGCCCTCTCTCCCCACCCCGCCCTCACCCCAGACAGTGGGGCCCGCGAAAGGCAGGAGGTGCTGGCAGCCAAACAAGGGGTCTGCAGTCAGTCAGCTGCTTCCTCACTGCACAAAGCCTGACTTCCCCCTAGACAGGGACCTCCGCCACAAGGACCCCAAAGAATGCCTGGAATGTGTGGGGCTAGACGGCCTCCCGCAGACAAGGAGAGGCTGGCTTTGTGCTTAGTTTGCCAGGACGAGACTGATCCCAAGTTAGAAAGGTCACTTCCTGACCTGTGACCCTGCCCTTACCTCCTGTCTCTGGGGGAGGCTGGGCTTCCCTCTTCAGGACCCCAAGTATCCTTTCCATGCCAGTGGGACCGCGCCCCAAGTTTGCGGCAGCTTCGGAAAAGAGAAGAGAGGAGTACCCCACTGACAGACGCTCCCACAAAAGAGCCTCCAAAATGTTGAATTCTACCCTGTATTTTACTTGGCCACCCTTCCCCTGGGTCCTTGAACTCTATCCTGAAGACATGTCCGGGCTCCCCTCCTCAGTCAAAGGCTACAAGGGGGTCCCTGGTGTTCCTTTGCACAGTCAGCCCCAGGGCAGCCACGGATCCAGGCCTCACCTGACCTGCTCCTCCAGGGCTGGTGAGCGGCATCAGCATCAGCCCCTCTCCCCGCCACGCCACGCCTGCTGGCTGCCCCGAGTGTCCCCGGAGCAGATGTCCTCTCGGGGCTTGCATTCTAGTGAGGAGACGGACAAGGAGCCCAAACCTCAGGAAATTATAGAAGGCGAGGCATGTTAAGGAGGGAGGGGAAGTTGGTGCTGGGTGCATGGGGCAGGGGATTGTAATCTTAAGTGTCGGGAGGTCAGGCAGGGAGGTGTTTGAGAGGAGACTTGAAAGAGATGAGCCTGGTGGGGTAGAGCTTTCCAGAAAAAGGATGGCAAGTATGAAGCCCTGCTTGTGCAGGGCCCAGCGGCAGAGCAGAATCGGCAGTGGGAGGCCTCTAGGAGCTGAGGTCAGGAGGTCATGGGGACAGAGTGTGGGCTCGCTCTGGGTGAGATGGGCATCCCTGTAGGGGTTTTGAGCAGAGGAGCCTTGGGTTTAACAGGCACTCTGCTGCCGTGCAGACTAGACAAAGGGCGAGGGAGGAAGCTGCAGCCACATTGGGAGTCTCCAGGCCTGGCTACCCTGCAAGCATCTCTCCTGTCTGTCCCCAGGCCTGGGGCTGGCAGTTGCCAGGGCGACATCCACTCTACACTCAGTGCGACGGGCAAGGCCTTGTGCTGGGGGAAGGACAGGACAGAGAGACCTTGCTTTTCTCAAAGAGTCCCCTGCTGATGGGGAGATAGGACAAGGTGGCCTCTCTCAGCTCTGAGCCCCAGAGCTCAGGGCTGAGACCTCTTTGGGGACACACCGTGGCCTCTTTACACCTGGCTCAGTGCCTGCCTGCCTTAACACCTAAGAAGCCTTCTTGGCTGCTCTAAACCTAAACCCGCAGTTGGGCCTGCAGCCCAGCACCCACCTCCAGGGGCACAGGCACCCACCTCCAGGGGCACAGGAGCTGGGCCAGTGGTTGGGAATCAAGAAGGGCCTCAGGGGCCCAAAGGGCTGGTGGCCAGGAGTGGCATGGTTGGTAGGGTTTTTGGTAGACTTAGAGTCAGGGCCCAGCCTAGCTCTGCTCAGCCCTGCCAGCCTGGGCCTTGCCAAGGGAAGCTGAATGAATGGAAAGAGGTAGAAAGGGGACCTGTGTTTACCCAACCTCAAAGCCAGAGAAACATTTTCATCCTCCTTGTGACTCATTCTTCCTTAGCCGAAAACTTTGTTTTTTCCTTCAAAATCACAGACTTCCACCTTCAGACAATAACGTGTTCTCAGGAAGTTACATGTATTGTTTCTCTGTGCGAGCTGCTGCTGGCGCTGTTTGTTTTTCTGTTATGGGCTCTATGGGCCATGCTGCCTTCAGGCCAGGCTGACTCCTAAATAGCGTGGCCAGATTTGCCAAATAAAAACACAGCACATCCACCTAAATTAGAATCTCAATGAACAACAAATAATTGTTTTAGTCTGAATATGTCCCATGCAATATTTGGGACATACTTAGACTAGAAAAATTATTCATTCAGCTGAAACTCAAATTTAACCTGTGTTTTACTTGGCCATCCTTCTCATAAGCCCACCAACTATGTCATTCCTGGCCACAGCCCCCTGGGTCCCTGAAGCCCCTCTTGAGTCTGCTGACCCTAGAGAGGGCCCGTTATCTTCCAGCCACTGGCCCAACTCTGCCTGTGTCTGAAGTCACAGGCCAGATGGGGGAACGAAGCTTTAAAGAGGCCAAGAAGCCAAACTCAACGCACCCCCTAAACCCTGCCGCATGCCCCATTCCCCCTCACCAC
>NW_006434835.1:11594141-11595511 GCF_000325575.1 Pteropus alecto
TTTCCCTCTACGTTCAGAAAAGGATGACAGGCGGTGCTGTCCCCTGCCCCTTACACCTTTTCTCCCTGGGGCCAGGAGCCTCAATTTTGTCTTTAAGGACGAGTCTGCCCAAGGCTTTCAGGCCTCTGCTTGAGAGAGACCAGCCAAAAATTGGCCTTTTCATGAGAAGGGCTGTCCCTGCCCTCCCGAATCACACCCCTACTCCCTGGTCTCAAAATCCTCCAGGGCTCTTGACACCCAGAGCCTGTTCTCACTCCAGCTCCTGCCTCACATGGCAGCTTTGGAAAGAGGGGTTTTCTCCTCGCTTTCTGGCTGAGACTCCCGATTCTGGAGTCCAGCTTCCGTTCTGAAGCATTACATCATGACCCGAAGGTATGTGCTTTTCCAGCTTTATGGACCCAAGAGCATGTGGAACATCCATCTTCCATTCCACCGCCTCTGAAATGTCACCTGCAGGTCACTGACCCTGAGCTCTTGGGCTCACTCATCTGGAAATACTCTCTGGATACCTGCCCTAAGTGTGGCCCAGCTTGGTCCCGGGTGGGTAAAGATGCAAAGAAGCTCCACTGTGGCTTTGGGGGCTCAAGATGGTGAGAGGGAGATGGGTACATGTCTCATCACCTTACGGTAATCCCAGGCTGGCCATGGAGGGTGTTTGGGGGCTGCCCAGGCTGAGAGAGCAAGGTAGGCTTCCCGGAGGAGGCAATGCCTGTGCTGAGTCCCCAGAGGTTAGGAAGATTCTGCTGGGGAAGGAGAGAAGAAATAGTGTTTCAGAAAGGGGGCAAGGTAGACAAAGGCCTGGAGGCTTGGACTCCAGTAGCTCTCTGAGATGGAGGGGTTGGGGGAGGTAGGACCAGGAGGGCGGCAGGGCATACCATGGACGGCCCTAGATGGCCGCGGGGGGCTTGGATGTCACCCTAAAGAGCCACAGGAAGGCTAGGAGGGGTTGCAGAATTCAAGGTGAGACTGGGCTCACCTGAGCTGAAACAGGAGCAGCAGGGCCAGTGGGAGAGGTCCAGGTTCCAGGAGCTAGGACCCTGTCTCCTGTCCCCCTGCTTTCCCACAGCCCAGGTCCTGCACGCGGCAGGGGCTCGACGTCTGCTACGTCACCTCGGGTCAGGACAAACAGGAATCACTGCCCCCTAACAAAGAAAAAGACAAAACTAAGGCCTGACTCCGGAGAAAGCTGTTCCTCAGCCCTTCGCACGTGACGCCCCTTCCTCAGGCTGCACCCCTTCTCTCAGGCCTGCCCCTTCCCCTGCCCCTTTGTGTTTCTCCACCTTTGGGTCCCCTTCTGTACTGCCTGAGCCCAGGGTCACCCAGGACTCCCAGACTCCTGGAGCCCGAGGCCCGCTCAGCGGCCCGGCCCG
>NW_006434835.1:11595547-11601543 GCF_000325575.1 Pteropus alecto
GTGCCGTTTTCCTGTGCCTGAGCTATTCCAGCTTCATTGCCCTGGTCTCTCCAAGGGTCATTTGCCAAACTGGGACTGGCGCCATGGATTGGGGAAAAAAACAGAATGCCTGGAGCCTCTAGGACTGAGGAGAAGAAAGGGAAGCGCCCTCCCGCCCTGCTTCCTCTCCTCCACCCCTGCCCCCACCCACCCCCAGACCCGGCGGGACCCTTGTTCTGGCTGCAGGGACAGGTGTGATCATGCCCTGGGCCCAGTTTCCCCAGAACTTCTCGAGGGTGTCTTTCTCTGGAGCCAGCAGGAGTGGTCCAGGTGTGCTGAACCCTGCTACGCCTGTGGGTCCCCAGGCAAAGCTGGAGGCGGACATCCATGATAGCAGGTGTCTTTCATGAGCCTGAAATGGAAACTGCCCCCACCCCAAGTGCCACTCCCTGGAGACTGGGACAGAGAACGCAGATAACTAAGTGACATCCACTCTGACTAGGACTGCAGACTTGTGAGCACTTCACAGACCCCGGAGTGCCTGTTCCACTCTCTCCTCGTCTGACTTCCAAGAAGTCCAGGCTCAGAGGGGTTAAGCCATCTGCCAAAGGCACAGAGCTGATGGAGCCAGGACCGGGACCGAGTCTGGACTTCTGATTTCACAGCCAGGGCTCAGTCCTCCCCAGAGCCGGTTCCCTGAGGAGCAGCGCCTGCCCCCGGGCGAGGTCCAGGAAGCACAGCTCGGGCCTGGCTCTGCCGCCAGCTTCTTACGTGGTCCCCATCGGGCCCTTCCTTTCCAGGCTTGGTGACTTTCTTCCAGCTCAAAACACCGATATTTCCAGGTTGGGGCCACTGTCCTCTGCTAAGATGCTCCCCTTGACCCAAGTCTAGCCAGGTTCTCCTGAATTATCGTCTCAACTGGGCCTTGGTTTTTGGGCTTCCATGTTTATCTCTGCGTTGTCTAATTTTAGCAGGAATCTCGCTATATCATTTTAGCCAGAATCCCCAACCCTTGGTATCTGGTGGATTTCTCATCGCCCAGGTGACAAGTGACCACCCCGGCCTGCTTCAGCAAGAATCTTATTAGTTTGTTTTATCCAGATCCCCATAACCTCTGATGTGTCCTCTTAGTCATTTTCTATCCACTGACTCCTCCCCGTTTCTTGGCTGTACATCTCTACTTTCTCTTGGATTTGGAGTCGAGCTCACTCTCTACCCCACTGCAGTGGTCTCTATACTTATTTTGATAGTCCCCCTGAATAAAGTCTGTCTTATTGTTCTTTAACAAATGTCATGAATTTTTTTTTTTTTTTTTTTGAATACCTCGGTTCCCACCCAAAGCCCCTCTTGCTGCTCCCCCCATCTATGGTTGAGGCCACGGGGCTGCAAAGGCTGATTCAGGTCTTGGTGTAGCCCTATGACCTTGAAATTATCTCCCCATACCGTATCTCCTCCACCCCGTGCCTGTGATTTCTAAGTTTGTTATGAGGAGAGATGTTGCAAAAAACCCCCCCCAAAAACCCCAAACACACACACACACAAAACAACCAAAAAACTAAAACAAAACAAACAAACAAAAAAAAACAAAGATCTTGTCCTCCCACCAGCCCGTATCCTTATTCTGGTTCCAACATTTAGTAGCTGTGACATCTAGGTCAGGCTACTAATGCTCTTTGAGCCTCAGTAGCCCCATCTGTAAATGGTCAGAATTATTAGGAGGATTAAATGCAATAATGAAGAAAAGTACCTGGAACATAGAAGGTCTTCAGTAGATGCCCTGCTCCCTCCCCCCACCCCCTGTGCCTCTGCCATGCCTCAAGGGGCAGCCGGCTTGTCCTCTGGCACATCCTTGACTGCACGATGCCCAGGGCCAGAGCCCACTGGTGGTCACTAAATCATAGGGGATGTGGTGGGCAGAATAACATCCCCCCAAAACATCAGGTCCCAAACCCTGGAAGCTGTAAGTGTTACTGTAGTAGGTTGGATTGTACCTCTGTTGCAGAAAAATCAGACCGGCGAGAAACCAAGCACCACTTGGAGAGTTGGAGAACTCAGGTTTATTATGCTGGTCGTCCCAGAGTTGCTAGGGCTCTGAAGATCTGGGCCCCAAGCTCAGGGGTAGCCTTACTTTTATAGGGCTTATCCGTGCAGTTACAGTTGGCATGGGCTCATTGGTTAATTTGTCCTCAGGTAGTTATAGAGCGTGGGAGTTGCTATGGGCTACCGGCAGCTACAGAGCATGAGATTTTCAGACAGGAACTTAGGCAACACATCTGTTATCTAGACAGAACAAGCAAAGGGGAAGGTGAGTCTTCAGTTGATCTCGAGATCGCCCTGCCCTTCGGCCTATGCTGCAAGCATGTCTACAGAAGCAGAACAAAGAGCTGATTAAAAGGTTAGCCATTTGAGTGGAAAATTCCTCTTCATCCCCAAAAAGATGCCTAAGTCCTAGCTTCTGTGACAGTGATCTTATCTGGAAATAGGGTCTCTGCAGACGTCGGTTTGTTAGGATATTCAATATGAGACCATTATGCATTCGGGGCGGGCCCTGTCCCGTGGCTGGTGTCCTTATATGAGAAAGGAGAAGAGCTGACACATATGCAGAGAAGGCCATGTGAAAAGGAAGGCAGAGATTAGAGTGACACAGCCACAAACCGAGGAATGCTGGGAGTCACCAAAACGTACAAGAGGAAAGGAAGAGATTCTCTTTCAGTGCCTTCGGAGTGAACAGGCCTGCCAATACCTTGATTTCGGCCCAGTGAAACGGATGTGGGACTTCTGGCCTTCAGAACTGTGAGAGAATAAATTTCTGTTGTTTTAAACCACTGGGCATACGACAATTTGTTACATCAATCATAAGAAACTACTACAGGGTAGCAAGCAGAGGCCCCGGCAGGTCCCTATCCTAGGGGCTCACCATATTTAGAGCTGTCTCACCAGGAGCAGCATCCTGGCCAGCTTCTGCCCTATTCCCTCACTTCCCAAGCCCTACATAGAAAGACGGTCCCGCCTGTAAGCCTCTCTCCCAGTGTTGGCTTCATAGTGTTAGGTGTGTGGGTGAACATGCAAACACCTCCCTCCAACCCCAGTTCCTGAAGCTTAATATGAAACTGAGTGATCAGGCCCCTCCCTCCTGATGCCAGCCAGGTGCATGGTGGGAGGGGCAGTTTGGGAGGCTGGACACTTGAGGAGGAGAAACCTTGCCTCAACGTGCCCTGGGCCCGAGGTCAAGAGGAAGAGAGGCCCAGCACAACTGGGGTCCTGTCTGGCCCTCCCCAAGCTCATCCTTCCCACAGAAAACTCCCCTCCTGAACCCTGGGACGCCCCACCCCCACCCTCAGCGCCTGGGGTCTCTCCAGGAGGTGTGCTTTGCAACTTATTCTTCCCAGGGAGAGCACAACCCCCTCTTACTCCTTCAACTAAATCCTGAAACCCATATCATTCAGCAGGTTTTGAGTCACCATTTTGTGGACGGAAATCCCAAGATCCAGAGCTTCATAAAACAGGACTAGTTCAGGTTAGACCAGCAGTTCCAAAGGCGCCAAATCCACAACACCCTGCAGTTAACTCGGTAAGGAGCTAATGGGTTTCCCCTTCCTGTTCCGCTATTGGCTAAGTTGTTTTCTTCTGGTCTGCAAGGAACAAAAACAAGTCATTTTCACATTACAAAAACAAACAAACAAAAAAAAACAATTAGCAAAGCCCAGATTCCTGAGAGCCTCCGGTCAAAGCCTGTGACTTCTTGCTTCTCAGGGGACACAGCACTTTGTTCCAAGGAGAGCTGAGGGCTTTACTGTACTGCACGTCAAGAGTTTGCAAACAGAGGAAAAGTGAGCATTGAGACCCATGTCAGAAATCAAAGCATATTATTCACTCGACGTGGTTTCGAATGCCCCGAAGAATGCAAAGCCAGGTCCTTCCTGTGCGTTTTGCCCTCCCAAATCCAGAAGAATGTCATGTTCACAGCAGGGAAAACAATTGCACTGATTAATTGTGCTTCTGTTTATGCCTCCATTCCCCAGACTTCTGAGTGCATTCCAGTGAGGCCATCTGCCAGACGGAAGTGCTGTCACACACAACTTCTTGGTATAAGCTGCAAGGCTTGGGAGTCTCAAGCAAGCCTGTTAGAATTCCATTTGCTAAATGGCCTTAATCAAAGAAGCAGCTCTTAGTTATTCCAGCAATGAGCTTCGGAAATAGTTGAATCCACAAAAATCACAATTTATGAGTTCAGCAATTTTTCTTTTTCTGCTAAAAATATTAGCCCACGAAAATCTTATGATGTAGGAGGAGATACAGTCAACTGCTAATGATCTGCAAGTGGTTTATTCATCGCTACCTTCTTCCTAATGTAGGGAGGAGGCAAGAGAACTAAAATGTTAAATCGAGCTATATTCAGAGACTGGAATAATGCTGATCAGCCCTGCAGCCAGACCACAAGGAAGCCTGCAGAGCAAAGGCAGATTTCTGCTGGGATTGCTAACAAACCATTTCCCCATACCCTGAAGGGAAAGCATTCTTTAAGTCGAGCCCTATACAAAATAAAATCATTCATCCCCTGTGGCTAAAATCACGGGGAACCTGCGGATCAAAGGCTGGGGATTGCCTGCAGGTGTTTCACGCTACATATTCTTACCTTTCCACCCTACATGCTCTTATCCTTTCTCACTGTAGGGCCATATCAAAGGAAAATGGGTAAACAAAGTCTTTAAACTGTAACTCACAGAAATGAAGAACCAGTTTATAAATTGAATATATATGTTTATAAGTTGAATTCCTGGAACGCTTGGAGTCCCTCTCAGTGTCTTTTCTCTGTCCCTCTCACTGTCATTGTCTCTGTCTCTCTCTGTCCCTCTGAGTCTCTCTCAGCCTCTTTCACTCTCTGCCTCTGAAAGGGGACTACGCTCTGTCTATGGAGCATTACCTCTTCTCGAATACACTTTCCTTTTGAGTCTAACTCTGGCAAGTGTTTGAATTTTTTCTTGTGCTCAGCCAAGAACTAACTCTCTCTCTCTCTCTCCCTCCCTCTCTCTGTCTCTGTCTCTCTGTCTCTCTGTTTGTCTCTCTGTTTCTGTCTGTCTCTGTCTCTCTCTCTCCCTCTCTCTGTCTATGTCTGTCTCTCTGTCTCTGTCTCTGTTTCTGTCTGTCTGTCTGTCTCTGTCTCTCTGTTTCTCTTCCTCTCCCTCTGTCTCTCTCTCCCCCACCTCTGCAGGGCTCGAGCTCCCCACCACTCAGGGAAATTTGCCCTGTCCTACGTCATTCCTACTACTGCAAAGGGCCCTAGGCTTAGCGAGCTGGGCTTAGCTGGCTTTGGAGAGGGAAGGGAGTGTTTGAGACGTCGTTCCCAGGCCCCAATAGGCCAGGGCATCAGCAAGAAGATATAAATGCTGTGTGGCTGGGAAAATATGTGGTTATAAACAGAGAACACGGACGGCCTGGGCTGACGTCCTTGACCAGCCCCCCTCAGCTGGCACCTGACCTTTGTGCAACAACACTCAAGGCAGGCAGTTCTGAGCAAGGCTGGCCTCCTGGTCACCTCACAAAACAGTCTGTTTCTTTATCTGACTGATTCTGCATCGAGACGCTCAAGGAACCAGGCAGGACCCTTCAGGCCAATCCTGGCCCTGGATAGGTGCAGCCGACTCCCCCGAGCTGGACTAGGAAAAAGCTCATGCACTGGGTTTGAGTCTCAGCTTTGGGGTTTACTAATGCTGGCACTGTAGGGAAGTCATGGGGCCTCTTGGAACCTCGATCCCCTCATCTCTGTGATGGGATGCTACCATTGATCCCGTTTGGCTTTTTGCCAGGATTAAATGAGAACGTGGAGGGGGTGGTGGTTGTTATTACTGGCATAAAAAGAGCCATTTCCCTGCTCATTAATGTGGAAAATGTAAGTGTCTGGATGCCTAAGGACAAAGGCCCCACTGGCTCTTTCGCACCCCCTCATCAGCCCCATGTTATTGGAAGCGTGTTTTGGTTTCTCAGGGACTTCCGGAACAGTGGGTTCTGGGGGTTGG
>NW_006434835.1:11602768-11613863 GCF_000325575.1 Pteropus alecto
TGGGGGTTGTTTCAGCAGCCATCCCCCCTACCAAAAGATGCCTTTGCTGAGCTGGAGGACACATTCCAAGGGTAAGGGTCCTGGGGGAATGTCTACGTGGCCCAGTTCTGCAGCCCGGAGACGCCACGCTGGGCGCAGGAAGCACAGGGACCCTACAGTGTCAACCCCGCAGCTGGAGCTCTAGTCCAAAGCCGTTTGGGCTTATTTTCAGCCATCAGTGGACTCAAAGTCAGAAAAGGCCAACAAATGCCAGCTCCCTCTTTGTTCGGCTCTGTGCTCCAAGTTGTTGTCCAGACTCCACACACAGGTCCCGGCTGCCAGGAGCCCTGGTCCCCAGACACACGGCTCTCTCCTTGCAGGTCCTCAAAGGTAGCGAGCCCCCCTTTCGGCATCCTTGGAGGCCCCACCACAGCACCAGGCGAGGGGCAGGGCACCGGCGAGGAAGCCAAGGCATTCCTCCTCTCCGTTCTGTTCTCCAGGCTCGGGGCCTCGCCTTGGGCCTCAGAGCCCTGGCATTGTTTATCCTCAGGCCTGGCATCTGCGGGCCTGGGCCCTTCCACACGGGCCCTGGTCCCCGACTGCTCTGTAGCCTCTGTGCCAGTGCCTCCCTCAGGGCCACCCGCCCAGGGAGGACAGGAGCAGTTGAGGAATTTGTTTAAGGTGTGACTGACTATTAGGCCCCCAGACCTGTGCTCAAGGAGGGGCTGCTCATGAAAAGATAGAGATGCCCGTGAAGTTCCTAACAGGTGACTTGGGCGGGGCCCAGATCCATCCCACCCCATCTTCCTTTCAGCCGGGCTTCTCTCCCTCCATCTTTGCTCATGTTCTTCCTTCTACCTGGATTCTGCTGGTTCTTCCTCTTCTTTTGTACTCAGAGAACCAGCTGGAACCTCACCTCCTCCGAGAAGCCCTCCCTGCCCAGATTCTCCTGTTACTGGAGTCACATTGTCCATGTTTTGCCTTCTTGCATCCCCACTGGTCTGAGACTCGGGCCTGATTTTAAAGGCTCTGACACTTTCTGGCCATATGACCTTCTCTTGGAAGTTATTCCCTACCTCACAGTGTTGTGAAGTGCCTGACCGATAGTGGGTGCCCGTAATCACCGCTGCTTCTGATATTCTGCGGGCGGGGAGGCCTTAAATGGTGCTCTCAGTGTGAGTCTGGGGCACATGCCACGATCTGGGGATTTTTTATTCCACAACAGAAATGGAAACTGGTGCATGACACGGATCACACACTGTTTCTTGGGCCTCTCCCGCCTTTTGGGAAGCAGAACTCATCACGCAGGGGACAATGCAGCCCCAAGTTTCTGTTTCTGTGTAGAAGCAGCTGCTTTCTAAAAACCAAAAAACACCAGTCATTTCCTTTTGTTTAGCGTAAAAGGACAATGGGGTCAGAATTCTCACTAATGGAACTTTTCCTACTGGGATGTCCAGAGTGACTCCCAGGAATTCCCTGCACCAGTTTGCCTGGGGTCTCCAGTCTCTGGACAGCTGCTCTTGTTCCAGATGCGACCACTCCAGAGGAAAGCCAGGGCTGGACTCACATGTCCCTCAAGTGTTCCTAAAGGCCCCAACTCTGCAGCAATGCCGATGCCAGAGGGCTTTATGTTCAGAGTCCACATTTGGCCAGGTCATGGCCGGTCTGACTCTGGGGGCCTATTTGGATTTGTGTCCTGCACACAGTAGGTGTTCATAATTACACGAATTAGGCCAACTCTGTGTAATAATGGGGCTCACGGGACTGCAGAGGAGGGCAAAGTCACGGAGCCTATATGAGGTGACTGAGGGCTGAGCTGAGGGCTAGAAGGTGGCAGGGGTTTGACGGGCTGGGCAAGGGGGAGAAGAGAACGTGGCAGGCACAGAGGAGTCAGGTGGAGGCCCTGGGAGCGAACAGGGACTGTGCAGGGGCCGCGGAGAGGCCAGCGGGGTCAGAGCAGAGGGTGTATGTTAGAGAGGCTAGAAGACAAGGCGGGGCCACGTCACAGGGGTGCTAAGGGGTGAGCAGTGGGTAAGACTGGCTTGAAGCTGCGTCTGGAAGGTAGACTGTTCTAGGGGCCCAGGTGAGGCTGCAGGGAAGTTGGGAGGATCCTGAGAATTAGAACTTGAATTTGGGCCCCGGCAGTTGCAGGGAGTGTGTGGACGGTGTATGTGTGGATTTGCTGACAGACTCCAAGTGGGTCGAGCTCAGCTGAGAGGCCGCTCAGGGCTAGCCCAGAACAAGGACATCAGAAAGGAAACGTATCTGGTGCAGGAGAGGACATGAATCTGGGGTTAGAGACTTGAAATAAGCACACGTGTATCTTATCTGTATCTACACCTAAGTACGTGCCCATTTGGCCGTAATGCTGTAATGGAGTGTCGTCTACTGCTGACTCAGGCAGGGTAAGAGGCCCTGTTGTCACTCACAGTGCGGAGCACACACTCACGACTGTGGGCTGAGCCCCGTGATAAGCACTGGAGAAAGAACAGAAAGCAGGATTTGGTTGGCAGGTGGGGACGGGCCTTCCAGAGACTGCGGAACGCAGGTCAGTAACACGCACTGGCCATATCAGAAACACTTGCAGGACAGTTCCAGGCCCTGCCCCAGTGTGGCCTCTTCCTTCAAACCTCTCCAGTGTGACTCTTCACCTCCCTTCACAGTGGGTGCTTTGTGGCCAGGGGTGACCACGGACTTGCAAAAGCCATGGTAACAGGTTCAGTTTCTCATGTGGACTCACCAGGCTGGGAACCTCTGAATAGACCCCTCAGAATGCACAATTTCCCTCTGGAAGACTTGCTGACTCCTGGCATGGGGCACAGGAAGAAGGCTCAGGTGCAGAGCTCCCACAGCCCCGGCAGCGCTGCAGGGCGAGGTTGGGGAGGCGGCCCACTGAGAATGGCTTCTCTTGCCCAGGACCCGGCTGCTCCAAGGCTGCCCTTGGCGGTAGGATGGGTACGATCTCTGCAGGATGGGCCTTGGTCTCAGTGGTTCCTAGGGCTGAGCCCTGGGCTCCCGGCTCCTCTCCCCTGGGCCCTGTGGACCTGGACTTTCCATCCAAGAGTGTTTCTCTCCAGACTGTCCTCTGAGCAATCATTCACCATGGTAACCATCCAGATGTGCACTCCCAGCAGAAGGCAGCAATGACGTCATTCCTGGGCCTCAGACAACTGGGGCGATTCCTCTCCCAGAGGCTCTGGCAGGTGGACCAACCCATCACCTGAGTCCGGAGGAAAGGGATGTTCCCAAGGGACACGTTCAGGCTGTGAGTCTCTGGGAGCTGAACCAGAATAGAAGCCCAACCAAGAGCCTCTTCAAAGCTCTGGGGGAATGAAAGGAAGAGAGGGAACTACCATTAGAGAAGACCAGCCGTGAGCTGGGCACCTCAACCGCTCACGGCCAATCCACCCGTCCATTTCGTAGAGGAGGAAACTGAGGCCCAGAAAGATAGAGTGACTTGCTCGAGGCCACACAGCTAGTGGGTGTGTGGTTGTGTGACTCTGGAGCCATACTCTGTTCCAGCCGGCAGGGATACTTTAAATCAGGGGTCCCTAACCACCCTCCTCCCCGCCTGGCTACAGACCAAGCCTCACAGCAGGAGGTGAGTGGGGGGCGAGCGAGCAAAGCTTCATCTCTTTGCAGTGTTTGCAGCCGCTCCCAGCGCTAGCAGCACCGCCTCAGCTCCACCCCAGATCATCAGGCATTAGGTTCTCATAGGAGCACTCGTCCCCGGTGCCAAAAAGGTTGGGAACAGCTATAACCAATGACAATAACAGCACTGCCCAAGTTCCCAGAACTGAAATGGCCTCAGTACCACATGGTTTTCTGTTTCTGAAATTTCTCTTGACTTCAGCCAAGTGGAAAGTCCAGCCCTTGTTCCCTCCCAGGCTTCATAGGCGAATCCAGGTTTGGCGGCCAACCCAGCCTTGGGCTTCCTGCCAGGCTCAGGTCAGCTCCCCTTGGGGACACTCCTAATTCACTTGTCTGGGGTTTCTCTTGAGTCAGGAAACTCCACAGGACACAGCTGAGGCTGAACAGACACCACACACATGTTGTATCTGGAGGGAACAAAATGGGGGTTTCCCTGGACTCCGTGAGCCGGGGTCCTCTGCTGGCTGGCTCTCTCTGCCCAGCACCCTCCCCCTGCCTCCAGGAAGTCTCTCAAGGTCAGGGGACCTGGACTCTAGGCCATCAGTGGGCGGTGAGCTTCCCGGGACTGTCCAGCGACAGGGCTTCCCCAGGACAGCCGATGAGATCATCTGCCATTTCAGGCTGAGCTGAGAGAGAGCCTCAGGCACAACAAAGCAGGCCCAGGAGATATCCTGCATGACTCATCGGTGGGCCACGCACCAGGGGCTTCCGGCCCTCAGGAGAAGCCAGACACAGAGGGTCATTGTTTGCCCGGAAGCCCCCGCTGGCACTGCAGGCTCAATGGGGCCATTTGTGTTTTCTCCTGGGTTCTAGTAACTGTAGTCCTTCTGGGGGATTGGGGTCCACCACGCTGCCTGGGTCCCTGCGATGAGAGGAAAATTGATATCTAGTCACCCGCGCCCCGCCCCCTCCGCCCCCCCAACAAGCGCCCTAAGAATGCCCCTGATATGGGACCAGGGCCAAGCCTGGGACACGGCAGATCTTCTCACTCTTTGCCCTGGCCAAAAAAAAAAAAAATCCAGTAAAAAAGTTGTGGATCCACAGGCAAGATAGCTATACATCTGTTTCTATCATCTCTAGTCTAGGAGCACTAGACCCTTATCTAAGATAGAAGTGTCCTGAGCTCTCTGCCATATGTGGTGACAGAGACCTGAGGAGCTGGAGCAGAAGTCACAGGGCTTGGTGGCCGGAGCTGAGTGGAGCTGGGCAATAAGAACGGGAGGGCTGAGCGTCTGCCGTGGGTTCGGACCAAGCTGGGGGTCCTTGGATACCTCAAGGGGAAAAGAACAAAAAATTATTGTTTGAGAGGAATCAAAAGACTTAAGGAGAAATCACAAAAAGGGAGGCATGAATGACTAATAAGTTTATGAAAAGGTTGTCAACCTCACTAGTTATTAGAGAGACGCAAATTTAAACAAGGAGACACTATTTTACACCCATGAGGCTGGCAGAAATTACCAGGATAGATAATATCGAGTGCCAGCAAGGATGTGGGGAAAGGGAACCCTCAGAAGCTGCTGATTGGGGTGAACACCAGGAGGGAGAGTGACAAGCAACGTGGCAGGTTTTACTGACGAGCATTTTGCAAGTTCAGTGTGCATAGCCTGGCGCACGGGAACTCCGCTCCTGCCGAGCTTTCCCCGAGGGTACCGGGCCAGCCTCAGGATACCACTGCGAAGGACCCACCCCCAGGTAAGTGTCCCACACAAATGCCAGCCCGGGTCAGGCATGTCCTCCTGGCAACGCCCTTCCCCAGCACATAGGCCTTTATCAGCGAAACCTAGAAACCCAGGCCTTCATCCCTAGCCCAGCCCTGGCCTCCCAGCCCGGAGCCCACACTGTCCAGCTGCTGACTGTGGCCCTATGGGGGCTTGGAATCAAGTCTCTGACCCTGAAGAAGGCAAGATACCCCACTCCCTTTCCAAGCTTCAGCCTGACATCTCAACCCTTCCACCTTACAGCTGGCACTAGTTTTATCTTGTTGTGGAATAAATTACTACCAACTTAGCAACTTGAAACCACACACCTTTATCATCTGATAGTTTCTATGGGTCAGGAATGTAGGAACGGCTTAGTTGGGTCTTTTGCTCAGGGTCACATGAGACTGTAATCAGGTGTGAGCTGGGCAGTATGCTCATCTAGAGGTTAACGTGGGGAAGATCTGCCTCCAAGCTCATGCACTTCCTTGCAGCTGTATGACTGAGGCTCAGCTCTTTTGCCGTTATGTGGGGAAGATCTGCCTCCAAGCTCATGCACTTCAGCTGTATGACTGAGGCTCAGCTCTTTTGCCGTTAGCTGGAAGCCACCCCCAGACCTTAGAAGCCACCTGCGGTTCTTTGCCAGGTGGGCTTTCTCAACAGAGCCGATTCTCTATCAAGCTGTCAGAAAGGCTCTCAACCAGGAAAGACTTTCACTTGATTAAACCAGGCCCACATGGAATTATTTCTATTTTGATTAACTCGAAATCAACTGATTTCGGATCTTAATGACACCTGCAAAATCTCTTCACCTTCGCCATCATCTGTCGGCTGGGAACCAGTCACAGGTCCCACCTACTCCCAAGGGGAAGGAATTATACTAAACACAGGTGGGAGTCATGGGGCCGCCCTAGTGTCTGTCACTACACTGCCTGACTGGCCTCTGGGAGGACAGGTTCCCTGTCTGCTGAGGAGATGACACCTCCGGTGGCATAGAACAGCCCTGGGAGACTCTGCCTTCCGAGTGCAGGGCTGGCGGGGGTGGTCAGGGCTGACAGGGCCGCTGCTGGAGTGCTTGTCAGGAGGCTGAGAGAGAGGTGTGGGGAGGCCTGGCCTCTCAAGCAGCACAAGTGAGTGAGGCAGGGGAAGGGGGCGGCGGCGGGCTCTGGGGGTGCCCTGGGATGGCCGTTGCATTTCTCCATTTCCAGCTGAGAGGCCCCGGGGATCGGCCTCTCTCTCTTTCCATGTCAGCCTTTTACATTGTAGCCTCTTTCTCTGGCCCTGCCATACTCGCCGCCTACCCCGTCTCCACTCGGCTTTCACAGGCACCTAAGAGGTCAGCTCATGAGCAGCTGGGAGGGTGCTGTATGTCCCCACAGGCACAGTGGGAGGATTGTCACTTGGCAGACGTGACCTCAGCCCGCCGGACTCGGCTCATCCTGCTCCAGGGAGGGACACTGTCAAACAGGAACAAGCACCAACTATGTTGGGGTCAGACCCGTCAGGGACCCTTGGAAGGGTCAGCACCTCTGGCCCCTGTGCTGCTGCCCTGGCAGCCCCCACTCCAGGCCTCTGTGACCCACTGAGAGACAAGGCACCGGGAGCGGGGGGCCTGGGTAGGCGTGAGCCCTCGAATGTGCGTCTGCTGCTCAGCTGCCTGAGCACCTCCCCGTTGAGTACTTCTGTCTGCCAGGCCCCGGCACTTGGATCCCTCTGTGCGTGTCAAGCTGCGGGTTGGTGTTGGGGGCTGCTGGGTACTTGCTTGCTCTGACCAGGCTGAGGAGGAGTCCCAGCCGTGAGTCCCTCACCAGACCCTGGACCCTGGGCTCGTCTCAATGTTCCCTCATATTCTGGCCTACCTGCCACTCTTAGCCGAATTTGAGAGCTCCCAGAGCCACCTCCTCCACCCAGACCCAAGACCCGCAGCCATCACCAGCCTCTGCTCAGGCCCTAAACAAGCAAAGATTCTAGAAAAGTCATATAGCATCAAAGGCAGGGCCCTGACATTATGGATAACCCCTCTGAGCTGTCCTGAGCCAAGCTCTGTCCCACCCCAGGCCTTGGCCTTCATATGCAAACCGCAGAAATTAGCTTTCGCTAACTTACTTAGAAAAAAAATTAATGGGAGGATATTGGGTAGCTCACTAGATGATCAGGAGGGCTGGAGAACCAGGCTGGGAACAGGCAGGAACCAAGGAGGTGAGCACAGTTGGACAGTGTCCCCCATGGGACAGCGTGCTAAAACCTGCTACCCCTGGATGGACACTGCTGGCTTCTCCAGTCCTTCCAGCCTCCCTCTGAAGCCTGGCATCACTCCCTCCAGATTCAAAGTCCCAGGTAGAAGGATCTGATTGGTCAGCTTTGGCCAAGGAGCAAGGAGGGGACAGCAGCCCCATATCATCTTGGGATATGGGGTGGAAGGAGGTGGGCTCACCTCTAACGGAGGAAGGGTGGACCACACTCTAGCTGAGGTCTGCCTGCCTTGTCTATCATGGCACCTGGGGCCCAGCACTGCAAGTGCACGTCAGGCTGTGCCGGAGAGGTCAAGGTCTCTGACCTGCCTGAGGGTGGCTGGGAGGCAGGTCGCTCTTTGGACCCAAGCTGCACACTGTTCCATATATGGTGATGGCGAGTAACTGTGTCGAGTTCCAGGACGGGACCCCTGCCAAGCTGCCCATGTCCCTGTTTCAGGCCAAAGGTCCTGTGTTTTTTATCTGCATTCCATTACTTGGGGTTTTCGACTCTTTCCGTATTTGGTACCTGCTCGCAGAGTTAGGGTTAACTAGTGTTTTGCTCCTTGAGCACAAGGCCACAGTCACACACATCAAATGGGGGGTTTCTTCTGTGATTTTAAGAGATTTCCTATTCAATTTCTTGGTGGCATCGAGTAATGATACAGAGCTGTAGCCCTAGAGCATCCCTGGCCAAGGCTGGGCTGCATCCTGACAGCGGCCAGCATCCGGAGGGTTATGCTGGGAGGCAAGAGAGAGACGTGTCTCCCACTGCTTGGGGGCTGGGCTAGGGAAGGACTGGGGTGCTGTCCCCACCACAATAATGATACAGAGCTGTAGCCCCAGAGCATCCCTGGCCAAGGGTGGGCTGCATCCTGACAGCGGCCAGCATCTGGAGGGTTATGCTGGGAGGCAAGAGAGAGACATGTGTCTCCCACTGCTTGGGGGCAGGGCTAGGGAAGGACTGGGGTGCTGTCCCCACCACGGTTCTGCTTCTGGCCTCCCACCCTGCTGACTCAGCCAGCCCGCTCCAGCGATCTGAGCCCTGAATCTGAATATGGAATTGGGTCCCTGAGGACTCCCTCCACCCCGGTACCTCCCCCCACCCCAACACCGTCAGGCTCTGGGGGTGTGAAAGGGAGAAACAGAACTGAGAGGTTGCAACTGTAAGAGGCTGTCCCCTCAGAGCCAGCCCGGACCCCTGACACAGCAGCTCAGACACTGGAAGCAGCAGAGGCCCTCCAGGGCTGCTAGGCCTGGCCAGCCAGCTGCCCACCTTAGGATGAGGAATTTGACCCCCAAGAGGGGGGATCTGACTGCACATTCCTGAAACCTGAGTCACGCTGGCTTCAGGAATGTGTTTTTGCTAACAAGGGGTGGGGAGCTGAGGGCCTGGGGGACTGCGCACACCATATGTCTGCTCACTCTGTATCCGGCTGGCTTGAGGCTCTCTCAAGGACCAGGGGGGTGAGGCCGTGACCGCTGGAGCTGCCAAGATGCTGTTCTGCAGGGGCCCCCTGAACATCAGAGGAGATCACTCCTCACTCCTTGTCCCCTCACCATCCCCCGCCACGGGATCTCTGTTGAGAAGTGAATTGTTCTTTTCTGTCTCCAACATGGGCCACCCGGCTGTGGAACGAGTCCATACACACTTCAGTGACACTGGCTGCTATCACTGAGGGCATGTTCAGAGTCGGCCACTGCCCTAAGACATTTACACAGGGTGACCATGTGCTCCAGTTTGGCTGGGACAGTTCAAGGTTACTGGACAATTACTAATAGCACCTTCTTTTACTCTCAAAAGTGTCCTGGTCTGGAAGATAACTATACATTCACCCCAACTTTACAGATATTGTTTTATTTAATCCCCACAATGCCCTACAAGAGGGGCACTGCTAAGAGCCCCATTTTATGAAGTAGAATTAAGGCTTAAAGAAGATAAGTCACTTGCCCAAGGCCACACAGTTAGAAGTGGTAGATTCGGAAACTTAGGAACTCAGCTCTGGACTTCAAAGCCTCTTCGCTCAGCCACAACATCGAACTTCCTCTCCAAAAATTCTTTGATGCTTTGAAGGGCTGAGAATCTAGTGTCTCCAAATAGTAGAGAAACAATTAAAGTCCTTGAGTTATCTTGGCTCTCTTCCCAGGCCACGAGTCGGCCATCTTTTCTTTGCTGGTCCCTCTCTGAGGAATTGCATGCACAGGCCTGGTTTGCTCACGGCCAGTTGCAGCATCACCATCATCAGGTGAATAAGCATCATTGAGCCTCCTGGGGGCCAGGCCAGGCGTTGTACAAGGTATGACCATCTGATCCACACACTGGCACTGCAAGTTGGGTGTTATGCCCTTTTTCTAAAGAAAGGAAGCTCCCCGAGGTTGAACAGCTGGGAGGAGGCAGAGCCAGGCTAGAACTTGGGGTCCTAGCTCTGAGTCGAGCGAACTCCCCACGGTGTGTCATCCTGGTGCAAATACTATGAAAACTCAGCAGTGGGTCACCACTGGGGCTACAAGGGAATGGGGTTCTAGTGAGCCCATGGCAGAGACAGAAATGGCTAAACCAGGTATCTGGACCCACAGACCTTCGAGGCCTCCAGGCAATCTGACTACCAAGGAGCCAAGACCTGCTCAAGGGGTCTGAGGCCCATCCACAGATGGTCTTCTCGCTTATACATCTCATTTAAGAGGTTTTCAGACAGCGTTTTCATTTCTCTCGCAGGAAAGATCAGACATCTTTCAGAATGGAGCATGGCCGCCTCGGAGGTGGAGAACAAGCCCCTTCTGGAGCCGGAACCTCCCTGCTCCAGCTTCTCCACTCGGAGATCTTCACACTGTGAGAGCCTCCCCCGGCCCCAACGCGCCGGCCTGCGGGGCGACGAAATGAAAGCAAGTGCATTCCAGGTAGTCCAGGGAAAACGGGATTTGGGAAAAGGATGTTTGTTTAAAATTTACCAAAAATAGAGAACCAAGACGAGGAAGAGGCAACCTCTTGACCCATTTAAAAAGCCATTTTCCAGGAAGGACTTTCTAAGTGACAAACAAAGTGGCAAAAGGAAAAGCCAATGGCTTTGACGATGTAAAAATATAAAGCTTTGGTAGATTAAAAACAAAAATAAAACTAACACACTAGTCAAACATGTATGCCGCGAACGTCACCATGGCAATGTCTAGAGAGCTCATAAAATGATTTCTCAATAAATCCATCGAAACCTTGTTAGAAAAACAGGTGAAGGAAGCAGATAATTGACCCCAAAGTTTTTAAATGGCTTAGTAATTATGAACATTTTTCTTTCACTGATGATCATATGATTTTGAAATACCATTATTTGCCTACTGGCTAACAGGATTTGATTCACTGGTGTTACCATAAGCTGGTGCAGACCTGTGACACTGGCCCTCTCAGACGTGGGCCGGTGGTGGCATAGAAGCCAGTCAACCCTTCCAGGAACACTTTGGCAGAATTTATCAAGGATAGTTAACCGAAAAACTTTGAAATTCAAACAAAAAATTATGGACAAAGACAATCAATAAAGGGAATGT
>NW_006434835.1:11613890-11642697 GCF_000325575.1 Pteropus alecto
GGCGGGGGAAAAGGGAGCTCAGATGCTCCAAAGTAGGCAAATAACTGAATATGCTACACAGAGTCCCCACTCGGCCCCTCACTCCACTCTCGTCTGCATTACACCATACTCACCCTGCAGGGCCCCTGAGTGCTGGTGATCACCATGTCACCGAGCCGTGGAGAGCCTGGGGAAAGAATGGCAGCCTCAAGGCCAGGGCAGGGCAGGTTGGTCATGCTGGGGGCCTGGAGCCAGCCAGCCAGGCTCTGATAGCTGACAGCTGCTCTCACAGTGCAAGAGGCAGAATCAGAATCCACCCCAGACACTGAAGAGAACATCTCCGTCTGTGCCCATGGCCCTGTGATGCCACCAGTCCCTTCCTCCCTGGAGATGCCAAGAGAAGAGAAACCTTCTGTCATGTCATGTTCCTGGGTCAAGAAACAGCCCTCCTGTGGCACTCACTCTCCTCACGCCCCTCCTGCTGTACAGAAACCAGGACCAAGTCTTGTCTGAAGCCGCGCACTACCAGGCCACACAAAGCCTCAGCTGTGAGCGTGGCCACCAGCCCCTACAGAACCACAGCCATTCAGAATCTGGGACCCCTGACAATCAGACACTGCCCAAGGTTTGAATGCCGGGCATTTGTTGTCAGACCTCTCTACTGGCTGCCCACATGGCCTGTGGCCCTGTGGCCCTTTGGAGTCCCCCTGAGATCTTGCCTGAGATCTCCAAGCAGGAACACAGCCACAGGTGGCTGCCCAGGGAAGGCTGTAAAATCTGACAGCAGCTGGAGGATACAGGGGGCACAGTTCAACATCGCCCCCCAACCCCCCACCCCCCACAAATTGTCAAAGGACAGCCCGGCCCTGGCACCGAAGCCACACTCCCTCCGGAGGCTCGAGGGAAGAAGCTTCCTTGCTTCTTCCAGCTTCTGTGGCTCCTGGCCATCCTTGGCTATGGCCATTTCACTCCAGCCTCAGCCTCTGCCTACATGTGGCCTCCTCCTCTTCTCTGTCTTTTCTGTGTCTCCTGTAAGGACACTTATCATTGGGTTTAGGGCCACCTGGATAATCCAGAATGAGCTCATCTCAAGATCCTTAATTTAATCACATCTATAAAGACCCCCTTTTCCAAATAAGGTCACATTCACAGGTCCTGCTGGTTAGGAGGTACAGCTATCTTTTGGGGGGCCATGATTCGACCCCTGAGAAGTCATTTCATTACACATCCTGAGTCTTCACACTGACCCGTAAGGCCTGTGGGATCTGGCCCCCATCTAGCTTCCACACTCCCACCTTCCCCACCACCCCCAGACCTCCACCCTCTACTCTCCACCCTCTACTCTCCCCCACCCCTCAGCCCAGGGCCCTGCGGCTCCTCAGGTGTACCAGGCTCCCTCCTACCTGGGCTTCCCAGGGCTGGTCCCTCTGTCCTGGTTGCTATTTATCTGAGACCCACACGGCTTTTTCCACCATTTCCTCAGCTGCGGTGAACCGTCTGTTACCCGTGAGGCCTTCCCCTGCCGCCTCGACTAACTTGCGACTCTCTTGCAAACAGTTCCTTTCTCTGTCCTGCTTTATCCTTCCCCGACACCTATCACCATGGACCGTACAGGCATTTTGCTCATTTACCTTGTTTACTGTCTGCCCCCTCTACTGGAAGGCGGAGATGTTTCATCAGTTTTGTTCACTGCTGTGCCCCAGCAGCTAGAATAATGCCTGCTGCTAGTCGGCATTGGTTGAATGAATGAATGAATGAATGAATGAATGAATGAATGAATGGATGGATGGATGGATGGATGAATGAACAAGTCTCTGCTCAGGCTGAGTTCTGAGCGCCCAGAAGCCTCATGGACACTTCGTTGGCTCCACGACCCTGAGTTCTTGGTATACTTGGACTCTCGCGAGAGCCAGACGAGTCAACCTCTGCGTGTGCTCCTTCCGGGTGTGTGTCTAGCAGCCGCGTTGTTGGTTCAGCAAACACCCCCTGAGCCCAAACTGCAGGTCAGCCTCAGGCCCTGGCTGCTTCTGGCCCCTCCTGCCCGGCCTGGCCAGCTCGTGCTTGCGTCACAATCAGCCCCATGCGTGCAGGGACCAGTGCGGGCAGGTAAGGTGGGCCCTGCCGCCCCTTCCTGGGAAGGGACAGGGTGGTGACCCACTAAGTTCTGGGATGAGGGCCTCCAGGGTGGACACTGAAGGACTGCACATAGAGAGGGTCCACTCAGAGGGGTACACTGTGGTCCATAGCAGAGAGCCCCGGGCCTGCAGGCAGAAAGGACACTGGTCTCTCGTAGCGACTCTGACCAAGGACGACTGGCTGTGGGACAAACACACGTTCCCTCCTGTCGTTGGTCTTGGTTTCATCTCTAAACCTGGGCATTCGACCACCTTGGGGGTGGCTAAAATAGGTTTCAGATTTCCACTCCAGTAGCTCTGTCGTGGCTGCCTAGAGCACGGGGTCGAGAAGGATTCTGAGGTTCAGTCCAGGCTTAAAATGAAAGAAATTCAGTGGTCAATCAGTGATGTCTGCCATGGAGGCAGGGGAGGCAGGGTAAGTGCCAAGGTGAACCAAAGCTTGGTAAGATGCTTTGTGAGGATGCTTTGGCCTACAGGTCTACATGGGTCTATGAACGTCTAGCAGAGAGATGGGCCTGCAAAGAGTGGCTGGTGGCACCAAAAATTCTTGCTGAGTTTAGTTGGTGACTACGAGGCAGCTAGCGTGGGCTGCCAGCAGAGAAGGCCTCAGTGACCCACTGGGGAGGCTGCTCCTTCCTGAGGCTGGGGTAGAGGCCATAGGACAATTCGCCAAGAGCCCTGCTCTGCGTTTGGACTCAGGTGTGGCTGTGGGGCTCGGTGGCAGAGGCCGGCCTCTGGCCTGGGGCTCGGATCAACCAGGCTGGGGCACTGGCTGGGGCCTGGCCAAGCGCCCTCGTGGCTGCTGGCAGTGAGGCCTGCTCAGAGCAGACACGAAGCCCAGCGCATCCCTTCCAGAATGCCGGAGAGACTTTCTCGCAGGCAGAGCAGCCTGATCAGAGCACGTGCCTCAGCAGCCTTGGGAGGAAGCCTTGGGAGGAAGCGATAAGAGCCTCCGTTTCTTGTCTGTGAGGAAGGGATCACGCCAGCCGTTGACTTTTCAAGATGGGCCGGTGTCGCTGTGCCTTGCAGAAGGGCAATGTCTGAGGTGCGCACTGGAGGAAGGGAGTGCCTTTTCCTATTTTGCACGGAGATGCCCTGTGGGCTAGTGGCAGCTCTGGGGTTCCACATCCTGTGAACCGCTATCTTCATCATTACAATTACTCACGCTCTACCTGAGGCAGGTAGGCCCCGAAAGAGGGCCTCATTCCCACATGATACCAGGAGGGCTGCGTTGAGGAGGGGGCCGTGAGCTGGGCCTTGCAGGGCCTGTAACCACCAGTGACTCCATCCACAGTCCACGCCTGGCCGACCGACCTCGCTCAGAGGGGCAGCGGCCCACCCCGTGCTCCCGCCTGCCCAGCATGGCCGTCTTCGTTCCTTTTTCTACACTTTGGTTCCTGGTGACTCTTCCATGACAAATGAGAATATGACAATAGGTGCACCAACTTCAAAGCCAAGGAGGCCAGCTGCCGGACCCTGAAGGGCAGGAAGGTGGTTGGGATGATGGCCATGGGCATCGGTGCCCGCCCTCCAGGACTCAACGAGGTGAGGGGGCCTTTCAGGGCCCTGAGTCTTCTGGGTGGCCAAGGAGAGGTGGTAGCCGGCTTACGACTGAATTTCTCATGTTGTTTTTTTAATCGCTGGAGACCTAGTTCAAAGGTTTTCTTACATGGAGCCCCAGAATATAAAATGGAGAAAGGAGTGACCCAGCACCTTCCACCTTGCCCCTGCTTGGGGCCCCAAAAGCACCTCCACCAAACTCAGGGCTCCTTGGGCCACCAGCAGTTCACACACACCTGACCCAATGGACGTAAGCTTTTCATAACTCCCCCCGCCATTCCCAACACCTCTCTGATCCCACCTCCGGCCACACCAGATGCTCCCTGCTCCCGTCCTGGCCTTCATGTATTTTGACACTATTTGCTTTGTCATTCTGGAATGCCTTATCTTTCTCTCTTCCTTCCTCCCTCCTTCTCCTGGAAAACTTCCAGTCACCCTCCAGGACCCCAGGGAGGGGTACTGCCTCCTCCAGGAGCTTACCTTGATCTTCCCCTGCCTTCCTCCCACAAATGCAGACAAAGTGGACCCTTCTTCCCCTCTCTACACTCCATCAAGGTCTTGCCCACCGACCGAGTCTTCCTTCTGCTCATTCTGAAGTAACAGTTTCTCTGTTTGTTCTCACACACGTCTGGCCTCCTTGGGAGCCTGGCGTCTTTTTCACTTTTGTATTTTCCGAGGTAGGCTCATGTCAGCACCCATGGGTGACCGCTCAGTGCAGATCTGAGGCAGCCACTAGGGGCCTCAGCAAACTGACCTCTGGGTGGGTTTTGGGCTGCTCGAGTGTGTTTAGGGTCCCCTCGGGGCCACATAAAGTGGCGGAGCTGCCTCATCGCTAATATCATGGGGGAGGTGCCCGAAGCTGCCTCATCCCGCATCCCAGGGGCTCTGGGCTCCCTCCACGTTTATGGCATGGTTTTGGTAAACAAGGTTTATGGGCCGCGGGCAGTATGAGGCCCCCAGCCTCAGCCCTGGCCATTTTCCCCAGCCCAGCAGGAAACAGGCTTCTGTTCCAGAACTCTGGAGCAAAAAAGGTCAATTCCCTGGCCTGGGTAACCACGGCAACATCATTCTCGAAGCCTCAGCCTAGCCAAGTGTTCTCATAAGCTCATATTTTGTCCAAATTTATTGTTTCAGGCTAAGGAAGGACTTGGGCCAGTTTTTGAGCCCCAGCCAGATTCTCAGGTGTCCTGGGCAATCTTGAATCCGCTGTTGACTTGTTGGGGGGCTTCAGTAAGTGACCCCCACTCCTCCCCAGGCTTCTACCTCTCATTTCTCAACTGCAAAAGAAGAGAGATGATTTCAATGAGAGGCAATCAAAGCTGGACCGTAGGAACCTCAGGGCTTCCACGGACGTTAGAGCACTTTTGCGAGCAAAAGACTTTGCCTGGCTGGAGAAAGCTGCTCTTGTTGATTTTATGTCGGACATGTTGAAGCTCTGGGTAAGATTTTTGGCTTGAGAAAAAATGAAAGATTTCCCCGGATTTAACAAGCAAACAAACAAAAAAAACCTCTGTAAACTGCCAGATGTAATTTCCATGCATTTAGAAATCTAAACACAAATCATAGTAGATTCTCAAGGATCAGGACTGGGAGGATTTAAGGGAAAATCTGCTTCCTGTTTCCCAGCCCATAAACTGTTGTTGTTTTCATGACTCTCATTATCTTTCCCTGTGGCTTCCTTAGCTGGGGACCTCACTGCCTCAATGCCTGGAACAGGGCTCAGCCCCAAGTGGTTAGGCAGCGGAAAGTGGGGGCCCCCCAAGGACTCCCACTTGGTGTGAGGTAGGCGTGCCAGGAAAGCCTCTTCCCTCACTGTGAAACTTCAGAGGTATCACTGGGTTCTTTAAACTCTTCTTTTCGACCTCCCTCTTCCTTCTCCAGTGGACACTGAGATGGTCAGCTGAGCCTCTCAGATGCTTGGGAGGCAGGGGACAGATTCTGGGAAGGTAGGGTTGGGGGCGGGGCGGGGAGCGGTGGCAATAAGTGAGGATGGAAACCAGAGACAGCAGGAACCTGAAGCGAGAGCACTGCCCCCTGGGGCCTGTGGCCTGCTGGAGAGCGTGTCGAACGCTGCCGGAAACGGTTCTGTTTTCTGCTCAGACTCTTGGCATCCCATCCAGGCCAGTAGCAGGAGCTGTTGGGATTCTGAAACAGGAACTCGGGTAAGAAGATGAAGAAACTGTCACGAACCTGGGCTGAGGGAGGACACGGCAGTGACAGCCTGTCCCATACTCCCAGCCACCCTGGGGACACGGGCCTTTCTCACCCCAATCGTCCTGGCCACCCAAGTCAAGCAAATGAGAATTGGATACTTTAAAACGAGATTTAGATACAAACCAAACCAGGGTTAGAGAGAGGCCAAAAAGGCTTTGAGCCTTCTCGGCAATGTCTTTTTTTTTTTGGCAGGAAAATGTATTTATGGATATCTTGGGGAATAATAAAAATAATAATAATAATGTTCGTTTGTTTGTTTTTTAAAGATCAGACTTAAAAAACTTACCATAGAAATGTCAATTGTCTTACAAGAGTCTCCACACATGTTCCTTGTCAGAGATGGGGCTGAGACTGCTTGATTCAAACAGTGCTCCACATTTACTGAATGGTTTGGTATCAGAGCTGGCTCCTCGGGCCTCAGTTTCCCCATCTATACCACAGGGAGGCGGACCCGATAGTCTCCACGGTCCTTCCAGCCCTGATATCAGGTAACAAGAAGCTTTGCCGTGTGAGTAGCAAACGGCCTGTCTGCCTGTATTCCTCTGGGCCCTCCCTGTGGTGCCGAGAATTCATTTTGGATGCAGTGTCCTCTGAGATGCAAGTTCTTAAAGGCTCAGGCTGTCAGTCCGGCATGGTCTGAGGACCATGGAGTGACAACAGAGCACCCCAGGGGCTCTTTGGGCAGGTGAGCTGAGCTATTTTCCTGAGGACAGTTATGACAGGTCCCAGAAAGCCTTCAGGTCCCCCAGCCTCAGGGCAGTCAGAGCAAATGCTGGCATCCCAGAGGGTTAGTAACGTCTCTCTCTGAGTTTGGGATTAACAGCCATGACCGGCATGTATCATTAAGACAGAGATGGTCTGGTTAGGAACATTGTCTCTGTGACCCTGCTCCACACACCAATCACTATGACAACAGCTCAATAGGGTCCCAAGGGCCTAAGAATTCTGCTTCCACTGAGAGTGAGGTTGGCCGAGGTCAGACAAAGAGGGATTAATAGAGCCCCGTTCTCATTAAGCCACAAAGCACCATTATTACCAGTTGCAACAGCCCTACCAGGAAATGCATCAGGCTTTCAAGTCACTGAGAGCCCAGGACACTAAAGAGAATGGTTCCAGCCTCAGCCTCAAAGTCACCCGGGGCCCAGAACAGAGGAGGAGGAGGAAAACTAGAAACAACCCAAATGTCCAACAGATGGTTACGTAAAGCTCGGTACAGCCAAACAATAGCAAAGGTTGCAGTCATTCAAATAACAATGTTGTTTGTACTTATTACATTAAAGTCCTCACGAAGCACAGAAAGAATTCACAAAAAAATGTCAAAAAGATGCCATTTTTGTAAAAAAATCATATAATTACATACACCCTATAAAAATATAGAAGAAGATGTTTCAAAATGTTAGCAGTATCTTTGGAAAGTACGACCGTGTGTAACTTTTTTTCTTTTGGTTTATCTATATTTTCTATAATGAACATATACTTCCGTTATCTGCCTAAAAACTTTTATTTTCTTAAAAATTAGTGCTGAGAATTAGAGGGTGGTCATTCTTTTTCCCTCTGTAATCAAATTTCAGTTAATGTACCCCATGAGAGGGCATTGTTTTGGTGAGTCAAATTTTTTTTATAAATAATATTTTTATAAATTTAAGAACAAATATATATACATTTTAAAATTTGTTTTACATTAACCAGTGTTTAAGAAAATTATTCTAAACAACAGTGCATATGCTCATTCCTTCTTACAACAGATTAGGATGTAAAGAATTTACCATTTGTCATTGCGAAGGGTCCAAATTCTACCATATTATGATAAAAAGGCTGATTTTCAGGGCTATTGGATAAAAAGTGTTTGTGCTGCATTAAATAGCCTCAGATTACTTTACTTATTGAGTATTGAGATTTAATATTTAGAGTGTGAACTTTCATGAGGGCAGCTGGAGCTATTGAAGAATTTCAGGAAGGGAAGGGAGGTGCTCATATTCGTGTTTTTAAAAGGTTAGTACAATAAGGATAACTTTAAAAGATTAGCACGACAAGGATAATTTCATGTGTGACAACAATGTTGGATCCGGAAACAAAAAGGAAAGGAAATTGTGCGGTGAAAAGTTAGATGATCAGGCACGTTTCTTGTGTGATCTCTTCCAGCTGATAAACCTAAACACATTTCCCCTTTACGATTAAGGAGCCACGGGAGAAATTTATTTCTGGCCTCTGTGCCAGGAAAAGTGATGCCTCCCCTAAGCTATAGATAAATCTTTATCTCATCAGCCTGTGAACCTTATAAATAACTGCATTTTCCTCTTTGCTTTGGCCACTGGGAAGCTCTGTGTATGTAATAATTCCACATACTGACTTTACCTTTGGCTCCATCTCAGATACATTCTTTGATATTGTCTAAAATTCTTTATTTATAGTGTTCTTTTTATTATTTGAATTTTCATAAGCAGCATTAAGTTATTTTTGCAATAAGGTAGAGTATAATGAACTAGTGATTTCAATGTCTCAGCTTGAAAAAATAAACAGAAAAATTATCGATTGCTGTTTTGGTATGGGCATGGTTCCCTGTGTTAAATATTTCTTTAAAAAACTAGGAAATCTATGATGCCAAAAGCATAAACTATCAAAGAAAAACAAGATGAGCTCGACTTTATAAAAATTCCAAACTTTTGTGCTTCAAAGGACACTATCAAGAAAGTGAAAAAATAGCTCACAGAATAGATTAATGATTGCTTGGGACTAGAGGGATTGATGGGGCTGGAATGTGATAGTTAAGGGATGTGGGGTTTCTTAGGTGATGAACGTGTTCAAAAACAGATTGGGGTAGTAGTTGCGCAATTCTGTGAATATAATAAAAACCCTTGAATTATATACTTTGAATTTAAATTTCAGTGAATTTTTAAGTGTACAATTTAGGTGAATTGTACAGTATGTGAACTGTATTTCAATAAAGCTGTTAAAAAAACAAACAAAAAAAATCTATGCTGTCATCCCACTTGGCCCACCCAGTAGTCTGAGAGTCAATGGGGACTTGGGTCTATGGGGCAGCACAGAGATGGGTTCTGACTCCAGCTCAGCCACTTCCCAGCTGTGCAACCTTCTCGGACAACTAACTTCATCTCCATAAAATGGAGACAATGACATGTGATGCATAGTGGCCTTGCGCTAGGTCTAAGAGTGCCAGCACTCGCAGGAACTGAATACGCTGTTCCCCACAGAGTCCTCTATGGTCCCTGCCCTAGGAAGGTGCCAAACGGCCTCAGTGAGTGGGACTTGCAAATTCCTTTTATGGGGATTGACTCCCATGGGCCTGTTGATGTTTAAATGTTTAAATATTTGAATACCAGTTCATCAGACCATATTGGTCTGAGAAACTCAGAGAAGGTACTAGAAGGCAAGCTACCTCGTCCATCTCTGCTTCCCAGGGAGCCTGGACCAGAGAGGGGCTAGGTCTTATTGTCTCTGGGATGGTCTGAGAGGTAGCAGTCCAGTTTCTAGTGGCCATTTAACTGCTTGACCCTTAGCTGAGGAATCAATAGCTTTTTAGTCTACGCCCTGCACCCTGCCTCTCTCAGTCCTTGTATAAGCCACCTCACTTTTAAACAATCCCCAGGGACAGCCCTGGGTCTGGAGTTCTTAGTCATAAATTCAGAGAAAATCAGTGCTAAGCACCCTCCTGTCCCAGACGAGGAGATTGAGGCACTAAGGTGGGCAGGGAGGGCCACAGTGGCTCTGCAGTCCCGCCCTCTGCAGGGTTTGAGAGCATTTCCTGAGCCCCTCCAGTGCTCATGGTTCACAAGCGTTCCTCCACTTAATCCCAACGACCCTGTGAGGTGGAGATGATTTGCCCAAGGTCACTCAGGGAGAAGCTAGCTGGGGTTAAAACCCAGCCTGTCTGATGCCAAAGCCCATGCTCTTTCTCCTGGACTGGTCTCTCAATTCCTCTCTTTCAGAAATCTAGCAGGTCACAGAAGAGGGTCTCCTCCATCCCCACTCCCCCAGGAGGGACTCTGCTCCAGACTCTGGATTTTCAGAGCATTCTCTGGCCTCGCCTGCTTGTGCTGTCTGCCCTCCTGTCCCCTCAGCTCTACTCATTTCTATCCCCAATCCGGATTCTCTGCAGCCCAGGATCCTCAGGTCTGACACTCTTTAAACTTGAGCTTGAGAGCTATCGTTTAAACTCCTATGCGAGAAAAATAGAATTATGGATGTTCCCAATTCTAAGCCTTGAGTGTCTCTCTCAGGATGCCTTTCGTTGCCAAGGAAAATGAAACAGATGTCTTGGCAATAGCTTCAGATGTTTTCTGCCAAACCAGGGGAGAGCTTGTCTTTAGATTAGATGTAGCCAAGAGAGACAAGTCCCAGCCCATATCATTCCCCAGAAACACACAAACACACACGGGCTTCTTAAACCTGGGAGGCCTGCACTCCCAGCAGCCTCTCTCACCAGGATTTCAGCATCTGCTGTGGACATGTGCTGCCCCCTCTCCTTTCACTTGCCTCATGCCCTCCATCTTCCATCCTCCATCCTCCATCCTCCGTCCTCCATCCTCCATCCTCCGTCCTCCGTCCTCCATCCTCTGTCCTCCATCCTCCGTCCTCCATCCTTCATCCTCCATCCTCCGTCCTCCATCCTCCATCCTCCATCCTCCCCTGCCAGGTTTCCGACCATGCCCGTGCTTCCCATCATCCAGTGACTCTGGCAAGCAAGGCCACCTGCCTTGCTGGGCTTGCCCCCATCATGTCTTAGGTTCACTTTTGTGTGTGGTAAAATGCACATACCATAAATTTACCATTTTAAAGTGGCTTTTGGTGGATTCACAATGTCGTGCAACCGTCACCACCACCTACTTCTAGAACATTTCATCACCCTAAAAGCAATAACCCTCCGTTCTCTCATCCCCTAGCCCCTGGCGACCACTAGTCTTTCTGTCTCTCTGAATCTGTCTATTGTGTATATTTCACATAAATATCATACTATATGCGGCCTCTTGTATCTTTTTTTCCCCCTCGGCTTAACGTTGTTGAGGTTCATCCATATTGGAGGATGTTATCAGTACTTCATGTGCTGATACCCGTGGCTGTACTTTATGGCTGAATAATATTCCATTGTGTGGATATACCACATTTTGTTTATTCATTCATCAGTTGATGGACATTTCAGCTGTTTCTATCTTTTAGCTATTGGGAATGGTGCCGCTATAAATATTCTTGTGCAAGTTTTGTTTGAACACCTGTTTCCAGTTCTTTTGGGCATCTATCTAGGAATGGATTGCTGGATCACATAGTAATTCCATGTTTAACTTTTTGAGGAACCACCACACTTTTTATCCACAGCAGCTGTACCATTTTATAGGCCCACCAGCACCGGATGAGTGTTCCAATTTCTTCATATCCTTATCAACACTTGTTATTTTCCAATGTTTTTTTTTTTCATTATTATAGCCATCTTAGTGATTGTGAAGTGGCATCTCACTGTGGTTCTGATTTGCATGTTTCTGATGACTGATGACGTCGGGCATATTTTTAAGTGCCTGTTGGCCATTTGCATATCTTCTTTGGAGAAATGCCTAGTCAAGTCCTCTGGACATTTTAAAATTGAGTTTCTTATTTTATTTTATTGTTGAGTTGAAAGAGTTCTTTATATATTATGAATACTAGACCATTATGAGATAGAGATATGGTTTGCAAATACTTTCTCCTGTTTTCTGAGCTGACTTTTCACTCTATTGATAGTGTCCTTTGAAGTGCAAACATTTTAAATTTTGTTGGAGCTCAATTTTTTTTTTTTTCTGTTGCTGCTTGTGCTTCTCTAAGAGTCTGCTGCCAAATCCAAGGTCATACTGATCTACCCTTACGGTGTTTTTCTAAGAGTTTTGTATATTTATCTCTTATATTTAGGCCTCTGATCCATTTTGAGTTAATTTTTGTACATGGTGTGAAGTAGGGTCCAATTCTTTCATTCACATGTAGATGCCCCCTCTGGTACCATTTGTTGAAAAGCCTATTCTTTCTACATTCAGTGATCTTGGTTGGCACTTTAAAAAAAAATAGATATATGGGTTTATTTCTGGACTCTTAGTCCATTCCACTGATCTATATGTCTATCTTTGTGCCAATATCACATTATTTTGATTACTATAGCTTCGTAGTAAGTTTTGAAATTAGGAAGTGTGAGTCCTCCAATGTCATTCTAGTTTTTCAAAATTGCTTTAGTTATTCAGGGTTCTTTGCAATTCCATATGAATTTTAGGGTTAGTGTTTCCATTTTTGTAAAAAAGGCCTTTGGGATTTTTACAGGTATTGCACTGACTTTGTAGATCCATTTGGGGAGTATTGCCATCTTAACAATATTAAGTTGTCTAATCCATGAATATGGATTTTTTCCCCCATTTATTATTTCCATCTTCTTTTATTTCTTTCAACAGTGTTTCATAGTTTTCAGTGTACAAGTCTTTCACGTCCTTGGTTAAATTCATTCCTAAGTATTTTATTGTTTTTGATGCTATTGTCTATGAATTATTTTCTTAATTTCTTTTCCAGACTGTGTATAGAAATGAAACTCATTTTTGTGTGTTAATCTTGTATCCTTCAACTTTGCTGAATTCATTTATTAGCTTTAATAGTTTTTTTGTGAATTCTTTAGAATGTCCTATGTATAATAAGGTTATGTCATCTGCAAATAGAGATAGTTTTACTGCTTCTTTTCCAATTTGAATGCCCCTTATTTCATTTTCTTGCCTAATTGCTCTGGCTAGAACTTCCAGTACAAGGCTGAATAGGAGCAGTGAACGTGGCATCCTGTCTTATTCCTAATCTCAGGAGAAAGCTTTTAGCCTTTCACCAGGCTCTCTCTTTGCTGTCATTGGCTCATTTCCCCACGTTCCCCGGGGTGTCCATCTCCTTGCCCTTGCTCGCCCTGCTGCCCAAAGGGAAACCACTTCCTCCAGTCCCCACCTCTGCCTTCTGCATCCCACTTGATTTCCCCATCCTTTAAGTTCGGAGTTTTTTGAGGAGTTCCCTATACCTCAGTCATGTAATCCTGACTAAGAGGCAGCATCTTTCCTCCCTGGCTGTCTCCCTCAGTATTGAGCATGAAGGGGACAGGGACAAATCTCATAAATGATGAGGTCTTAAAAAACGACTGATTTTCAGGAGCCCAAGAGATCAGGCTTGCTAAGAAGAGCTATGTCTGGGCCTGCTTGGCCACAAGAAAAACAAATCACCAGTTCTTGATGGCCTGATTGGCAGGAGCCCAGAGAGAACTAATGGCCATCCAAGGAGCACAGGTGTTCCGGGACACCTGGCTCCCTGGCAGGTAGAGCCTGTTGACTTGGCATGGGGACCCTTATTTGTCAGCAGGAGCTTTTGCTACCTTTCTTCTTAGCTGGAAGGGAACCATTAAGTGCCCACCCTGATGCCGATGCCTCTGAGGCCAGACACCTCTATGAAGACAGTGACTTGAGTCACCAAAAAAAGAGAGCTTGGAGCATAAATCCAGAGACAGAAGCCAGATGAGCCCAGGACTGTGAGCCCTTTGGGCTAATGTGAAGTCATACCCTCACGAAAGCCCTTGGAATCTCTCTGAGACCAGGCCAGATACTGCTGGGGACCTGCAGCCAGGACTGGCACCCAACAACTCCCAGGAGAATCGAACAAAACTATCATGACAGTGGGGTACCGACAATCCCCCCTCAGAAACAAAGGGTCAAGTGAACCCAGAGTAAATAAGAATACAGAATTCTGAGAAACATAATTGATAATTTAACAATTATATATAGTCTTAAAAAAGAATACATATTTAAAAATATCCGTTGAACATTTATAAAACTTGGTTATGTGCTAGGCAGTAGAGAAAGATTTTTAAATTACAGAAAGTGGAAGTCATAGAGATTCCCATCCTCAGACCATAATATTATAAGACAAGAAATAAATTACAAAGGGGTAATAATAAAAATAGTGATAAAACCTTGGAAATAAAAGCACAAACAAACCAACACTACTAGTATTTAAAATAGCTTTTCAGTTTTAAACAGGAAATAAAAACCACAAATTTAGACTTCTTAATATTAATGAAAATGAGAACACTGCATAATAAAATCTATGGGAGATGGCCGAAACTGTGCCAGAGGAAATTTTGTAGCCTTAAATGTTTTAAAAATTAACAACCAAAAAAGAAAATAAATAAAAACTTGATGTGATTCTAAAGAAAGAACTAAAAAAAATCGAAAAGAAGAAATGGATAATAAAGTTAAAATAGAAATTAATTAATTGATGGAAAAAATAAATAGTAAAATAGATCGTTAAGACCCTAAACCAGTTCTTTAAAAAGATGACTAGAATAAATTTCTGACAAATATAACCAATAAAAAGAAAGATAAACAACCCATAGGAATGAACATTGGACTACAACCACAAAAATAAAGACAAATTTTAAAGTTATAAGAGAGTATGCGATAACACCTTAGGCTTAGATTAGGGGAAATGAAGTGCCCTGTGCAAAGCTCCTAGCATGTAGTGTGTCCACTCTTATGTGACCACAGGACAAAACAGAACTTGCCCCTCTCTGTCCGAAGCCCACAGCAGGATGGAGTGTCCCGGGAGACAGAGGCTGGGCCCTGCCTCCCACCAGGACGCTGACCTGCTTCTCCAGCAGGCTCTGGGAGCAGTCTCTGCTCTCTGCCCCTCAAAAGCAGCGCCTCCTCCATCTCAGCAAGCAAAGTTCTGTGCATTCTCTCACTCAAAGGGAGAGCTGGTGGAAACCCTTAGCAGGACCGGGACTTCACAGCCTGCTCCAGGGGTCCAGGTGGACCACTGAGTCTCCCATGGAGAAGACTCATTCTCCTGAGGACCTTTGCAGCCTGAGCCCCGTGGCCCGACAAGGCCTTTGGGAGCAGCTTGGGCATGCTTTCTCGATACCGAGGCCCCTCAACTTCATTCCGTGAGGGGAGAGAGAAGGGAAGACCTGGCTGTGAGCTCCGTGAGTTTGCTCGGGGCGTCTTGAAAGGCACTGAGCCATCTTGCAAAAATCTTCTCCATCTGCCTGTCCAGGACGACATGGGGCAACTATAGGAATGAAAAAGAAGAGATGGAAATCATAGAGGAAAAAGAGGAGCTTTGGGTGAGCCAAGGCCAGTCAGTGCCCAGGGCTTCCAGACCTACTGGGATTTTGATCCCTCATTTCCCCAGAAGACTCTGGGGCAGGTTCTTCACAGGGTGCCCCCTGCAACGGCTCTTACCCACCCTTTTTCCTGTCCGCTGGACTAGAATCCTCTGCCACCATCAGCCAAATGTTCGTGAGCCTCAGCTGGAGCCAGGGCAGCCAGGAGGCTGTGTGTGGGGGGTGCCCCTGAAGCCAGGGCATGGTCTGGGGAGACAGGGCTGACATCTTGGAGTGGTGAGTACCTTCTGGGCTAAGGAGCTTCCTCCCTGTGGTTCCTTTTTAAAAATTTTTTAAAAATAAACTATATTTTCGAGCAGTTTTAAGTTCACAGCAAAATCGAACAGAGCGTGGCGAGTTCCCCGTCCCCACTCATGCCTCCCCCATTACCAACTCCCCGCTTCCCAAGAAGAGCAGAGTTGTTAAAACTGATGAACCCACAGAGCATTATGACCAAAGCCCATATTTCACATTGGGGTTCGCTCCTGGTGTCCGACCTTCAGTGGGTGTGGATAAGTGTGTAGCGGCCCGGTAGCATCATGCCCGGCCCTCTCTCCCTGCCCCACACGGCCTTCGCGCTGCACCACGCATCCCTCCTCGCCCATTGGCGACCACTGGTCTTTCACCTGCCTCCATAGTTTTACTCTTTCTGTCATGTCGTGTCTTCGGAACCGTACAGTGCAGGCCGCTCTTTCAGGTTGCCTTCTTTCACTCGGTCATGTGCATTTCCGGTTCCTCCCCGTCTTTTCATGGCTTGATAGGTCATTTCTCTTTAGCACCGAACAATATTCCATGGCCTGGATGCACCACGGTCTATTCATCCGTTCACCTCCTGAAGGGCAACTGGGTTGCTTCTAAGTTCTGGAAATTATGAATAAAGACACTGTAAACATCCCTGTGCAGGTTTTCATGTGGACAGGCCTTTTAATTCATTTGGGTCAATATCAAGGAGCACGATGACTGACTAACTGGTACGGGAAGAGGATGTTTAGTTTTGTACCGTGGTTCCTTTGTCGACATCTTTGTTGAGGTATACTTTACATGCAGTGAAATTCCCCCATTTCAGGTGTATAGTTCAACGATTTTTGTTTAGTTGTTGCTTACATTTTAGAATATTTCTGTCGCCTCAGAAAGTTTCCTCATGCCTCTCGCAGTCAGTCTCTCCCTCCCCTAGCCCAGCCCCAGCCCCTGGAAGCTACTGATCTCTATAGTTTTGTCTTTTCTAGAATTTCATACACATGGAATCAATCATACAGAGTGGAGTTTTGGGGGATCGCTTCTTTCACTTAGACTGTTTCTGAGATCCATCCGCGTAGTTATATCTATTAATAACTTCCTTATAATGGCTGATGAGTGTTGCACTGTATGGATGTGCTTGCTTATTTGCTGACAGTTGATGGAAAGTGAGGTGGTTTCCTTTGGTCGGGGGCAGGGGCTGGAATTACGCTGCTAGAAACAGTTGCATATAGGTCTTTGTGGCTGTGGCTTCTTTTCAAAGGGGAATGCAGGAATACCCCTGCCTCCACCCACCCTTCTACCCCGAGTCCTCCCAGAGGGAACAGGGAGATGATGAGGAAGTTGGAGGAGGCCAAAGGCATAAAGAAGAAGTGGCCCCAGAGCTGAGGCCCCTCCACACCTCCCTCACGGGATGGCCCGGAAGCTGCCAGAAACCTCTCTGCATTTGACCTTTCCTTCTCAGCCCGGCTCAGCCAGTTGCACTGAACAAAAGGCCAGGAGCCAAGAGGGAAGCACGTGTTTATTTCCTCTTCACTCTGGCACTGGGAAAGCTGGGCTTGGTGTGGAGTGTGGGGTACGCTGGATGGGCTCCCTGCTGCCGCAGGCTCACTGGTGTCATTCGTCATCCGCATCAGAATGGGGCCCATTTCCGGCATAGCCCATTAGCCCTCCCTCCTGCACCCCTCCATGGCTGTGCAGATCTAGGACTCTGGTCACGACCCAGAGCCCCCCACACCAGGCCCCTCAGAGCCAGGGTCCCTTTGTGGATTTCGAAAGTTTTTGCATGTGCTGTCTCCCGTGATCCCCACCCTACGTGAGGTGGAAGAGGCAGGCTGTGTTACCCAACTTGGCAGATGAACAGACTGCGGCTCAGCGAAGCCAGGTGGCTGGCATAAAATGGCAGAGCCTCTAAACTCACCTGCATCCACCCTCCATACAGCAAGCCTCACCGGCTTCACTTTCCACTCAAAGGTCTGGCTGTCACTCTTAGAGGAAGACAGGGAACACCTGAGCTCTGGAATTCTTACAGCACAATACACAACTGAGTAACTCAACAGAATTTTAATTAGTCACATAATATGTGTAGTATGCACCAGGTATAGATAAAGAACTTTACAAATATTAACTCATTTCTCCCTATAACTACCCTAATGAAGCGGGAACAATGATCATCTCCATTTTATAGATGAGGAAACGAGTCACAGAGAGAGTAAACAACTGGCCTAGGGCCACGTAGCTAGGAGGCCAGAGAGCCAGAAGGTGACCCATATCGCTAGCCACCGCATTCTGCTGCCCATGGATTTTTCTGTTTGCTTGTTTCATTTTCCAGCCATTAATTTTAACAGTTAAATTGAGGTATAATTCAATGGTATGATTTAATTTAAAAATGTACTTATTTTAAGTGTACAATTAAATGGCTTCAGCAAATTTACAGAACTAGGCAACCACTACAACAAACCAGTTTTAGACATTTCCATCATCCCTCAAAACATCCTTTCTGTTCATTTGCAATCACTGTTTGTTTCGACCTCTAGCCCAGGGCAACCACTAATCTACTTTCTATCTCTGTCAATTTGCCTCTTCTGAAAAGTTCGTATAAATTGAATTACACAATATGCAGTCTTCGAGTCAGGCTTCTTTCGCTTCGGCCAGTGCTTTTAAGGTTGATCCATGTTGCAGTGTGCGTCAGCACTTCATTCCTTTTGATTGCTGACTAATATTCCGTCGTGTGGCCATCTCACATTTTGTCTTTCCATTCACCAGCTGATGGTGGTTTTGAGGGTTTCCACTTTTTTGGCTATGATAAATAAAGCTGCTGTGAGCATTTGTGTACCAGTCTTGTGTGGACTTACGCTTTACTTTCTCTTTGGGTGTATTTCTAGGAGTGCAATTGCTGGGTCATCTAGCAAATTTATGTTCAATTTTTTAAGAAAAATGCCAAATTTTTTTTTCCTCAAGATGCTGAGAATTTTCCATTCCTATGTCCATGGATTTTATAGTCTGTGAGGCCAGGGCTTCAATCCTAGGGCTGCCCACATGACCAGACAGAGCCTACTCGGAGTCCTAGACCATCTGCGCGGTGAAATGTGGCCCTCGGGGGGCACTGGGTGGAGAACAGCCTCTCGGCTTCTCTTGATGGTCTTAAGAAATCTGTAGACAAGACGTCAGCTGTTTACTTTCTAATCTAAAAAAATCACCCCTTGGGACTGAGGGCACTTCTTAGGGGAAAATCAGCAAAGTGGCTATTAAATCAAAAGGAAAAACAGACACACGTGCGCATGCACGCATGCGCAAACACATGCACACGCAGAAGTCAGGGGAGATCTCCCCAAAGACAGCAAACCGACTTGAGGAAGCAAGTCACATACTCCAAATGTCTGGCTCTCACCATCAGTCGCGAGCAATATACAAAGGCTGATACTGTTGTCAGTGCCAGGGTGATTCCAGCATCTCCCAAATCTTGTAAGATAACAAGGCCACAAGACCACCTGGTACCAGATGACACACAACCGGCCATGATGCAGACACAGGTGTGCAAGTCACTGCTTCTGCTCTCAAGTAGTTCAGCCTCCTGGAAGGTACAGACCCTCAGTGACTGAACTGGGCTGAATGGTGTCCTCCAAAATTCATGTCCACCTGGGACCTGTGAATGGGACCTAGAAATAGGATCTTTGTAGGTGTAATTAAGGCAAAATGAGATTATACAATGAATTAAGTTGGGCCCTAATCCGATGACTGTCATCCTTACAAGAAGAGGGAAATTTGGACAGAGACACAGAGAAGACACACAGGGAGGTGACCATGTGAAGACAGAAGCCTATTGGAATGAAGCGGCCACAAGCCCTGGAACTCGGAGGATTGCCAGCAACCACTAGAAGCTGGAAGAAGCAAAGGACTCTGAGAGAACAGGTGGCTCTGCCTACACCTTGATTTCAGACTTCTGGCCTCCAGAACTGGGAGGAAATACATTTCTGTGGTTTAAAGCTCTCTAGTTTGTAGCACTTTGTTACAGCTGTCCTAGGAAATTAGTAGTGACTAAGAGCTGGGCTCGGATTGCATGGAACGCATTGTATATGCTGGTGGGTGTCAGAGGGGGAAGCAGAAAGGGCTGCATGGAGGAGGAGGCACTGCTTTTAGTCGTGTCTGATGTTTGAGCAGGAGGCCCAAAAAAACAGAGCTGAAACTAAGGGCTCAGCCTGGCTTCTGGGTGATTTGGCTTTAATGGTTCGTGCTTTTTCATCTTTTGTGTCCTCTATCATCCCTGGAACAGATACTATAATCAGTGGGTGCTCAGGAAATGCTCACTGGCTATGTTGGCCCGATTCTCTCCCTGATTCTGTCCCCTGAGCCCCAGAGTGGTGCCTGCAACATAGACCTCAATCCCCCTGCTGTGCACTGTTGTTCATGAACTTGTCTTTCTCCGAACAGCTTGTATTTACTTACTCACCAAACTGATTGATGCCCAGTGCGAAGGGCCAGTCTGCATTTTTCTTGCTCTCCTACGCCTCACCCCACCTGATTCCCCATGCTCAGTATGTTGTGCCTGCACACAATAGGCACCACTGAATGCTTCGTGTTTTGGGATAAGCTCTGCTTGTAAGGAGACATATGCCATGATTGGCCAGCTGGGTGGGAGGGAGCTAACTCAGCTTTACTGAAAAAGTGATTTAGAGGCTGCTATTTGCTGAGTTGGCAGAGAAGCATCAGCACCTCTGAAAGTTATCAATAGGGATTCCTGCTTACTGAGGCCACGGGCTGAGCCCATAATCCCTGCTCCAGCAGCTGCAGCTTTATCCTGAGAGGGACATGAGCAGTGAGATGCCTCAGCTCTTGCCAGTGGCCAGAGACATGAAAAATGAGAGCCAGAGGCCAGCCCTGAGGAGAGGGACCAGCGTCTGCACTCCTGACCATGTTCATCTGGGTCCCTTTACCGTGTTGTACATAGCATGGCAATGGTCACTGCCTGGGGCTGGAGGCGAGGCTGAGCTGAAGGTGGCCACCCATCCAACAGCCTGCCACTCCCCATTAGCACCCAGCTGGTCCTGGGCAGGGGCACCTCTGTGATGAACTGGAGTGATCAGCCTGTGGAAACTCCTTTGGGCACAAAAAAGGTCTTAGTCTCTACCTGGCCCCTTCCCAGGGGCCCAGGGAAGTCCTCTCACTCATCACTGAGGAGTGAGGGGACATCGCATAGCCAAGCTGGACTGGAATCTAGATCCTTCCACGTCCACAGAGCCTGACGGCTGATTCCTCCACCACCCCAACCACGAGGTCTCAGGGAGCTGAGCGGGGAGTGGTTTGCCCTGGATGGCACCATCCAAAACTTGACACTGAAAGGTCAGCCGCTCAGAGGGGCCCAGCGTATTGACCACACCTGCTCTGGGCAGCCATCAACCCACACAAAGACCCAGCAGCAATGGGAGATGCCTGCTATCCAGCCAGGGCCACCATCCAGGGGACAGGAGCTCTGTTGTCCTCTCTACCCAGGATATGCTCAGCTGGACAGTTGGTGAGCTAGAGAACCAAGCATGACTTCCCACATCAAGTTTCCCTGGAGGCTGCAGGTGTGGAGACACACTGCGTGTGAACTCACTGCACGGAGCACTTTAGACACATCATCTCGTTTGGGGGAGTACGGCCAAATCTCCCATCTGCAGGGGGGGGATGTTCAAGGCGGCAGCTTGGCATAAAGGCCACAAGCTCCCGAGAGTAGCTGAACTTTTGGTGTCTTGTGTCTGGTATGAGGGCTCGAGCTGCAGGGAGCCCCCAGCTCGTGTGGAGCTGACCTGGGTTCCAGATGCCTTGCCCTGATATGGTCACGTGACATCAGAGCTTGGAAAGGTGGGTGCTCTCCAGCGAGCCCCCCTGATCGGCCTGGCTGGAACCTGCACTAGGATCAGGACTTTCCAGAACCGGCCAGAGTTCCTGGCGTCCTGAGAGGAACCCTGCTGGGAGGGAGCGGGACCCGCACAGACAGCACGTCCTGTTCACGGGGCGCCCGCCAGCTTCAGAGCAAACTCGCGCTGCTGCCTCTGATTAAACCTTTGTTTTCCCTCCATGGTGAACTCTCAGCTCCAGGCTTGAGCACTGAGTGTTCCTTCTCAGAGCCACCCGGCTGCTCGTCCTCGGCAGCCAAGACCCTAATGCGAGCTTCATCACGAGAACCAGAGTGGTGGGGGAGGCCGGAGCCGGCCCCGACTGCTCCCGCACGGCCCCGCTGGCTCCCGGGGGTGTCAGCGTGCAGAGCTGTCTGCTCAGAATCTGGGGGCCCGAGCACAAGGCAGCATCTCAGGATCTGAGCTGAGGCAGGAGGGTGGAGACCAGGACAGGACTGGGCACAGATGGACAGTGCTGTCTGGTGTCAGAGCTCTTCCCGGACAGGTCCCAGCTGAGCCATCACGGACCCCACGACTCCCGCCGGGCCTGGACCCCTGCCCCTCTGCCTCGGTTTACACAGTGGAACCCTCCCTTTGTCCTCACCCCACCCCACGGAGCAGCAGCCTGGGAGCCTCCGAAGACCCCGGGTTCCTTCGAGGGCAGCTCTCCTCATCGAGGCCACTGTTATGAAGACAATCCCTCCCCGCCACGCCATCCTTGGCAAAGGAAAGAATGCCACTGGCAAATGCGGGACTGACTCGCTGACACAGACTTTATTGAATGACTCGGTGTCATCGATTCGGCAGGAGGTCACAGACCTGCGGTGAGGAACAGCTGCAGTGTGAACATTGGTATCTGGGAAGCGCACATCCTCGCTGAGGGGAGCACCAGGCCACCGAGGAGGCCGGGCCGCAGCGAATGAACCAACACCAGACTGGCAGGTCCCTGCTGGAGGGCCAGACTCCCGTGGGCACTGTGCCCTCCGCTCCCACATCGCACGTTGGTGGGAGGTGGGAGGGGAAGACAGAATGGGGTGCAGAGAGCAGGGTGGGAAAGAGCCCGGGCAGAGCTGGCCCGTCACCACCACCTGCTGTGTCCTGCAGTCAGCACGGGTGTGGGAGGGCTGGGTGGGGCTGCGTGGGGCGTGAAGGCCTGGCAGTAAACCGGAAGTGACATGGGCTGAGAGGCCACACCATGGCCAGCTCAGGGCGCCCTCGGAGCCTGAATGAGGCAAAGAAGAAGAGGACTTCAGCTCTCGGACCCCAGAACTGCCTGTCTCCTCTCTGGCACAGGTGGAGGGACAGGGCAGCCTTTTCAGGACTGGGCAGCTGACAGGGGTGAGACACAGGACAGATCAGACAGGGTGTTCCCCTCCACCCTGCGCGCCCTGGCACAGGGCAAGGACAGAGTACGAGAGCCTCTGATGGCAGAAAGGACCCGGCCTGGGCCAGGGTGCCACCCCTAGGGTTGGCTGTTGGTCCCAATCAGGAAAGGGTCTGGGTTGTCATCCCAGACCCCCTTCCAATGCCTCTGTCAGGCAGGACGAGCCAAGGGACAACAGTGGTTTGGTTTCATTAAAAAATTGTGTTACATTAAAAACTTGGTCTGAACATGAAGAATACATTTAAAAAAGACATTCTTTACTCCATTAAAATCATTCAATCACTGAGACTTCCCTGAGCACGGCACCAGGTCCTGACCCGTGTGCCGGGTGGGGAGGGGTCCGGGAGGAGGCTAAGGCACTGCCCTGCCCTGGCACAGGGCTCCCTCCTCCTCACTGGGAAGGCGGCTCTCACTGTGAAAGGCCGGTGAGCAGGCCCGGACCCAGGGGATGGGGACAGCCCGACAGCGTCCGTCACTGGACAGACGAGGCCTCTGAAGCAGCAGGCGGACAGCATCCCACCTAGGCCCACTCTGGACAGAAGGCACATGCCAGGCCGCAGGTCCAGGCAGAGTCTGCAGGATGTAATGACCGCTCTGCTCGGAGCCGCAAAGGTGGACACTGGCCCTATGGCCAGAGGCCCAAGGAGGCCATGGTCTGGCTGGCCAGGCTCTCCCTGGGAAAGAAAGAGAGGAAGGAAGACCTGGGGTGTCAGGCCATCCACACCCCAGAGGTGCAGGGCTGGGCCTGTCATCTCTAAGTTGGACTCAAGGGAAAGCACCCTGTTTAGTACCTGGTAACCAGAAGCAGCTCGGGGACACCCCATCCAGCCAGGCCCTCCCAGCACCCACTCTGTACCCCTCTCCTGGTGGACGTGCCCAGAGCTGACGGGACCCAGGAGCCACGCTGCCCAGAGACTCTGCCCCTGCCCCCACCTGGGCTGGCAGAGCCTCCTGTGCTAGGGCTGGCAGAGCCAGTGGGGAGTTTCCCTGCCCGAGTGAAGGCGCCCTGGGCACCCCAGTCTCTCTCTATCCTGGGGGCTGGGCTACTGGTCAGCAAGGTGTCCCTGCATGCTCTCCCCATCACATAGGTGTGGCCGAGACCCCTGGGCTCCAATTCCTACGGTGACCTTCTCCCTGCACCCTGCAGGCTTCCATGACCCCACAGGAGAAAAAGGAACAGGGTAGTCAGAGTGTCCACCCTCCCTCCCTTGGGACTAGGGGTCCTGGCCTGAAGGGCACAGTGCCCACCTCACTACACGCCCCTCCACAGGAGAGGGACGGCTGGGCCAGGGCCTGCACAGGGCGGGAGGGTCAGAAGAGGCTGGGAGCAGCCTGGCCAGGTGTGTCGTGGTCCTGGATGTACCGCAAGATGTCCATCTCGTCCATGGCTTGGATCTGCTGCTGCTGCTTCTGCTGCTCAGCCACGGCCTTGGACGGGCCCACTCTGGGGGGAACGGCTGGCTTTCTGGGGAGCGCTGGCTTAGCTGCCACTGGCGGCTTGGGCTTAGGCTGGGGCTGGGGTTTGGTTTCAGCCCCCAGGTTCAGAATCTGGTCCAAGTCTTCTTCAACTCTAGGGAACCACAGGGAGATGCCCTGAGCATAACCTCCTGCAGAAGGAGAAGCCCCAACCTGCCCCTAAGTCACCCTGCCCCCAGGGAGGAACTGGAGGGCAGGCTTCCCTTCTCTGCAATCCCATAGGGCAGCAGGAGCAGAGCCTGCCCCTCAGCACCCTCCACGGAGCTGCTTTTCAGGTGGCCTCACTCTAGACACACTGGCTTCTTTGAGTTTTCCTTCAACTTCTCAAGAAATAACAACAGCTGCCAGATATGGAGCCCCTGCACTCTGCCAAGCACTTTAGACACATCATCCTGTGTGGGGGAGTGTGGCCAAATCTCCGATCTGCAGGTGGGGCTGTTCGAGTCACAGCAGGCTGAGGGACCTGCCTGAGATGAGAGTTAGCATGTGGCAGTGCCTGAGTCGAAACCATATTTGACTTAAGAAGCTGAGCGCTCATCTAGACCAGATGCAGCCAGGAGAATAATAAATGAGGGGCTCGGACTGCTTTGGGGTCGTGGCGTCTGCCTACTCACAAGGCCGCTCTGTGGGCCACACAGACACTAGACAGAACCCAGTGAGGGCCTCAGCCAGGACTCACCAAGACTCCTCTATGGCCCATCAGTGGGTGGGCCTAACAGCCACAGCGATGTGTGATGGTCACACAGGACCAGCCCCAGGTACCGAATGGCAGTTAAGAAAGGCAGGCCGCAGCCCAACTCTGCCCTCTTTGCCTGGTGAAAAAACTCAGTTCCTGGAGACCAGACACAAGGGAAGGCCTAGTCAACCCATCCCACCACCCGCCCTCTCACGGACAGCTGTCTTGGGTTCAAGGTGATCCCAGGAGGTACTACCCAAGGACAGGAAGCTCTTGGTAACCTCGGCTTAGAGGTGCCCGGCTCCCTCCACCCGCAGCCCTTCCCTGAGCAACCCTGGGGCAGGCGCTGGCTCCTGCATCTTCCATTGGAGGCTGAAAAAGCTCAGAAGGACTGAATTATCCTCAGAGCTGGGAGCTTGGGGAAAAAAGAGCAGCGGCTAGAAGCTTGTGTCAAGTTCAGGATTTACACTGCTTAGCACAGCACTGATTCTGTAACCTAGTCAGAGGCTGGATTTGCTCCGAGGTAGGGGTGGGGCAGTCTCACTTGGGATACCCCACATGGGCACCCTTTCTAAGCGCTCTCTCTCCATCTGGGCTCCTGAGCCATGGCTAGAATAGGTCCCATGAACGCAGTGAAATGCTGTGTGGCATTTCCCTCCCCAGCCACTCATGTGCAGGGTCCTGGCGTAACACTGGTATTGTCCCAGACGTCTGGCCAGGTGGCCCCTTTGAAGGTCACGCCTTGGAACAACCCCCGAAATGAGGGTCTGCAGGACACGGGTCTGAGCGCGCCGGTGTCATGAACTTAGAATCAAGGAGGCCAGGAAGGTCCCCCTGGAACTGCCCATCTGGGACAAGCTGAGTCCTGGAGACGGCCGAGGCTCCTTGGATGGGACATGCTCTGCCGGGCCCTGCCACTCTCCGGGGTGTAGTCCACTTCCTTGAGCCTCAGTTTCTCCCTTAACCACATGGCAACAATCCCAGCTTCTCCCAGCCTGTCCTCCCAGTCAGGGGCGAGGACGGCAGAGGAGAACGAACAGGCGCCAGGGGCCGTGGGGATGTAAAGACAAGAAGCCGGTCTGTGATGGGCACTTAGAGGGCCATGTGATAGCCCGAGGCTGCTAATGAGGGTGCAGGTGACAGCCTCCAGGGACCACGCACCTCAGGGCCACGTAACTGTTCTGGAGAGAGACAGCGTGGCTTCCTGTAAATCGCCAAGCACAGTCTGCATTCTGGAGGGCATGGAAGATGCAATGGGGAGACGCACAGTGCCAAACACACTCAGGGTGCCGCGGCCCTCGCAGAAGCCCCAGGAAAGCTGCTGCCCCGGTGGGGGGAGGTGGCCCTCCCAGCCTCTCCTCTTCCTCTAAATGCTTAGAGGGTCCTGGGCGGAGTGGGGAGGACAGGCAGGCTGGCCTGGGTTCCAATCGTGCTCTGCCACTTGGGAGCTGTGGCCTTGGGCCAGTTACCTCTCCCGCACTCCGTTTTCTAAAAAACAGAGGTAACAGCACCAAACCCAGGGGTTGTGAGGATTAACTGGGATCACGTGTTAAGAGACCAGCGCGCTGTGGGACGCACAGCAAGCAACCCGTGAGTAATGGCCATCAGATTTGCACACACTCTGCCAATCATCCTCCACGTAACAGATTAAGCCTTATTTTCCTCTCTGTAAAGCCTGCTAATGGGACCCTGCTGGGGACCACTGTCCAGCACGTCTGCACGTTGATCCCTCCAGGTGAGCTGCATGCTGCCAAGAGTTGGTTTTATTTGTTCCCAAGACTGTTTATGCCAGTTATACTCGCTTATGCAAGTAGATAATTTAGTTAATCTTTATATAAACTATTAAAATATAAGTATGAAAGGAAAGAAAAAGATATGTATGCACAAAGTTCTCGCTTTCTGGAAGCTGCTGAGCTGCTGGACCCCACCCCCACTCACCGAATCCCCATCACTGCCTCCTGGCCAGTTCCCACCCACAGGCTCCCACCTCCCCGGCCCAGGATTCCCTCCCTCAGAAGCCAAGACTAGTGAAAAGCTCCCACGTAGGGACAGGTCCCTGCTGCTGTCCGGGTCACTCTCAGAGCTGGCGAAGCACCGCTGGGGACAGGTGGTACCTGAACAGCTCCTCGGAGGCCATCCTGCGGCCCAGGCGGGACAGGGGCCCTTCACTCTCACAAGCAGCCGGCAGCAATAAGGGGTCACCCAGGGGCACGGCTCCGCCAAGGTCGGGATCGTCAAACAACTTCAGGGCTGTGGAGAAGGTAGCAGCAGAGGGATCAGAGGACGTTCTGGCCCATCCTCAGTGGCCCGGGGTGCAGGGTGGAGACAGCCCGGCCCAGCCTCCTGGCCCAGCTGGGAGAGGCTAAGCAAGGAACAGGGCAGAGCGCAGGGGAACCAAGGGATGGGGCCAGGCGGGGCGAGGGACAGGTGTGCATCGGGGCCGGCACACCTGTCTGCCCAGCCCCATCCCCCTCTGTACTGGGCCGGTCAGCTGATGGCACCACTTGGTTCAAGTCCTCGTGGTCTTCCGACTGCTTTTAGAAGGAAAAGGCCTCTTCAGCTCACTGCACTGGGCTCCCCATAACCTGGCCCGGCTGGACCTCGTAGCTCAGCCCCCATGGCTGCACCCCAGTCTTCTAACAAGCGCTGACTGAGCGCCAAGCACCGGCCAGGGGTTGCTGCCTTTGGGGATGCAGTGGTGAGGGGATCAGGAAAGGGGATCAGGGCCCTTTCACCAGGAAGAGACTCCAGCAGGCCGAGCAAACCGCGCTGACCTTCAGGATCCACCTGACACCCACCCTAGGAAGTCTTCCCGGATCTCCCCACAGGCACTGACATACTGCTTGGACCTGATGCAGATGCAGGCTGCCCTGTAATTGTCAGGAGATGTCATGCCTCCCATGAGAGATCCTGAGGCCAGATTGTGTCTCACTCGTCAATATGTTCTCAGGCCCAGCACCACGTGGGTAGTCACCAAGTGCTGGCTGAATGAATGGGTGACATTGATTCCTGGCCCTGGATGATGGCCTGGCAGGGTGAAGAAAGGTCAGACCCAGGGATGAGTGTAGAAGTCCTAGGGCCACTCAGCTTTCCCTTTTCCAGCTCTGCACAGAACCCTCCCGTGGGATCTATGTGGGTGACACTAACTCTCTTGTCACAATCCAAACCCTACAGAATGGCAGCAATTCCGGGACCTATGTCCGGCCACGCTGATCCCAATCCACATTTCTCGAAGCAACAGACAAAACTACCCTTCACTTTCAAGAGATGATCAGAATAAACATAAGGTCTCAGAATGTTCCACGCTGTGGGCAATGAGGTGCCAGACTAGATTTCTCCAGCAGAAAATTGGAGATTGGATTAAACATAGCAGAGTGTGAGACATTCCCAGATCTCTCCCCTTGAAACAACAATAAGCTGAATATCTAAAACTCAACAAAAAACACCCAAACTGCACACAAGCACATAAGAGCTACCACAGGTCAGAACCCTGGGTGTCGGGCGGTGGACTGGGAGAAACAGAGAAGCTGCCTCTCGCAGCCAGAGCTCCTTGTAGGAGGAGGGGGAGGGAAGAAGGAACGGTGAGTTTCCTGAACAGCCCTGCCTGGGACTGCTGTGAGCTCCACGTGGCTGGTGGCAGGGCCCAGCATCAGGGCAAAAGGCCGAGAAACGGGGATGGCAGAAAAGCTGGGATGGCAGAGAAACAACAGTTGATTTTTACCAGCCGTGGCTGCAAAACTGAGGCTGAGCAGCAGCCTGCAATTCCCAGCCCAGAAGGCTCCTCCCACATACCCTCCGAGAGAGAACACTGCAGAACCCCAGGGGAATCGGATCTAACACTACCAAAACTGTTGCTAACACTAACAGGAACTGAGACTGAGGGTGGCGAGCATGATTAAACATCTATAAGGGAAAAAAAAGACATTATTAAGACTTTATATAAAGCAGAGATCCAAGAGGCTTAGACGCCACCCACTGGAAACCAAAAGAAAAACACCTTCTTTGCAACAGGCTAGGGACCATTATATAACAAATCTTCTTTCTGGAAAAAAAAAAAAAAATAGCAGAACAAACTTCTATTAATGGCCAGGCGGAAAAAAAGTTCATTAAACACCA
>NW_006434835.1:11643107-11657526 GCF_000325575.1 Pteropus alecto
GGTGATGAGAATTTCCCAAATCTAAGTAATGAGCTGGAGCTTGGAATTCAAGAAGTCAACAGAACACCCAATTATATCAATCCAAAAAGGCCTTCAGAAGACACATTGTAGTAAAATTATCAAAAATTAAAGACAAAGACAGAATTCTCAGGGCAGCCAGGGAAAAGAAGACGGTATCCTATAAAGGAAAACCCAATTAGATTATCATTGGATTTCTTAGCACAAATCTTATGAACCAAAAAGGTGTGGAATCTAACATTCATACTATTAAGTCAAAGATACTACCAGCCTAGAATAATGTATCCAGCCAAGCTCTCCTTTAGATATGAAGGAGAAATTAAGACCTTTCCAGACATATAAAATTGAGGGACTTCTCCACGACGAGGCCTGCACTACAGGAAATACAGAAAGGGGTCAGCTCACCTAAAACAAAATGACAAAAAAAAAAAAACAAACCCAAAAATAGGAGTAAAGTGACTATCAGGCAAATGAACGTTCAGCATACATAGGGACAAATTGAGACAACAATGACTTAAAACCTCCATCAGCCAAGTATGTACCATGTCGAAACAGGACAAGGGGAAGACTTCCGTCCTGGGCAGGTCCAAAGCCACTCGCAGAGGCTGGTTGAGTCACCGAGGGGACACCAAGAGTGATGGGAACACCCTAGGTGCTCTACTTACGGTCCCTGAGGGGTGCGTCCTCTGCGGGGCCTTGGGTGGAGAACTTCCTGCCCGGGCCAAAGAGCCCCTCGTCGGGGTCCACCTCCTCATCGAAGATGGTGAGCCGGGGTGAGGGTCTGGGCTCCACGGCCACTTCAGGGCGTTTCTTAGGCTTCTTGGAGCTGGACAATCAGACAACACTCAAGGTTAGGATGTCTCAGGACAGCCCCGCTGGCTGGCGCAGGTGGCCTTGTCAGACCCACACAGGTGCTGGGCGGGCTTGAGCTTGTGTCCAGAAGGAACTTTCCAAGGACCTTACATTGGAGGTAGAGACCCTGCTAGCAGATCGGCCAAGCCCTGTGCCTGGAGAACCACCCCTGTGAGGGAGGGGCGGGTGGGCAACTGGACTACACGCCGACTGCCAGACCCCCATCCCTGAGGGGCCATTCCGGCCTCAGGCCTGCCTGCATGGTCACAGGTCAGAGAACGCGCTCTCCTTCCAGAGGCTGTGGGGGCCGCCAACCTCAGCGCTCCCAGAGCTCAGACTCAGAGTCACTCCGTGCCACTTGGAAACGGGGTGGATGCCGTAAACCTCAGGGCCTGGCCCCAGGGAAGAGCAGAAAGCAGCCTGGTAACCGCTCCGTTTCCCCATACACATTCCCGGTCCCTTGAGTGGTGTAACCGCCATTGATCTAGAAAAAGCTTCAGTCCCATTGAGCAGACCCCGCCTCCTTCAGCCCCTCGACTACTCAGAGTGCCACTGATGGTCACCCCTCAGGTGGCCCGGGCCCTGCCCGGGGCCGTGGGAGCGCTTTACGCCCCGGTGCAGGGGGTGGTCACGCAGCGCGCACGTAAGCATTTGTGGGGCCGAGCGCTGCAGAGCTGCACCTGTCACTGTCAGACACACCACCAGGAAATGAACAAACAAACTTGCTTTTCGTTCAACAATGGGATCCAATCCCTGTGGCTGATGCCTAAAGCAGCCATTCGAAGGTTCCCACAAATGAGAGTAAGATTTTTACTGGAAACGGGATTTCTGGCCTGCCTACCTGCCTGGCAGACAGCTCCCCCAGACTAAGGTCATCCTGTGAGCTCACGCTGGTGACACTATGTGGCGAAACTGCATCGAGAGGCTGGTTCTGCCCCCGAACAACGGGACAGATTAACCGGCAGCAGATAAAAATAGCAGCAGGGCCGCCCTGGGTGTGGGAGGGCAGGGTGCTCGGAGGTGACCGTTCCCACGGTCTGGATTTAGACGCCTGGCAGGATCAGGCGCCCGGCTGAGGTGGGGAGAAGCTACCTGCTGGAAAGCCACAGGAGGGAGCCGGTCGGGCAGACTGAAGAAGCGGCGATTCAGAGGAGCTGGGAGTCTGCTCGAGGCCACACAGCAGGCAGGGCGACACCGCAGCTGGAACCGAGGGCCGTCATGGTCCTGCTCCTGCCGCTCAAAGCATCCCACGAGCGGAACGAGATACAGGACGGGGGGAGCGGGGATGACAGGCTCCATCCTGCGGTGTTTCGGGAGGCAGTGGTGCAGTGTGATGGCAGTGATGGAGAGCAGAGACTCAGCGGCAGGGGCTGGGCCAGGAAGCCCCGTACCTCCGTCCCTGGTTTTCCTCCATTCCTGGCACAAACCAGACAGGCTCACATCACAGGCCACCAGGGACATGCCTCTGCTTTGGCGTCAGCTTCAGGCCCTGCCTATGACGCTGGGCAAGGTGAAAGCAGCCTGGACTCCATCCTAACAGCAAGTGCTTTCCAGAAACTCCAGCCGTGCCTCCTCACGCACCTTGAGTTGGGGGGCTGCTCTCACTGGGACGTTTCTCTCTTGTTCCACTGGTCAGGTAGTCAGTTCAGTTCTAATGACTCCTGGGAAACAGGTACCAAAGACAGGCCATGACCCTCGGGGCAGGCTAGCTGGAGGCGGCCCCAGCCGGGACCTATGGAGTCAGAAGCCCAGGGGCAGGTCCGGGAAGCTGTGTCTGAGTCCCTGTGGAATCGATGATCAGTCAGATTTGGGAATCACTCGGTCAGCCTGGCGCCTGCAGGCTCTGCCCCACTGCTGTCCCTCCGTGACCCTCTGCAGCCACCCTACGCTTGGCCCGGCTCCCAACCAGGTAATCAGGACTATTTTGCGAACCGGGAGGGCAGGGCTGGGCCTTGCCACTCTGCGGCCACTGCCTGCCGGTCCACAGGCCAGAAACCCAGCATGTCCTGAAACAGCTCCTGGGGAAAGCAAACTCACATTGTACCCAGCAAAAGGGTCCTCTGCAGCACGGGGTGGCGGGGGGAGAGGCTTCCCACGGACCAGAATCAGAGGGAGCACGAAGAACAAAGGACAGCGAGAGAAAACCAATGCACTTCATCATTCCTGGAGAAGCCAAGCAGAGCGTCCAAAGATTTCCCTTTTTACACCTATTTCTGGATCTGAGAGCGCAAATCAGTCCTCATTTTCCTACTACAGGAGTTTTCCTCTCAAACTGGATGAGGATTCTTGTTTTCCTCCCTGGAGATGTTTTTGATCTTTTGTTGTCTTGAACTGAAATGAAGTTAAACTACAGCACATAGGGCTACACAGTCAGGCACCCCATGCCACCCTGGGCATCTCCCGTCTCCCCGACTCTCCCTGACCCTCTCCAGGGAACACAGAACGAGCAGGAAATATGGACCTTTGACAGCTGAAAGCCCCTGGGGTCCTGTCCTGATCTGTCCCCACACTTCGGTCTCTGGGACTCAGGAGTGTGCCTGGTCCAGAGCAGATGCTCAATAAACACCGAATGAAAAAAAAAAAGGACGGATAGATGAATGGATGGCAGGAGGAAGGAAGAGGGGGAAGGACAGACAGATGAACAGATAGATGCACAGACAAGGTGACGACGGTACATCGCTTATCCAGACTTCTTCCGCCCACTCCCCCAGGGCGGAGGGAAAAGGAATGAAGAAAGAAGGCTCCCAGCGTCAGCTGGAGACGCGGGACCATGTATAGGACGCCCTCTGCTCGCTCGTGCCTCCTCCAAACTTGCTGTCACCGCGGCTGGTCTTTGCCCCTCCCGTCAGCCGTTCTGTGAGCAGCTCATCCATTCACTCAGAGTGCCTTCCACGACCCAGCACCTGCCACGTGCAAGACCCCGTGTGAGTGAGGAGGGCGCAGAGATGAGTAAGACTTGCCACCGTCCCCAGAAACTCATAGCCGCCAGCTGTCACAAACACGGAAATCGATCATTACCATACAGGACGTTAATTCCAGGACAGAGGAGGGCTTCCTAGAGGAGGTGATGGCAGAGGCGGGCAGTGACCTGGGTGGGCTCAGGGTAGAAGAATGACTCAGGCAGAGGAACTGAGAGACCCTCATCCTAGGAGGGTCTGTGGGGGCGTGGCCTGGGCGTGACCAGAAACCCATCCCCGAAGAAGCTTTGCTCATGGCCCATGGAGAAATGCCGGGGGCCTGGACTCAGGGAGCAGCCCTGTGTGAGGGGGAGACGAGATCCGGGGGAACACGAGAAGGCAAACGAGCCTATAAATTCAGACTGCTGAAGTGATCAGTGGGCGGAAGGGGCATGTCTAGGATGACGCCGGTTTTCTGACCGCAGGGGTGTGAGGTGAGTCGCTCAGTCTCCAAGCTCCATTTCTTCCCCTCACTCAGGTCGTGTGAACATGGATGCAGGTCGCACACATGGGCTATGGTCCTGTGTCCCGGCTGCCCCTCTCCACTTCCTCCCCATCGGCGTCCGCCCAGCTCTGCACTCCCAAGAAACGTCCACTCCAGGCCACGGCACAGGGCCCTGGGCGCTGGCTCCCCTCCTCTGGGCAGAGTGTGGGAAGCCCGGCCTTACAAGAAGGCGTGTTTGGACAGGAACCAGCCGGTCCCTCGGCAAGCTGAGAGTCCTCGGGGATTAGGGGCCTGGAAGGCTCCCTGCAAGCTGGGGGAAGGGGTGGGAGGCAGTGGGCGTAGTGGGCGGGCAGGGGTCGACAACGCAGAGAGGCCTTCCCAGCAGAGCGCACGAAGTCCACAAAGAACCCTTCACCGTACGGCAGAGCCAAGGCCCCCCACAGAAGCTTTGGGGGACCCCGCTTGGGGCAGGTATCTCGGGGGAAAGCTCAACAGAATAACCACTCCGTACACGAAAAAGTTCCTCATTGCCCGTGATAGCAAAAACCTACAGAAAACAGAATGTCCCCAAGCAGGGGCCTGGCAATGCCACTTACAGCACAATGACCCAATGGACTAGCACAGAGTAAGAATGTAGAAATCTATATTAACCTCACGAGATGCAGTATACAAGCTTAAAAGAAAAGGCCAATTAGGGAAGGGCACATGGACCACGATCCCATTTTGGTAACATAACACAAATATCCCAAAGAGTGTATCTTCACGGGGGAAAGCAACTGTGTGTTTTCAATTTTCACATACTAATTGTATATGATTCAAGTTATAATTAAAAATGTATCTGGAGTAGTATTTCCAGGAGAAGGCAGGGCTATTAGGGTGGAACTTCGTCGTTCTCAGAACCGTGAAGTCTCGAAAATAGAAAGTTAAATACGAAAACCAGGCGCGACGGGGAAAGCGACCGCGAGGGGACACTAAGCGAAAGAACAGGGTGTGAAGGGCACATCCGCGAACGCCCGCAGCTCTGCGGCTCGCGCTGCGGCGAGGACGCACAAAACCCCGCACGTAGAAGAGCGTGGGGTCGGACTGGGCCGGGTGGGGGCTTTTTCTATCTTTAAGCGCTTTCTAATGGTGTAGTAACTCGTCTTTTCGCTAATCAAAACCAGGTTTCAAAGACAAAGAAAAGCCGGGCCGGTCCCTGCTCCCGGCTTTGTGCTGGCAGCTCCCACCCTTCCAGGAGCCCTGCAGCGGAGCCACAGCGCCCCCCGGTGGCCGCGGCAGGGAGGACCGACGCCAGAGCCAGACCCGAGAGGGCGCCTGGGGGTGGAGGGCGGGCGCGGCTGAGAAGAGGGCAGGGCCGCAGCGTCTGCAGAGGAACTGAGAGCGCGGGATGGAGAAACACATGGGCAAAGCCCAAGTCATCTGCAAAGAACAGAACGTCCCCCACCACAGGACAGAGCGGGAGGCACTGTGCAAGAAAGTCAACAGCACACCTGAGTGTCCCAGGAAGGGCCAGGGGAGATCTGACTTCGAGGTACGACTGCCACACACAAGGCTCTGGCCGAGTCTCCACTCCACTCTGTCCTCGATTTACCCATCTGTAGAAGGGAGAGAATCCTAAGGCCCTGCCCACCTCTCGAGCTGCTGAGAGACTGGAATTGAGGGACAATGCGGGCAGGTGGCATCAAGTCCTGACTTTGCCGTTCATGTTTGGATGAGCTGCTTGACTCCACACTTCAGCATCCTCAGACACAAAATGAGCGTGTGCCAGTACCAGCTCCCTAGGGCACCATTTCCGAAACCAGACACAAGGGGACCTGAAAGCAATTTGGTGCCTCGTGACTTTAAAAAAAAAAAATGACATAGAATAAAAAATATTTTATTCATGTAAATTCTAATCAGTTCCCAGCAGTTAATAATCTCTTTAAAGACATTAGTTGCTATTACCCCTGATGAAGTGACAGCACAGACTGTGGTCACACTGGTGACTGAAATGTGAATGAAAACCTGGCAGAAGGTCTCAAGCCTCTGGGATTGCTTCGGGGCTAAGCTTTCCTACGATTCAGGAGTGAGGCCCCTGGAGCGCAGAGCCAGGGCTGGCGCTGCGGGCAGGTGGTCCCGGGATGGCTGACGCATCCCCCGACGATGTGCTGCTGGAGCAAGCATGGAAGTCAGGGCGGCCCTTGCCAACCCCAAAGGGCATTTTCCTACCCAAAAAAGGAGCCTCTTTGCTAAGCATGTCCTTCAGCCAGAGGCTGGCACAAACCTCCGAGGTCCATCTCAGCTTGGCACTACGTGTGGTAACTCAGAACAACAGAGAGTGTGAACTCAAACAAAGCTTCGTGCTCACCAAGACAATGTCCAAGAAGGGACTGCAGGCCACACGAGGCTGATAAGGAGTGGCTGTGACAAATCCCACCTGGTGTAACCGGCCCTCCTCACTGCTGCTCACACAGGGCCGCTGACCCTGCTCTGGGTCAGGGCTGGCTGTGCAACGGCGGCGGGGGCCTGACCCCTGGGCGTCAGGTGCTGCGGGGCATCCGGCTCCCTGAGCATCTGGGCACCTTTCCCGAGAGTGAATCCTTGTCCCCTCTCGGCTGGTCTCGCGGCCACCCTGCAGCCCGGACGGCCACGCTCTGCCCCGTGTGCCCACGCTGCACCTCCGCCAGGACAGGGGGCCCAAGGACAAGCAGCAGAGCTTTCACAACCCTCTTCTCCATGTTTCGGCCGCACTGCCCCTGCCTGACCTCCCATCAGCCTTCATTCCTCTCTGGAACGGGCCTCCCGCATCTGTGGACTAAGCTTCGGCCGATTTCGTCGTGGCAGAAGAGACTGTCCCCCTGGGTCTCTGGAGGTGGTGGGGCAGAAAGATGGGGCCGTGCAAAAGGCTAAGCGCTCACATTTGTTAACTCACTCAAGCTTCACAAGAGCCCCAAGAGACAGGCGCTGTCATTACCCCTGTTTTGTTACAGAATACTGAAGGAACAACGTGCCGGGGACACATGGCTGGTAAATGGCAGAGCTAGGATTCAAACCCAGGCAGCCTGGCCCCCCAGGCAAGGATTTGACACGTAGTTCGAATCCCAGTACCGTTATTTATGAGCTGTCTGCTCTCAGGTAAGGTACTTGCCTCTGTTTCTTTAACCTGTAAAATGGGATAAGAACAGCTGCTTTCAGGGCGTCGACGAAACACGGCGTACGCACTGCCAAGTGCCACGCAGCTTGATGCCGGTGCTCGAAAAACAGCAGTGAGGGCTGCGGGGTGGCTGAGCCTGTCTGCTTCCCCCCTATCTCCTGGTCGGAGGTCCCGATCCGCCTGTGCCCCTCGAGGGGGCCTTGGGAGCAAATGTCTAGCTCTACAGCCTCATCTAACCTGCAGCCCGCTCCCCAGCACGAAGTGGGCCATGCGGGCTCAGGAGCAGCACCCTGAAGGCCAGGAAAGGAGAAGGAAGGAGAAGGCGGCAGAAGGGACCACCGAGACCACAGCCGGCTTGCCTCTTCTCCTCCAGCCAGTGTACACGCGTGCGCACATGGGCCTGTGCCTGCTCGTGTGGGCATCTGCGTGTGTACACGGGTGTGTACATACTCCACTGGCCAGGGGACCCTGGACTCACTGTACCTCCCTGCATCGAACACTCCTGGCACCTCATGGGTCACCAGTACCCGCCACCTGTGTCATTTAAGGGAACCTTACAACCACCTGTGGGGAGGCAGGGCCAAGCAAACCCTCCTGCTTTACAGACAGTGAAACACGGCCCAGGGAGCCCTAGTCATAGGCCACCGGTGTCAGGCTGCCAGTGATGAGCTGGATGAAATACGCAGGCCCTTGGGCTGGCTAGCTGGGTTCAGGCAGCCTGGGCTGCTGAGGAGCCGGGGGGTGGCTCGCCAGGCCTCAGTGCAGAGCTGAGGGGCCATCCTGTGACCAGGGTGGGGCAGGTGATAGCTGAGCTCAGCCCCAATGACACAGGCAACGTGGAGGGTGAGCAGAAAGCCAGTCCCCGAGCACATCAGGCCATACGAGGTGATGGCCCAGGGAAGAGAGGGCTTTTCTCAGACTCCCACGGGGCAGGAACCGTCCCCAGAGAGCCTGGAATCAGCCGGAAGGGGGCCCTCCCAGAACAGGGGACCTACCGCATGATGCCCAGAGGGTCCAGGGCCTCCCCCTCCTCCTCTTCTGAAGACTTGCTTGCATCCTCGCCCTTCTGGCCTGGGGTAGGCGGCCTCTCTGCTCGTTCCTGCTGCTGGAAGAAGTCAAAAGCCTCCTCATCGTCTCCTGCCTGGCGGTCTGTGTCCAGGACAGAAACGTCTCTGCTGGAGAGGTCTCCAGCCCCTGGGGATCTGGTGCCTGTGGAGGGAGAAGGGGACATCTGACATCCACTGCCAGGGCACGAGGGGCCTCGCCACACCCAGGCTGCTGGGCCAGGACCCGAAGGCTTCCAGGGCAGTGGGTCTGGGTGGATGGGGGCAGCCAGGGCTCCAAGTGCCTGTGCAGCCCCCCGAGAGTTAGTGGGCACCGGCGAAGCCTGGAGTGGAGTGGTTACATGTGGGAGCCTCCGAGCACCAGAGGCAGCGGCTGCTGAGCCTGGGGCCTGCCGTGGCCTAGCTCTGGGCCGGCGGGACCTCGGGGACTTGGGACAGACCCTCAGGTACCTAAGAATTCCAGCAGCTCTGGGCTGCCAGCCAATTCAGCATCCTTGGAGATGCAGCGCAGAATCTCATTGAACGCGGTTCTCCTTTCACGGATGTCAGACTCCCCGACGAACAGGACCTTCCTGGGGAGCGGGGGAAGGCTGGCTGTTGGATAACGACTGCTCAATTTCTGGTAAAACTCCTCAATCTCGCTGTACTTTTTGGAGACCTGGAATGAGAGAAGCATGTAGTCAGGAGTGAAAAGAGAGAGCTCCTCTCACCTCAAACAGAGGTCCCAAGCGGGGACAGAGTCCTCCCCCGGGACAGACGTGTGCATGGGGTACGCCTCCCAGCTCCCTGCCTCAGGCTCCATTCTGTGACTCTCTGAGGCAAAGCGAGGCTCAGTTACTCAAGTCTTCGTGGGCCAAAGGAAAGATGCAAGCATGGTGCATTCCAGGCACTGTCACAGGCCCAGGCAGAGACTTTTGATATAGGGACACCAGCCCACAGGTGACCATGGCCACTGCTTCCATTCTAAGCCTTCAGTGCATTAGCGAGATGACCTCACAGTCTGGCCGGCTGTCAGGTCATCTTCCTGTGATGGACAGCAGAAGGCACCTTTTCTTGGTGTGGCTCTCTGGGTCATCATCCTGCAAATGAGCAGTGGCCTTCCGGCGAGGCCAATCCTTACAGAGATCAGGTGGCGAAGGGCCAGATACTGCAAAGTTAGTTTCTCTGCTCCTGGCCAGGACCCGCCTGCATACCAGGACTTCGGAGAAGCAGGCCAGGGCTCCTGCTGGCTGCTAGACGGTGGTCCTGGCCATCTGGGTCACCTGGGGCCAGCACTCAGCTTCCCACAGAGTCCGGGGTCTGCGGCAGCCCCCTCCCAGCCTCTCTCCAGAACTCCTATGGCAGCTAAGGGCTCGCTTGCTCATTGGTCAAGCTCTTGCTGCGTGTTTCCTCTGCATGGAGTCACTCAGCATGTCTCTGCCCCAAGAGGCTTCTGGTCTCACGTGGGCGAGCAGCCATAGCGCAGAGTTGGCGCCATCACTGTGGTGTGTACAACCCAACCTGGGCCTGAGAAGTGGAGCCGCTCGCTCTGCTCACACACCCACCAACAGCCCAGCGTCCTCCCTTGGCCTGTGCTCTCCCGGCCTGCTGGGCCTGTCCTCCAACTTCTCTGCGGGAGCGTCGAGCCTGGACGCATGAGCATTGTCACTTGGACTCCGGGGCCAGCCCTCACCCGCAGCATGTGCCAGTGGGCTGCGGGGCATCTGGATGCATCGCACACAGAGGACCCGGCAATCCCGTTGCACAGCGGTGTTGGAGCACACAGCCCCAAGCCACCAGCAGTATCGCCTGAACCCCCACCCTCATCCCCACCCCACGGGGAAGCATCTGAGACAGGGAACTGCAGCCTGCCCGTGTCCGCACAAAAGCCTGGTTCCACAGCGTCCCTGAGAACAGCCCTCACAGAAAGGGAAGGGGACCCTTTCACAGAGTGACGCAGGCTTCCACCCTGGGGGCTCCTTAAAACTCAGTGCGGGAAGCCCCATCCAGCAGAGCCGACAGGGTGGGGGCCGAGCGCCCTCTGCTGGCCGGACTACTCCACGCGGGCCGGGCCCACGCACCCACCAGGTCCTCGGTTCTGGAACCGGAGGAGGCTGAGGGAGAGGCACCGAGAGCTGAGGGTGAGCACTCCTGTGTACCGGTGCCCCGGTGTGCACCGGGCAGAAAGTACCACGACCCCACGCTCCTCTGGCACCGGTGTGTGCCTGCACTGCCAGCAGACGGCGCATGTCACTGCTGAACAGAAAGCAAATACAGTGCCTCCTCCTACGGGCTGGTTCAGTGTGTGGTTAGCAATTAAATCCATTTTTACATTAAAGCATGTATGTCCTTTTAAGGAGTAGGATGCAAAAGGCTCATTTTTTTTAATTTTTATTTTTTAGCTAAATCATAAAACTTCAAAGAGATTCCTAGATCCCGTGGGAAGCAAAAGTGGTCTCCTTTACCCTCACCCACGCACACATATGCACACCCCAGAGGGCACGGGTGTCACTGGTCAGGAAAAAGTGGCATTGGTGTGATGCGGGGAGGTGGTACACCTTGAAAAACATCACACCCTTTAGCTGCTTCCCATGATGGACTGACTGTCCCTTAATGAAAGGTTTGTACCATAAATTTTTCCCTTTTAGAATCTGGTGTCTTTTCTAATAGGTCACGAGAGCAAGGCGATGCATTTTCCCTTTCTTTCCTGGCTGCCAGGAAGGAGATCAGAAACCCCTGCGTGCAAACCCGCAGCCGGCTGCTCCCGTCTGCACCGCAGACTCTGGCGCATTGTACCTTTATCTACCACCCTGTGGCCTGTCTCTACTGCTCACAGCTCCAGACCCTCTTAGAAGAAGCCAAAGGTAAATACTCAACGAATGAGTCCGTGACTTTGCCCCTTCCTGAAGTTCACTCCTCCCTCAGCATCTGTGACTCTGCGACACTCTCTTTTCTTCCCTCAGAATCCCGGAGGCTCCGCCTCCTCCTTGACCGCCCCTGGGCCGTGGTGTCCCCAGGGTGTCCTCCTTGGCCTTTCCCGCCACACTCCAGGTCTATCTTCTGGCAACTTCCTCCACTCCCAGACGGCCAGCATGGCCTCCACGCTGATGCCTCCCGAACACGCCGGCCTTGTCCTGTACCCCGTCCACACGGATCCAGCAGGCGGACACTTCACACCTGGCACTTCCCCTGGGACCTCCACCAGTGCCCTTTATTTCAGTCGGTGGAAGCGACTAGTCAGCGAATTACACGCGTGTCACCTTGGAGCTATGTTCACCCCTTTTCCTCTCTTCCATACCAACTGCTGCTGGCCGCTCCCAGCCCTCACCCGGGGCGTTGCTGTATTAGCTTCATAACTGGGGTCACTGCCCGCTGCCCTGTTCCTTCCGATCCAGCTCCACCCTCCCGCCAGACCAGCCAGTGAAAGGCAAACAGGACCATGTCACTCCCCTACTTAAAACTCTTCCTCCGCTGCAAACGAGCCAGGTTCCCTCCACGCCCTCCATGCCCTGGATTCTGCCTGTCTCACCCTCATCATCTCTCACTTCCTCCAGGACGATACTCAGCGGCTCACAGGTCCCCATACAACACCTCGTTTCGAGCCTCCGAGCCTTTCCTTAGCTGTGCCTTCTGCCTGGGACACTCTTCTCCCATTTGCTGCCGCTTGGGTCCACCTGCTCTTTGGAACATAGCTCAGCCCTCGCCTCTTCTGAGAAGTTTCCAGAACCCTTCCCGTCCGGCTAACTGTCTCTTCTCTATACTTCCACAGCCCCCCAAGTGCTCTTGTCACCGCCTGTATCTGTCCCCTTACAAGTTTCTCTCCCCACAGACTGTAAGCTCCTGATTCACTCATGTCCCTATTGTTCCGCAACCTCTGGCACTTCCGGGCCCTGAGTGAGTGCTGGAGAAGTGCCCGCTCTCTGCTGTACCCTGCTGGCAGGTAGTCTGCCCAGCAGGACCCCTGGACCTCGGGCACCCTTGGGAGCATCCTGGCAGAGCCCCCAGCTCACCAGGAACTGGACGACATCCTCGGGTCTGTGCTTGGCCAACTTGAACACAGCCAGCCGGGTTACCACCAGGATTTGGTACTCCACGTGGCCAGACATCATCTTGCCCCGCACTTCCTGGTGCTGGGGCACGGTCAGGTCGAGGCCCGTGTGGGCATTCTGAACTTGCCTGTCAAAGGGAAAGAAGGCAAAGGAAGCTCAGGTTTAAGCCAGCAGGCTTCTCGAGAGAAACGCAGGCAGGAACTTAGGTGGCCCAGCGGGCCTGCGTGCGAGGCCGCGTCACTGGCTGTACCCAGTGGTTCACTGCTCCAGGCCACTGGCCCTGCCACACACCAGCCCCTCATGAAGCCTGGCTTCCCAGCCTGGGCCCTGTGTTTGGGTCGCTCAGGGACCCGAACAGCTGAGATAGAGAAAAGTGGGGCTCGTGGAAGATCATGGACGGCTAAGTGTCTTAATCTCAGCACTACAGCTCCTGCAGGATTTGTGGAGGTGGCATCCTGGGGGACTCTAGTCACTCCAGGGAAAGTGCCTAGCTCTGTGCACATAACGCGGGAATGAAACCTGCCTAGGACTCTGGAGAGCCACATCTCTCCAGCTAACCAGCGGGCGGCAGAGCTGGCACACAACCTGCCCAGCACGGGGGGTGAGGGTGTGGGGGGTGGGGGCAGGGGTGTAGATGGAAAGGGCATTGGATGCTGGGCCCTCATTAGTTCTGGGGACCCTGCAAGGTACTGTCCAAGGCTTTGAGGGGATACTCAGCAAAACACTGCAACGCTTGAAGAATTTGTAAAAATGCTCCACAACCATAGTGAATTATATGCAAGGCAAAGAAGTCATGGAACGTTTTCTCTGAAGATAGAAAAAAAGCTAAATGTGTTTCTCATTCTGTGTAAGGGTAAGGCAGACCCATGCACACAACCATATGTCACACAAACACCTATGACTGGATGTGGCAGGCACGTTATCATCAAGGCAGAGACCTAGGTGCTGGGCAGGACTCTCAGAGCACAAGGGGAGGCCCTGAGGGGCAGGCAGGGGTCCACCCAAAACTGCCTCGGGCAAGGCCCTTCCCTCTGGAATTATATCCCAACCTGTCAAATAGTCAAATATCTTCCTGCCCCCAACACTCCCTCCATGCAGATTCCTCCCATCTCCACATTATGCCTGCGACAGTCACCGGCGTGATGCCATTTGTCACCATCTGGGGAGGACAACCGCCATATGCCTACACATGAAGTGTGTGTACACATCCACTGACCATACAAACCTTTACACCCGCAAACACCTGCCGGGTATAAGGCGCACCGCAATGAGTCCAAATCACTTAGGAAGGCCCAGGCGATCCTGCCTTCGGCTGGGTGTCAGAGGAGCCCCGATGGACACGTGCAAGAGGGACAAACACACCAAACGCATCGGCCCTGTCTTCCTTTCGCCAGTAACCAAGTGAGCGCTCCTGGCCCCACACGGAGCAGAGCCTGCACTGCTCCCCGTGTGGCACATGGGCATTACTGTTAGGAGCATGGGAGGGCAAAGCCAGACTAAAGGTGGGTGTGACAGTGGCTGACACTTCTGCCGGTTCTAAGGACGTTATCTGTCTGAGACACTCATCCTGTGGCAACCTTACAAGAGGGCACTGCCACTTGGACCCATTTAAAGACAGGAAAACAGGTACAAAAAGAGAATCACCTGCTTGTGCTCTCTGCAGGTCTGAGGCAGAGCCAGGCTTCACTCCCAGGCAGTTCCCCCAACACCCCTATCTCCCCGCTGACGGGCACCTCCTGTCAGTACCAGGCACAAAGTATACAGATCTGCTGGATAAAGATCTGCTGGAAGAATGAAAGTCGAGCTCAGGTGGTGATGCTGGACTGCAGAGCTGAGCTGCAGAGCTGAGCTGGGACCGGCTGTGAATAGCCTAGCCTGCCTGGAGACTGCGCTAAGGCCTCTGCACTTAACCTGACGGCAGC
>NW_006434835.1:11658964-11661890 GCF_000325575.1 Pteropus alecto
CGCCCTCAGCCGCCCGCCCCTAGCGGCCACCGGCTCAGGCCCGGGGCAGGCGTGGGTTTCCAGGCCTTTCTGGAAATCCCCGCCCCCACCACGCCCCATGGGCCGTCTGGCGTCAGACCCAGGGTGCAGAGCCAACCCGGTGGCTGGGAGGCGCGCAAGGAAAAGGAGGCCCTCCCGTTCGTAGCCCAGTCTTCTTGATCTGCACCTGTCGTCCAGGAATTGTTAGGACTGTCATCGAACAGAAAGAGTTCGTCCGCCCGGACTAGCAGAGCCAAACACTAAACACAGAATCGCAGTGGGGAAACTGGCTCTTACGAACGGCACCACCCAGGAGAACTGGAAGCGAATGCTCCAAAGTCAGAACACGCCCACAGCGTGCAGGTCACGGATTATTTAGGGCAAAATCACAAGACGCCGTGGATTCGAGGGTTTGGGGAGGTGGTGGGGTATGATGAGTCGGAGGTGAGGTCAGGGTAATGTCATTTCTCCAGGTCTGGGGGAGAGCTCGGAGGTCTGCTCCAGCGTCCCTATGTCTGGTTTCAGGAAGAAGTAGCCAGCGGGTAGTTCCACCTTAGGGATCAGGAGCTGACATGTAATTTAGGTCAAGAGGTTATCTTTAGCCGCCAGAGGTACGGACTTTTTGTGACTAGTAGTCAGGCCCCGCCGCTGTCTTCTGCTGCCTTGGGGTTGCTGATTATCCAGGGAAAGGGCTAGGTCCTGGAGCGTTACAGAGAGAGAGGATTTCTAGAGCTAGGATTTAAAGTTAAATTTAATCAAAGGCATAAGGACCCTTGCTGTCAGTAACAATGCCCCTTTCACTCTTAGGAGGGCCTGCAGTGGCCTGTTTCAAAAGATAAATTATTTGGTCCCCCTGCCTTGGGGAGAGTGTTGGGAAACAATACACACAGTGCTCAAGGCCCTAGGGATGCGTGGAGAGATGTCAGGAGGGTCATATGTGGTAACCTATAACCCAGCAAACAAGATAAACTAGACCCCTTTGTGGGGTATCAGCTAAAGAAACGGTAGCCTGGCTCCCGAGGCCTTCCAGTGGCTAACAGGGACCTTCCCAACAAAAGCTCCCGAAAACTGTGTGTCTTTCCTCTCCTCGCTAACGAAACGTTATTTTGACACTTGTTAAAACAGTAAGGAAGACTTTTTTCAGCACTACTGCAACAGGGGACGAGACTATTGCAACAGGAGATAGGGCTCAACTCTGGACACAGCAAGGACAAGTGGGGATTTACAGCCAAGGGGCAGGGTGAGGCTCAGTGATAGAAAATTATGGGAGGAGACAGCAAGGTAGGGGGATTCTCACTGAAGGCAGGCCAAGGACTCAGATGTCAAAGGTGGGGTAATGAGGAACTTGAGCAGATATCCAGGGTGATCAGATATCCAGAGAGGCGGCGTCTCTCTAAACTGACTTAGCAACATCCTCGCTAAGACTGGACCAGGCAGGCCAAAGACAGAAAGGGATGGGGGGCAAGGTTAAGGCGTAGTGGAGAAGAGGGCTCAGAGGAGTCTAAAGTTTGGTCAAAAAGAGCATCTTTGTCACCCAAAGCCTCCCTCTCACGGAGATGGTAATACCCCCTCCCTCTCTGTGGGCAGACCCCTCTCTCCAGGTACCCTCCTGCTCCGTTCCTCTCTTCCTGAGAACGCCCCCTCCCAGGGCTGCTCTTCACCCTCTGCGAAGAGGAGATGGGGCTTCTGCTTGGCTGCCTTTTCCCAAAGGACTAGCCTCCTTTCCCCAGGCCCACCACCCTGGAACTCTGATCAACAAACTTTCCACCTCTTTGCAACCACCTGTAAAACGCTTAGCCCGGGGCTTGGCACAAAGTGACATTTAATCAGTGTGTTAGTGTTGCTCTAAAGTTTAGCAACTAAAAAAATAGAATTCTGTGGTCTGCTTCTGCTGCCAATCAGACTCCATCACGAAACTACTATCTCTCATGCCCTTTTCACTCACTCACTCACACACTCACACACTCACTCACTCACTCACACACTCACTCACATCTACTGAGCTGGGCCTCTGTTCCAGGCCCTGTGGAGACTCTGGAGCATCTCAGTGCAAGGACACTCCAGCCCTGTGCTCTCGGAGCGTGCTCACGGACCTGCTGCCTTCAATTTCCCCTTTCCTGCCCCTTCTTCAAGATTCTGGCTCTTTCCTGCTGTCTGCTCACTCACTATGCCCAGTTTGCCTCTGATGGCTGCATTTAGGGCCACAGCTGGGGCTGGGACAATAGAGTCCAGGGACCACTTTCCCTCGGAAGGGGGCTTAGAGGGAGAGACATGCAGGATGTCACAGACCCTATCACAGTAGACTCCCCTCTCCATGCGATGAGAAACAGAGGTCATGTCACCTGCCAAAGTGGCCCAGAGAAAGGAAAGCCGAGTCTGGAAACAAGACCGGGAAAAGTCTGGAAACAAACCCCCTGCCCCTATTCTGTGCTCTCTCCACAGAAGCCCTAGTGACAAAGAACAACAGAAGCTGGGGCTTAGTGGTTCCAGAACACACGATGGGATGATGTGTGTCACGTTTCCTGCCTGAGGGGCAGAAAAGTGTCCCATAAACCTCGACTTACCAATCACCACCACCATCATCCACCATCGTCATGACCAACATCTTTATTACCTCTATCTGAGTCAGATTTTCTTGAAGAAATCCTACAGTAAAAAGTTTTGAAAAAGGAACCACTTTCCCCAATGTGTCTCTTGAATAAATACACACGCTCATGTGCTTTATTGGATTTGTTTCAAATTTGTTTATAGACAAGATGAGCAATGATGTATGGAAGGATGAATGAACGAATGAAAATTTGGCAGAGGACCTAGGCTACTGCCTGCCCGGCCTGCCCACCTGCCTGCAAGGCAAGGTCCGCGGTAGCAAGCGGTCCCCATGTCTTGTTTAAATTGATATCCCTCACTT
>NW_006434835.1:11661928-11670580 GCF_000325575.1 Pteropus alecto
GCACTCCAGGTCTGGTGCGGGGCAGCTCCTGGTCGAGCAGTCACCATTGAAGCAACATATGCTACATGCTGGGCACTAAGAATACACAGTGAATAAGGCACAGTCTTTGCCGTCAATTAGCTTCTTGGCCCTTATACTTGGGGTGGGATGGGGGTGGGGTCAGAGAAGGCTTTTTAAAAGAGCCAAAGTCCAAGGTAAACCTGAAGAAATAAAGAATAGGACAGAGTAGACAGAATATCACGTACGAAGCCTGGAGACAAGAAGGAACAGAGAATTCAGGGGACGAGGGGAGAAGGGAGGTCAAGGGGAAGGGACAGACAGGAGGCGAGGCATCGACAGCCGCGTGCACCAGGCTGAGGGCTTCAGACTGACCCCGAGGCCGACTCGAGGCCATCGCTGGGCTGTGAACAGAGGAGTCCTCGACCAGCTACGCGGTGGACAGTGGCTTGGAGCATGTGATGCTGGAGGCAAGAAGGTGGGCAGAACTGCAGAATGATCGAGACTGGAAATAATGGTGTCATGGACCAGGATGAGGGGCGCCCAGGCTGAGATGAAGGCATAGGTGAGAGACACAGGAGAGAGAACTGGCCAAGACTTGGAATCAAGCAGATGTGTGTGTGTGTTGGGCGAAGGGGGAGGGGGGAAGGGATTAGTTAAGATGCTGCTACTAAAACGTTTGGCTCCTGTGAGTGGCTGGATGGTGGTGCCATGCTCTGGGGGAGGGCACCTGGAGAAGGGACAGTTTTGGTGGGGTGTTGAGTTCTGTTTTGGATAGATGGTGTTTGACGGCCTGAGGAGGTCAAGGTGACTGGATCTGTGGCTCTGAACCTCAAGGAGGCAGGCCTGGGCTGGAGGCCCTGATGTGGGGTCACAGGTAGGAAGCTGTTGACACTAAGGTGGGCTGCAGTTGAGAGTTTGCGGAGAACACAGCCCAGAAGGGCTAGGGCAGCACTTATGGTCGGTCCAGGAGCAGCACAGGTGGGGGTCTGTGTGGAAGGAGACTCCCCATTGTTGATGGAGTTGGCAGGATGCCCATCACCGATGCCTTGCAGGCAAGCGAACCTCACCTCTGGCCCAAGGGCTTCCAAGTGCACACCGCAGGGAACTTGGCACACCTGGCGCCTGCAAAGAATGTAACCGGTTCCCCATGAAAATGACCCGGTACCGAGAGCAATCCCATTTTCTGCCTCTGTGGGTCCTGCATGCACCTATGTGGCTCCAGTGGATAATTATCTACAATGCATGGAATGCAGGATCTAAATCTGATATTTTCTGCTTCCTGCCTGACTCAAAGAGCCCATGGCTGAAGCTGCAGTAACACAAACCACATTGCGGAGGATCTTGTAGTCCTCATTCCCACTGCCCTGGGGGGAACGCTCCAGGCCTCAGTCTTCCCCTGGGGAAGTCGCTGGGCCTCAGGGGCAGTGAGGTCAGTTAGAGACACCACAGCCTACAGGGTGTCTGGTCTGAGCTCTGGCCTCACCCTGTACCGACAATGCCCTTATTTCTGTAGGGACGGGTCTTCCGGGAACCTGCTGATTTGTCTCTGTCCTCTAAAGTAGTGCGTTAGTGCTCCAGGGGTCTGGGCTCCCCATGTGACCTCCTTGTCACTCAACAACCATTCCTGGGCATAGCTCAGGGCCTGTGACCTCTCCGGGCACTGGGGATGCAGAAAACACTGTGGAAGGAGAATGCTCTGGTTCTAAGTATTTAGAATGAAGCGTCACGATGTCTGTTACTCTTAAAAGTTTCAGGAAAAAAGGTGAATGGTGGGAACGTGGTAAGGGGGCAGGTTCACCGTTGCGCAGCATCTGTGGCGAGCTGTCGGCTCCCCTCTCCAGGACCGATGTGCCATCCCACCCAGATGTTGCGAGTGCTGGCGGTTCACTCATCAGTCCTCCCTGGGACTTGCCTTGGCTGAAGAGAGCTGCCTCAGCCAACGTGAGGCCCCTCCTGGGATGGCCCACATCCAGTGGACTCATGGGGACAAATGAGTGTGGCACTGTCTTCCAGAAGCTTGATTCTGAAGCAGAGAAGGCAAGCAGAGGATTTCATAGAACTGTTATATAGAAATTATTCATGCTTATTATAGAACAACTAGAAAATGCTGATAGTGAAACAATAAACGAAAAATCACCTCTCATACTATACCGGATGTAACAGTTACTAACGCTTTGTTGTTCCTGCCATGTAACAGTTACTAACGCTTTGTTGTTCCTGCTGTCTTTGATAACCACAGAGTAAGGACCACACCCAGGAAATCTGACATTGATACAATATTATGAGCTAGCAGTCGTATGCCAATTTGCCCAGTTGTCCCAATAATGTCTTTTATTTACAGTTGCTTCCACTCTTCCCCAACCTTATACCCTGCCCCCAAGCAAGAATCAAATCGAGGGTCATGCATCATGTTTAACCGTCATGTCTTTTTAGTCTTCTTTATTCTAACAGTTCTCAGGCTTTCTCATCTTCCATGGCATTTCACCTTTGGGGAGTTCACACAACTCCTTGGTTGGGGTTTGTCTAATTATTTCTTGTGGCACAATGGAGGTTAATATTTAGCAGGAGTACCACACGGGTGGTTACACCAGAGAGCATGTCATTCCAGGGTTCCCCACAATTGGTGATGTTAAGTTGAGCCATTTGGTTAAGGTAAGTTTGTTTTTAGAACTTTTTACATGCATGTTTTAAGATTTTTATGTTGCTCCAACTGTGGACATTTTTCTTGGTGGCTTTTACAATGAAATTATACTCAGAAAAGTATTCCTTACCCTAGACTATATATATCCACATATTTCCTCCAAACATATTTTCTACAATCAAATATTTGATTCACTAGGAATTAATTTTGGTTTATGTCATATGGTCATTTTGGGGGGCCCTACATACTTAGTCAGGTATCCAGTACCATCACAGATCAATTTTATTGAACAAGTCATCTTTTCTTCCACTAGAATTGTCACCATTGTTATATTCTAAATGTTTTCAAACGTCGTCGTTTTCTTCTGGATTCTGTTGTTGTCTTGATCTGTCAGTTCTGCTTAGAATGCTACACAGGAGTTTGCTTGTATTGATATCTGATAATGAAGCTCTCTAAGGTGGGCTCACTGTTTTATGACGTAAAAATATGAATCTGTTTTTAGACAGAACAGAAAGAAGAGAGAGGCTCCCTGGGGAGATAAGTTGGCTGGGATACAGAGCATGGATGGAAGGATAGTGACAGACACGGTGACAGCTAGACAGACATACACCCATCGCCGTGGCTTGACCTTTGGTGTGAATAGCTGAGCCTGCCTCTTCCCCTCCCTCTGTTCTGCCCATCTGTCTCTCAACATCATATATTTGGGCATCTTTCTGTGCCATGCATCAAATCTAATTTAATCTTATACTAGGGGAAAAGCAACCCACGCGTTGGGTGTATCATAATTTATTTTGTCATTACCCTATTAAATGCCATTTTGGTCATTTCCAGTTGTCATTATTACCTCAATTTTTAAAATCCTTGTATATTTATTATCATTTGTGTGAGTATACCTATGATAAATTAAATCTCTACAAGTGAAAATGCCAAGTCAAAGGATTTCGTTCTTTAAAATGTCGATGCTGTCACATTGCTCTTGGAAAATCTCTATGAACTTACATTCCTGCCAAGGGTATATAAAATTGCCATTTGTTCATCCTCTCACCAGGAATGCATTTTATCTTCTTTGGTATTACTAATCTGAGAGGTAAAGACAAATGGTATCTCACTGTTCTTTTCATTCGCAATGATTTGCTGGTGGCTTTCGGGATTCTGATTCTGTCACTCAGTGTTTTTACTAACTCTTTCAGATGTGTGCCCCTAACAGTCAGGACCAGCATTTCGATCAGAGTCCTCCGACTCTTTATCCAAGCCGGGAAGGAAGTCCGAGAGGATAGAACCCAGTTGGGGCGCTGCCCTAAATTAGTATATCATTTATAGATGGATCAGATTCTCAGGAGAGTGGGGAAGCACTTGGGGGTTGCCATGGCTTAGGGCCAAGTCCCCAGCTTTGTAGGTACCCTCCCCCTTTGCAGGGCAGCCCCAGAGACTGTCTCCTGCAGACAAATCGCGTGGGTGCCTTTGCCATGTGGGCCAGAAGATGTGAGGCAGCTACCCCACCCGGTGACACCAAGTCCCTGGGTCAGCCTCATGATGTATGATGCTCTCCTGTGTGAACTATGAGGCCGTCTGGGCCAACGTACCCACCCTCAGGGGCAGCTGCCAAATCTCACATCCTACACTGGAGGGACACACCTTCTGGTTCCTTCTCCCCGTCAGCCTCTATTTTCTCATTGTGTGTCTAGAAGAGAATCCCTGGGCTCCTATCTGACCACATCATTGCACATTCAAAGAGTTACCAGTTTTTATTCCAAAAAGAAGGCTTAAAAAAAAAAAAAATCTTGTGTCCACAAAAGTCTCTAACAAAGTCTAATGGGGATATAACCCCAGAACGTTCATGATACCGATATTCACGATGGACTCATCACCAGAGGAGACATGTCTCAATGACAGGGCCCATACAGAGGAAACTGAATGGACAGGTTGGACTAATTAGACTTCCAACTGGTTAAACTGGGACTTACCCAGAAAACATTAAAAGCCACCATTTATTGAGCCAGGCTCTGTGGTAAGGACTTTACCTATGTTAAAGTCTCTTCTGCATACCCTGACAGGCAGGAATTCCTGTCCCCATGTACAGACAAGGAGATAGAGGATGACAGGTTAACTCAATCAGAGTCACAAAGCTAGCGCATGGCAAAGGTGATGTGGAAGCCGGGTCTTTACCATGACCCCATATTGTAGTCTCTTTCCTGACCTCGATGGCAGTGTGTGGTCCTTGACTTTGTCCCCTCATCTCCCAGGACACCTTACAGCTCCAGGTAAGCTGATTCAACTGCAGAGGCCCCCATGCCCTATTCCTGTGTCTTCTCCCAGATTGAACAGGTCTTCTGTAATCCCTGCAGGCAGGAGAGTTCAGCCACACTGTGATACAACCGTTACAACCAGTGACCAGCAGATGGCAGTGTCCACCAGCCGTCAGCATTTGTCCCGAACAGAAGGGCTCCGAGAAATCCTCTATGGAACTTCTGGGAAAGAGGCCACTCCATCCCTTCTTTGCTGTCCCTTCCCTTCCCCCACACAATAGCCTGGAACCCAAGGACAGGTCCAGCCAGTGGCCCATGGCCAGGCTGCAGCAAACCCGTGTGTGGATGCCAAAGCTGTTGCCGGGGTAACCTGGGGGGAGGTGAGGATGGGGGCAGCAGGGCAGCCCTGGGTGGAGCATAGGAAATTCCTCAGGGCCCAAGGAAGCCCAACCTGAGCACCAGACAAGGGCCCTGAGCCAGAGCCCTGCTGGAATCTTCCCACACCTGCGGCCAGGCTGTCTGTCCCAGACCCTTCTGGGGGAAGAGGGTTGCAGCACCTCTGGCCGAGTGGAGACCAGCACCGTCAGAAGGAGTGACGTCCAGTAGGCAGCTGCCTCTGTGGGTGTCATCACCATCTTCCCTTTCCTGCCTTCCCAGGGAGACCATCTTAGGGCAAAGTCCCAGGCTAACCCCCACTGACAGCTCTGAGTCACACAAGCCAGGGACCGTGGTGGGTCCAGACCAAGGACAGGCTCCTGGCTGGGTCCTACCAGGGGGTAGTGGCCCCATCCCCATATGCCCTCCACTTCTCACAGGTGATCCCTCACCGGACATTTAATTGTCAGCCTCATTGTGCACTTGGGGATCTAAAAACAGGAAGGGCTAAAGGACTTGAGGCCCGAAGTTAGAGGCAGAATTTGAATTCAGGTATCTCAACTCAGGAGCATCAACTAATCATAGTCAGGGACCGAGAACCCCTAACAGTGCACAGGGCAGAAGCTGCACCTTCGTCACACCTCACCCAGGGCAGAATTGCAGTGAGACCTTCTGAATTACATGGAGAGAGCAAAAGCATAGGACCACAGAGGGGACCCCCTATCTCAGATGGCTGTGATGCCAAGTAACAGGGTGCTGATTATTTCCCCTCCTCGGGGACTTGGCTTCCTCATATGGACAATGTAAGCTGAAAAGCAGGCCATCTCTAAGGGGCCCCCTCCTGCTCTCGTTATCAGATATGGGTGGCGGGTGGATGTCCAGATGTGGCAGGAGACACTTGTTCGAGGCTGAGTAGGCTGCACCTGGGATCGGCCCAAGTTCGTGTTCCTGAAGGTCGCTGCAAGGTGGCTCTAGCTGGCAGAATCCAAGACTAACTTCCTAAGTGGCATCAATGCCATGTGCCAGGCTCATGTTTCCAGACGATGTGTAAAGCCCCACAGCAACGGTGCCTTTAAGAGATGTCGTGGCTCTCATGGTTCAGTATAAAGAATATCCTCACATTCAGAGCTGTCGGAAGGCTGTCTGCGATAGCGAGCTCCCCGTCCGTGCAGGTATGCAAGCACTGCCTGGGTAGCATTTGTGATGATTCAGGCATGGCATGGAAAGTTGGCCTGAGTAACCCAAAAGGTTCTTTCAGATCTCGGGATTCTGTGACCTGGATCAAGGACCTGGTGCTCAGAGAAAGCGAACAGCTCCTGTAGAGGATGGATGAGCAACAAAGTGCTCTCCAAGGGAAGGATCTGTGGGGTGAGAAACAGTCCTCCGCCCTTTTCCCTTTTTCTCTCCTCTGTTGGAGCCAAACTCACCTTCTCTCTCTGAGACAGCTGGAGTCTGGAGTTCTGGGGGTCAGAGGGGTGGTCATCAGACTGGTGCAGAACAAAGTTAGAAGGCCAGTCCCCAGTTGTCTCCCACCCTTCTCTGAACTTCCTGCACCTGCCTCTGCGCCTCATCAACAGCTGCCCAGTGTCTGCTGGGCACCGCAGAGGACAGGCACTTCCCTTCATAATGCACTTAGCAGCCCATAGACCACAACTTCCAGGTGTCCCTCCTGCCCAGCCCACCTATCAAAGGCTCCCCCCACCCCTTCGCAGTCCCCAAGAGGAAGCTCCAGGCTGAACCCTGTCGAGTGTGACCAGTTCTTGGCAACGTGGTACCAGCACCACCCAGAAGAACCTGTGACCATGCTATGTCGCTGGCTCTCTGTCCCAGTCCCAGTCCCGAAGAAGGTGGGTTAATGAAACTCTGGTCATCCCAGCCCCAGATCTTCCCATGCTAATTTCAGGCCTTTCTCCTCCGCCCACCGGGTCGGGTCGGCCTGGGGTCCGAGAAGTGACCCCTCACCAGGCCTCTCCTTCTGTCCTTATACCTCCCAGGTTGTGAGTGGCTCAGAAGTCCTAAGCTGATGGGCACCGTGTCTCCGCAGGGGTCAGGATGGCCACAACAATGGTGGGAGGAGTTCGCTTGGGACGAAGTAGCGGGTGTAGGGGAACGGAAGAGCCTGGGCCAGAGTCTCTCGGGACCTTCCAGGGCCGGGTGTCTCTGTGGGTCACTGCAGCTAACCCGCACGGGAGTCGGAACTCACCCGGCTTTGGATCCTGTGACGTCGCATTGACGCTAACCACCCACTCGAAGTGACCGTGACGCACTAAGCCCGTCTAGATTTCAAATTCGGTAGCAAATGCAACTTTAAAGGAAAAGGACGCGCCTGCTCTGCTTCGGGGTCCGTTCGGCTCAGCCCGTCCTATGCCAGACGGTGACACGTCGGTCTGCCGGACGTGCCGGCACCCGGGGGATGCCCGGGCTGCGGGTGGAGCTGAGCGGACACCCGCCGACGACCACCCTCCCCTGCGTGTGCCCCTGAGACGTGGCCCCGGGAACGTGCGGGCTATGGACTGAACCCAAGCGCCCCGCCGCCCGCGCGAGTGCGCTCCGGGATGCTGCCTCCCCCGACCCCGGCCCCGCGCAATAACCGCGGCGGGGCGAAGAAGGACAGAGGCGCCAGTCGGGGCTCTTCGCTGCCCGCCGTCCGGGCTTCTGGCTGCACCCGAATATACCTGGTAGCCTGTTTCTGTTAGCCCGACCCCTAGAAGGAGGGAGTCAGAATTGACGCACAGATGACTTGGGGCGCCACTCCCGCGCAGGAGTCCTGCGATCCTTTAGGATGGGCTCCCGTTTAAGCTCACGTTCCGCGCCCAAACCTTCGCTCTCCGACTGTCGATCCACGTCCATCTGTCCTTCTGCCCTGCCCTTGCGGCCGCTGGCTTTATTCCCTACGGGTCCCCTCCCCTGCTCTGGCCACCCGCTCCCATCTTTGGGGGCTGTGGCAGGGTGCTGAACAGCCGAACTGGTGACCCAAAACGCACCTTTGTGGCAACCCTGCGCGCCCTTTTGACCTCTGCGCCCTTGTGGCCTCTCGGTGCGCGTTGGCCACGGAGTCGCGGCACTGATGGACCTGGCCGAGCCATTCTGCCGCCCCACCTCGGGCTTCTCGGGCACTCTCGGAAAAGGAGCGGGGAGGGGCGGGTGATTCTCAGGGGAGCGGGGAAGAAGCTGGGCGGGCACGCATCGTGCCCCGGAGCCTCTAACTCCGGATGGCGAGTTTGGCTGGGACGCAACGTGGGCGGACTGGTTCGCAAGGCTGTGGGGAAAGGAGGCGGGGCCCCGTTTTGTGGCGGGAGCCTCCGGCCCGTATCACTCGCCTGTCGAGAGTGGGGTCGCAGCGATCCGGTGGGGGCGGGGGGAAGAGCCTCCGGCCCTGGACTCCGCGTT
>NW_006434835.1:11670982-11674000 GCF_000325575.1 Pteropus alecto
GTCGCGCAGCCGGCTCCGGCTTCAGGAACGGCTCGGTGGTGCCCCACCAGTTCATGATATCGCTTTACCGGAGCTTGGCCGGGAGGACTCCGGACGGGGCAGCTGCCGCCTCCACCTCGGGTTCTGGGCGCCACGGCCGCGCGGACACAATCACCGGCTTCGCAGACCAGGCGACCCAAGGTACTCACGCCTATACTGCGCCCGTCCATCCTAACCGCTCCTGGGTGGAGGCCACCGCCTGAGCTGTGCCCCAGCTCCATTCCATTTGGGGCGCGGCCCCCGTCCCAGCCTCAGATATTAGAAACTTCACCGAGGCCCACGCACCGGAACCCGCCGCGCCTGGACTGTGGCGAGACCCGCGGCAGCTCGCGGGGCCCGGCCCCAGAGGCCTGAGCAGGTCCCTCTGCGGGGGTCGCCTTGGTCCTGCGGCCGGCGGGTCCCCTTGAGGAGGAGACAGGTTGAGTCGGAGATCCGGAGGAGCAAGAGGAAGGGTTTCGGCCGAGAGAGGCTGCTCAGTGGTAGTGGCGGTCGCTGCTTTTTTGCAGCAATCTCGTGGCGGTCGTACAAATTGGGGACACGCAGAGACATGCAAGACACAGGCAGGCATCAGACTAAATCATATGGCCCCAGAGAGGCTGGTGGCATCACCAGATAGGAAGAGGGCTCTTCTCAGCAGGCCGCGTCAGGGTGCAGGTGTGTAGCTATGGTTGTCCATGCCTTATGCAGGGACCTTGGCAGAGCCGGAGGTCGTCGACGGGTTGTGTGGGGAGGAGAGCAGGGCCGGCGACGGTCCAGGAATGCAGGCCTCTCCCGGGTAAGCACCCCACCTTACTCTGGGCCAGGCCCTCCAAAGGTAGGACGTGGATGAGGCCACGGTGATTGCTGTGTCATCTGGATTTTATTAATCTCTATTGAAGTCATTAAAGCAGACAGATAGAGAAGATTTAACTAATTTCAGGAGGAAATGCAAGTAATTTCGGCCTTAATTCTATCCAGCCAGAGACCAAGCATCCAAAGCAGGAGAGAAAGGAAGGCAAATGGGGCTGGAAAGCAAGAACTGCTGTAGATGGGCCCTGCCTGAGAGCAGGGACCAAATCACCCACTCCATCTAACACACACACACACACACACACACACAGAGCTTTATTTTGGGTACAGGGACATCCTGCACTCAAATGGCCCGATAGTCTGTTGGGAACTTTCAAGCATTCTCTGAGGGCCTTGCTTGCCCCCTGGACTGGATACTGGGGTGCTCAGTATCCTGCTGTCTAGTCCCAGGGAAGGCCCCTGCCCTAATGTTGCTGTGCCGGCTGCCAGGCTATGAGAGCTGGTGTGTGCAGGGCCCTCGGCTGGGAGAGGCACCAGATGCTCTTTCTTTGGTTGAGTTAGACCTACTGTAGCCTCAACCAGAGCTGACTCCTTTCCTGGGACACTCCACTTGGCTGACAAGGCTAGTAAGGCTACCTGTCTTTCCTCTGGAGGGAGGGAACGTGGTGGCAGCCCCCTGAAGCAGGGAGAAGCTGAGGGGAAGCTCAGAGAAAGTGCTCCAGTTAGCAAGCCTTCAGGAAGAAAGCAGTGGAGGGGGAACACTTGCCCATTGCCTCTCCTGCCTCCCTCTCCACCCTGAGCCTCAACTTGGAGTAAGGCTGCTTGAGGTCCCCAGAGGCCACCGTCAGGGCCCAGACTTCAGACCTCAAGAGCCAAGGGCCTGGCGTCCCCGGTTGGCGAGCAAATCTCCAATGGTGGGGGGAGTCTGCATAGTCTCTCCGCATTTGGGGCAAAACGAAACCATATGACCCTCTTCAAAGGGAGCTCCTTATCTGTTGCTTGGTGGAATTTCAACCTCTTTTTTTTTTTTTCCTGAGCCCCAAAAGAAAAAAGTGCACACGACCAGAAATAAAATCCGAGGGCTCGAGATAAGTGATAACAGCGGGAAAGGATAAGTCTGGGAAGGGACCGCCGGTCCTGGAGGCTAGACCTCGCTGGGCCCACTGCCCTCACCGCAGCAAGGCGCTCACCGCCGCTCCAACCCCTAACGAAAACGTCTCTTGCGCTTCTTTGCCGCCTTTCTCCCTCCATCGGGAGGTCAAGGACTCACTGGGAGAAGCTGAGCCTGGAGTTCCTGATCGTGACCCGCTGCTCTCATTGCTCTGAGACCTTGGGCCAGGCCGGGCCCCAGTTCCGCTTCAGCAAAGCGAGGAGGCTGGACGCGCTAGAGGATCTCAAGTCATGCTGACAAGTTCCCCTACTGGACGAATCTAGGGTCCCCAGCCTGCATGGGAGCCCGCGGCCGGCTGGAATGTCCAGGCTGGGATGGGGAAGATAGGGAGCAGAGGAGCAGAGTTTTCGGGGGACGAGAATTTTCTCTTTCGCACAACGGACACTCCGCGGATCTCCTGGGACTCAATAGGGCAATAAAGAGCAGTCCGCGTATAGCGCGGGACCTCGGGCAGACAGTCGGCCTTGGAAGGGGCGCACTAACCTCTGATGCGCCGACTGGGCCTCTGTCCGCGGACCTAGTCCCGGCAAACCCGTGGCTCTGAGGCGGGAAGCACAACTGCAGTGGCCTTCAGCCTTGGTCTCGCCTGCAGGGGTGCGCTCCTGGCCCCCGGCTCAGCGATAAGTGAATGTTGTCGCAGTGGCAGGACTTTTCGGCTGGATGAGCCAAAGGCCCGGTTCTGATAGCCGGGGTGAAGGCTCCCTTTCCTCTGGGCCAGGCTGGCAGCTGTCCTTCCGGGGCCCAGACGCGGGGATGGGCGCCAGCTCCAGCGGGCCTTAGTCCCGCATCCTGGAGGTCGGGCCATTTGCAGTTAGGAGGCCCTGCGGCCGGTAGCGCGCACTTAGTTCTTACTCGGCTCTTTCTCTCTGTCCGTCCCCTGCAGACGAGTCGGCAGCCGAGATCGGCCAGAGCTTCCTGTTCGACGTGTCCAGCCTTTCCGACGCTGACGAGGTGGTGGGCGCCGAGCTGCGCGTGCTGCGCCGCGAGTCTCCGGGGCCCGGCCCTGGAAACGCGGTGCC
>NW_006434835.1:11674485-11676597 GCF_000325575.1 Pteropus alecto
GGCGCGGGCCGGCCACGGGCGCAGGGGCCGGAGCCGCTGTAGCCGCAAGCCGCTGCACGTGGACTTTAAGGAGCTGGGCTGGGACGACTGGATCATCGCGCCGCTGGACTACGAGGCGTACCACTGTGAGGGCGTTTGCGACTTCCCACTGCGCTCGCACCTTGAGCCCACCAACCACGCCATCATTCAGACACTGCTCAACTCCATGGCGCCCGATGCGGCGCCGGCCTCCTGCTGCGTGCCCGCGCGCCTCAGCCCGATCAGCATTCTCTACATCGACGCTGCCAATAACGTGGTCTACAAGCAGTACGAGGACATGGTGGTGGAGGCGTGCGGCTGCAGGTAGCATGCGGGCCGGGCCGAGCCTGGGAGGGGCAGCCGCGCCGCCGCCGAGGACCCCCTGCTGAAGAGCAGCTTCGGGCCGGGCCTGTCACCCAGCGTGGGTGCGCGGCGGGACTCTGGCCCGGTGCCAGCACGGAGGAGGGAGAGCGCACGTTCGGTCACACCGGCATTCACACCCACACACTCGTTCACTCTTGCACACGTTTGCCGTGGACTGCATCGGAGAGCCCTGGAAGAGATGCTAGCGAATGTCACAGCCATGTGCACTCTGCAAACAGCACTATTTGCGCCCATTACCCGCTTTGGGGAGAAGATGGTGTTTGTATTAATGTTACAACAACAGCCACTAAATCGGGTGGAAACGGGTTAGGGAATTGGGGGCTCTAGAGTGAGTGAATTAAAGGGGTACTTGCGTGAGTTCCGTCTCAACCCCTTTTGTTTTTGGCCGAGTGTGGGCGCGGCCGGCTGGGGGCCTGAGTTCCTGGTGTTGCACCTGGTACCGACCCGTCGGCTGTAATACCCTCTCCAAGGTTTGCGTGGCGCCGAAGCCGTTCACTCTCGGAAGGAACCGCTGCAAAAGGCCTTATCTGTTTTCTTTGACTTTTAAAATCCAATGGCCCCTCAGTTTTGAAAGGGAACATTTGTCAGAAAGAACGCATTGTGGAGCTTCCCAGATCTCTGCAAAGGTCAGCACTATCCTTTTTAACAAATCAGTTCCATTTAGAAATGATCTAGAATGTAAAAAAAAAAACAAACCATTTTTCTTTTGTGGGGGAGAGGAGTGAGATGGGGGAGAGGTTTTAAACTGCCAGTCCGATCTGACATGAAACTGGGGGTGGGTGCATCTGCCAGGTTGGGAAACTCCTTAGCTGGCAGTGCCAGGTGGTGGCAGTGGCTTGGGGAGCTCAGGAGGAAGCCATTGCAGTGGCTGGGAATGGGGAAAGGGGGACGCGATGGCTCTTCCTAGAGACCTGTGGAGAGGTTTTCCTAAGGAGCTGCCTAAGAGGCTCCTGGGGCTCGCAAGAGGCAAGGAGGTGTCCCGGGCAGGCTCCTTCAGACGACTCAGGCCTGTCCCTCTCATGGCACTTACTCAGAGTGGGCCAACATGTGCTTGTGCTTAGCTATCAAGTCTGTGTCGGCTTTTACATGCTTTGCCTGTGTTGTTGCTGTAGTTTTTGGCAGTGTGATAGTAACGGAAAATGAGGCCACACAAAAGTGCTTTTGTGAGCTTTCGGCTCCCCATAGCCCAGTGGTTAAGAGCAGAAGGAAGGTCGGCTCCTCTCCTTCTCGCTCTATAGAGGGGCATTTGCAGCTCAGCTGCTATGGCCCCTTCAGAAGGGCCAGGCCTGGGCATGGGGGAGCAGCACTGGAACCCTATCCCCCAGTCCCCCTATTTTGCCTCAAAGAGTCTTGTTGATGGTAGGATTGTTCGTCCATGTGAAAGGAAGCTTGAACATGCCAGCTTTCATAGCTTTGTTTGGTTCATTTCTGCCCTGTAGTCCTTTGTGGCCTGTGTAAATGGTTGGGAGAGAGAAGGAAGAGAAGTAAGTTGAGGTTCACCTGTCTGGGGCTCCCAATGATTCTTTGAAAACCCCTGCAGCTCTCCTGGGTGCTCTTGTTTAAGGTTGTGCTGCGCCTTCTCCGGTAGGGTTCCTGAGAGGCATTCATTCTACTCATCTTGTCTTGGATGCTAAGGTTTAAGACCAGTTACACAAATTTTAATTCTCAGTGATTATGAGAGAGGGAGGGAGACAGGAAGAGAGGAAGGGA